>NC_140297.1:129353527-129436027 GCF_964211825.1 Aythya ferina
TTTCTTTGTTTTTGTTTTTGTTTTTTTTTGCTATGGGATATGAGTGAAACATTGCAGCTGAAAAAATGATCATCATACTTGAGATAGGCTCACAGAATCTTTTTGTACGTTCTGTGTGAAGTTGTCTTGAACTGAAACCTCTGCTCCTTAAGGATTAAGGGATTGAAAAGCAAAGACTGAAGCTGCTGTAATTTAAACCCAGTCATTCTCTAGCACAAAGGTGCAAAATGGACTAAGCCAATCTGCTTCTTTTCTAGTTCAGCTAAGAAATAGTTCTATCTTTTGAAAGTTTTGTACTATTAACATTCCAGGGGTGTCATTATCTTTAAAGGAAATTTATTCTCTCTTGATTTTTTAACCTGAGATCAGAGCTGTGAGACAAGCAATAGGTGGACATAGTTTCAAATTGCAGTTTATGGCATTTCTGAAAAATTCCATCTGTGTAATGTATAGATAAATCATAAAGACAAATTTAATCAATGAATGCCACTGAGGTGGGTTTTCTTGTTTATAAAAATATCTTGTCTCCAGAAATACTTGCAGAGCAGTTTTTTATTGCTATTTTAAAAATGGTTTTATATTACTAAAGAGTCATAAAAAGTATCAAATGAAACAAACTTAGTTCCAAGGACTGCAAGAGAAGAGGGAGCATTATGTTATATTGCAGATAATTAATACATTCACCAGACAGAAGAAATCCAGTTAATTACTGGGTGCATGTTAACTGATTGCAGGTTCTGAGTTTCAGTAACAGAATGAACTGAATTCACATTTCAGACTGTTGGTTTCTTTTTAAAGTTTTTCACAAAAAAATAGTACATAATTCTAATCAAAACAAATCAAAAGTTCTTTTTTAACAAATATTCCCAGTGGAAGTGCACCATATCCAGCAGAAAATGAAGCCCCAGCATTGTGGTTTGGGCACTACCGTGTCACGGTCAGGACCTGTCTTTGATTACTGGCTCTAATGTTCCTCTCATAAATGAGCCCTCCCCGCAGAGAGTCTGATGCTCAGCTTGTGAGAAGAGGGCAGCTCTGTGGGCTGGGAAGTTCAGCAGCTTGGAGTGGTTCCTTTGGAAGTGGCACTGGTGGGAGTAGAGGAGGGTTGCCCCACCAGTGTATCAGCTTCTGTGAAGCGGAGCTTTATGCAGAGATAAATAAGGGAGACGTGGTACTCTGGAAATCTGGAGATGTTTCTTTTCCCTGGGGGAAAATACATAAATATGTTCTCTTAAAATACATGTAGAAATTTACTACCTATAGAAGTAGACCTTAGAATTACTCAAATCTAGCTTGGGCTACATTGCATAGTTTCCATTTGGGTGAGGAAATGTCACATAAGTTGTTACGTGTTTGTATTTGTAAATCATCTTCTATCACTGATTTAAAACTATGACCTGCTGTTTATCCATATGTTTGATGTGGGGCTGGCAACCAGCAATAATATGAGCTTTCCAGCACTTCCCATTTATAACTTCAAAGCCTAACCTGGAGGACCACCCTCTCTAGAGACAGAAGCAATTCATTTTCCATATTCAATATGCTTCTCCTGAGAGGAAAAAAACTGCCAGTCATGCCAAATTGTGTTGAATGATACAAGGTAAAGCTAGTTTTATCACATGGGCAGCTGACACAAAACTCTTTCACTTATCTTAGGTTGGACGGGAACTGGGTTCAGAGATGAAAGGTCAGTTCTTTATCCACTAAGCCCTCTAGATATTCCAAAATCCCCAGTACATTACAAATTTGAACAGTTTAAGCTCTCTTAAATAAAAGAATCTCTTCTTGAGGTAAAGTATACAGTGTATATAGATACAGAGCAGGAGAAACATGTGAAAGGTCATGGATGTGACCTTTTAATGTCAATAGTTTTATTTATTGACAAGAAGTCCAGTTTAAAGGGCTTAATGAAAAAGCAAGACAGGAATCAAGGAATCTTTTAAACTGCGTAAATTTGACTGATTATAAATTGTACTGCATGCCTCAGGAATTGCAATTGCTATGAATATTTTCTGGAGCTTATTCTTAGCAGAAGAAGCAGCTTCAGAAATCAGCAGCATACTTGTTACACTAGCAATCCAAAAAAAAAAAAAAAAAAAGTTCTTCAATTTTCCTAATACAGCCTAAGGCAATTAAAGTGGTATTTTTATTTTCTTTATTATTTTCTTCCCTGTTGCTTACATTTTCTGCTATACCAGTTTAAAAAAAAAAAAAAAAAAAAAAAAAAAGTTTGAATCTGAACACACTTTTAAGGCTCACTCCCATTCAAATCAGTGGAGAAAACTCTGATTGTAGGATACCTATAAAGCCTCTCTAATTTACTGTTTTTTATTTAAAAAAAAAATAAAAGTTGTTTAAGCCATAGTTGTTTAAGACTACATCAGAGATGTTCAGTTTGTATGTGCATTGTTGTAATTTTTATTACCTTCATGATAAATGTTTTTCCTTTATGATAAATGTACCAGCCAAAAATACTGGTGACCATGTATATGGATGATACATCTAATATATGAATAAGTGTATATATAACACATATGTGTATGGAATGATTTTCCTGTAGTCCTGAGCACCTGCAGTTTATATTGAAAGTACTGGGAGCTCTAACTGCTCAGAAATTCTGAAAATAAAGCCATTTAGCTCTTTAAAATGGTTTTACTCCTTATCAAGTGCAGTCCAAGAGTTCTGAAGATTAAAAGTGGAATTCAAAAATTTGTTTCCTGCAAGAACAGTACTTTGGCCTTTTACAGTGCTATTTATAGAGTGCAGCATTGTGTTTAGGTGAATCAATTATCTGTATCCTCAAGTGCAGATTTTATTTTCATGGTCTTTTGGATTTTGCCATTTCAGTAATATTGTGCGGCATTATTCTAGCTCAATTTTACAGCTTCTTTTTTGAAAAGACAACCGCCTTTTGTAATGTAATTTAGAGACTTCATTGCGAATGGGCATCAAGACATACAAATTGAGAACACAGGGAAGAGAAACAAAGACGGATTAAAGATTGCCTTGAACTGATGGAGCTCTGGCCCAAGGACTCTGCATTCTTGTTTAAAATGCCTTGACAATAATACTGATCATTTCATCTGTAGTGCCTTTTATGATTTTTTTCTTGTAAAATGAGAACAGGATAAATTGGGACCAGCTATAATGACAGAAGCTGGATAGTGGTTGTACAACAAAGTGGCAATGCTAGTTCTGGTGATAATCTTTTCATTTTATTCCCCTTTATTTTCTTATTAGTGTGCTAAAACACCTTTGAAAATTGATATTGATAATTTTTTGTATAAACAGTAAACAACACTACACTGTTAACACGGCTTGCTTATTAAACTTCATAGACTAATTAATTCAGCTGGGTCTCTTGTCAATATTTCAGGCTACTTTCAGTATGACATGATTGCTTTGTTTGATCTCTCATGCTAACTTTTTACTTGTATTTTACAGATATTTTAATGATCTCAGATTAGACAAACTATTGAAAGATTTCTTGATCAAAACAGATAGTTGGTTTTATTTTTAGATAACTGTGCAAGTTTTACAATACCAGCTAACTCACTGGCTTCACTAAGAGGGGTGAAACTTATTCATGAAACAACCTATAATAACTTCACATTTGCAATTTTTTCTTCTGTTTGAAACATCAGGGATCAGCCTCATTATGTACCAAAGCATATGAACACTGAATCATCACTTCTTTCACACCTGTGACAAAGCATTAACTAGACTCGCCTTTGAAGGAAATGCTATAAATTGCCTGATCCATGTATATCAAGAGTAATTTCTTCATTGTTTAAATTATCTCATTGGAAAGAAATTTCACTCACAAAGAATATGTGCACATGCAACCGGCTAGATTACGAGCAAATTCTTCAGTGTCATTCTGGCTTATTTTTATGAAAAGCTGGTATGCCCCTCAGTTAATCTGCATTATATTGTGCAGACCGGTTTTTATGTAGTCTCATCACTGTGGTGAAATGACTGTTTATCAAAGGTCAGTTACAGTACTCAGAGCCCCACAATGGACTGAAATGTAGGAGAAGATGAGTAATTTGGAACCTTAATAAAGAAATTTTGCTTTATTTGTGCCTAACCTTGAAAAACACTCACAGATTTCAACTATTATACAGGATGCAGCAGTACAACTTCTCAAGGGCCTTTTGTCTGCACACCTCACTGCCTGCCAGAGGCTCATTGTTAGCACTTAGTAACCGCAGTAATACAGGGTGGGTGTTTCTTATGTTTATTGAGAAGTGTCTTTTGTTTTCCTTTCCTTTCTTTCTCTCCCCAGATCTTGATGAGCATTCTAGTCTTTCCAGCTCTCTTGCTTTCATTTTGTTTTATTACGGCATTTAGAGGTCTTTTCCTATCCTGAGACAGAGATGCCAGAAAAGGTACTTTTTTTTTTCCTTCCTGAGCTGCTGGACAGATAATTTGAACCTACTGTATGCAGCCTGAGTGTCTGAAGTAGATGTTAAAAGAACAAATGGCTACAGTCCAGTTCCACATATGGGAAATGTGTTATCCCGATATTGCTGTATCCTGTCAGATTAGCAAATATATATTTTTCCAAGTTTCCAGATAGAACCTGGCAAAAGTCCTAATAAAAAGAGGAAAGGAATTTATCTTTGTGTGTCTGTGTGGTTTTGTTTGTTTGTTTGTTTTTCCTTAAAATGCTAGAGGAAGTGTCTCGGCATTATGGCAGTGAGAACAGTTATGTAAAATCATAAATCATTATCAAGGGTATTTTAAGCTCAGGAACTGTTTTCACAGTGATGAGCACCCACAGTATTGTCTACTGTTTTAGCATCTATGAAAATCCAGCCTTATGTTGCCTAGCAGATTTTGGAGGAAAAAAAAAAAAAGTGTTTTATCATCGTTTTTTTTTGTTGTTGTTGTTTTTGTTTTGTTTGTTTGTTTGTTTGTTTTTAATATATAAAGTGAGATAAATCCAGGTAGGATTTTGGAACAGATTAGAAATTTTAGGGAAAAAAAAGAGACAAAAAATATTATGTATTGAAATTTGATTGCATCTAATGGCAGTTTGATACCCACAACTTTTCATGTTGTCTAAAGTCTTCCCTATTTGACACAAACTCAGGAAAAGAACTTATATACATATTGTAAAACTAATTATGCTACTAAGATGAGGCCTACAGCTTGCTGGTGCTTTTTCTTTGGACTATATATATATTAAAACATCAGAAGCTCAAAAAGCTTTTATTTAAGTACTCTGCATCATGATATTCTACATCATAATATAGAGGTGAGCTGGAAAGATGTGTACGCTGCCATGGAAGTTGTGAGAACATGTTGTACTAGTACCTTACCTGTCACTCCAGACAGTCAAATGAAGTAAGTCAATGGATCTATGGTACAGAGGTCAGAGTGGCAATATTTCTGAAGAATTCAGAGAAGCTGTCTGGAGACTGCTAGTGTGTGAGATGGAGAAAGAAAGAGAAAGATGAGCAATGAATTCCCTAAAGCTATTCCCCTGAATGTGTTCCATAATAAATTTTAAATGTGTGTCATAGTGGGGTAGAGGGGTCAGATTTACTAATAATTTGCATTAATATTTGCAATATCTATCTTTTATGAGCCCGATCTCTTTTAGAGTTTTGAAAGTTTATATTCTTCCACAATAAATTCAGATATTTTTTTTTACCAGTTAGGTCATTCTCTGATATCATATGCTTTATCTGCATCTTTTATATATGAAATGAAGAGGCTGCTCTACTGCTCTTACTCCTTTCTTTGGCTGACTGCTTACCGGACAGAAACCACTGTAATCTGCCACAACATCAACAACTGAATGGGCAAGCGGATGCTTTCCCTGCGGAACCTAGACAATAACTCTGGGCAGGAGGAAAATGGACTAACACAGGAATCATATGCGTTAGTGCCTTTCCTCCAATGACCCAGCTGGCTCACCCATGACAAAGCTTTTACAGGACATAATATAAATGAAATAAGATTGAAAGCATTAAAAAATGTGGCCAAAAAAAGGAAAACGAAAAAAAAAAAAAAAAAAGAGAGAGAGAGAGAGAGAGAGAAACTTCAAGGAAAGCAGGGTCTGTCTCTGGAGAGGCAAAAGGTATTGTCTGCGTGATTGTTCCAGCCTTCACAAAGGGGATTGTTTGCCTAGCTGGGAGCCACCGGAAAGGATTAACAGTTTTCCAAGGCAGACAACACCCCTGCAATCTCACCTCAGGTGTGAAGTGGGGGTTTGGGGAAGAGGGCAATGGTGCGGACTCAATTGGCCAGTAGTGCCCTTGGCTGACATTGTAGTTTATTTGTGAGCTTATTAAGCCTGGCCAGTCCTTTGGGGACACTCTTGGCAAAGGTCACAAAAGACAAGATTTTGCATAATGAATGCATTAAAATCTTTTTGTTAGTGCACGGGGAGCAAGAGGATAATAGCAATGAAGCTTTGGAATACAGGAAAGGAGGTAAAAGAAAATTAGTCCCTGAGGTAACAAATATGATCACCATGTGGACTTAGGTTTCTATTGCAGCCAGTGAGCCTTGAGAGAAAAAAAAGTGCTTGGAAAAATTCTGCCTTTTATTTAGATACGTAGCTACAACACTAAAGGAGTATGCCACAAAGGGCAAAAGAACTACTCTCTTCTATGATGAGTCATGTATACAGAAAGATCCCAGCTAGCGAATGGGAAAGGATGGTATGCTGTATTCATTTCAAAGATCTCAGAGAAAAAATATGCCATGTCAGCATATAGACTATAAAATTCACTTAATCATAAATTCATGCTGAAAATAAAGTTAACATTATGAGACTTTTGACCATGAGTCTTCTATGGGATTGATGTCATAATACAGGAGATAGGACCTGGATGTACCTTTTCTGGTACTTTAATGATGAGCCAAGTTGGGTGGTAAGGGTAAGCAAGTTTGGGTATACATGTGAAGATGGCAGGGTCTTACAACTCAGTAATGTGATGATTCAAAAGACTCAGGACTGATAAAAGATAGAAGCACCAGCTATCAGGGTCAGTTCAAGGGTACCATAAAGAGAACCAAATCCCAGGGAAAACAGATAAAATATTACTGTAGTTGCTAAAATACCTTAATCTGATGAAAGCAAAGATGTGTGAATTTTTAAAGGGTTTATCATTCTTTGTGCTATTCCTAAAACACAAATATGCAGTCTTAAGTAACTGCAAGAAAGATAGAGTAGAACCTTTCTTAGGCATATGGTAGCTGGTACATTTGAGCGTATTTGTTCTGTTTTAAGCAAGTGTGGGCCACAGGAAAAATAAGTGCATAGCTATATTAATTTGTTAGGACGTTTTTCAGTCAGTCTATCAAGATCTTCAAGGCTTCTGGTAAGGGCACCCTTTTCGCACAACCCAGTTTATAAGCTACTATACTATTTTAGTTGTCAATGTAGCATTTAGAAGAGGAAATTCTAATTTACATTTATTTTCATTTCCCTGGGGGAATAATCTCAAATCAAAATGGGTGTATCCTTTCAATGCACTTATATTTTGAAGGTTGAGAGTAATTGCAATGGCCACAAAAAGTTGCTCCATTAATTACATTTATTTATTTTGCATAAATTATTGACATTAGACTGTTTTGATATTTTTGTTGTTTTTCTACAAATAGAGTGAGAGCTTAATGTTACAATTCTATTTCAGCTCACCTTCCCTTTGTGCTTCTGTTATTCATTGCTTTTATCTTAGCAGATAAAAGCATTTGGTAACCAGCTTCTGCCTCCTAACAGCTTATCACCATACATTGAAATATTGTGTTCCTTTACCCCAGTGATTATTTGCATTGGATACAACATAGCCCTCATGAGCTGGCAAAGCCAACCTTAAATGCCAAGACTGATTTTTTTTTTTTCAGTATTTCAAAATCTTTTTGTATTTAGATGCCTCAAGGATGATTATGCTGTTCCAAGCAAATTCTTTAGTGGTAGTGAACAGCAATTTAAAGAGTTAAGGTTTGATGCTTCCATATTTGCAGATAATATATAAAAGTCACATCTAATTTCATGTCTTGGAGTATCCCTAAATTAGTCACATAAATCTAGCTGCATTTTATTTGAAAACTCTTCTTTGTACCTAGTATTGTAAAATTAATTCTTCCAGTCTAGAATACATCCAAATGTGCATCATTCTCCTGGAGAACCTGGTAGCGAATGGCTTGGACAGGTACACTCTTTGCTGGGTTAAAAACTGGCTGGGTGTCCAGGCTCAGGGAGTAGTAGTGAACAGAGTGAAATCCACCTGACGACCAGTCATGAGTGGTGTTCTCTAGGGGTTGGTGTTGGGGCCCATCTTCTTTAATATCTTTATTGATGATTTAGATGCAGGAATTGAGTGCACCCTCAGTAAGTTTGCAGATGACACTGAGTTGGGGGGAAGTGTCAATCTGCCGGAGGGTAACAAGGCCCTGCAGAGGGACCTGGACAGGATGGGTCAATGGGCAGAGGCCAGTGGGATGGGGATGAGGTTCAACATGGCTAAGTGTTGGGTCCTGCACTTTGGCCACAAAAACCTCACACAGCACTACAAGCTTGGGGCAGAGTGGCTTGAAAGCTGTGCAGAGGAAAAGGATTCAGGGGTGATGATTAATGCTCACCTGAACCCGAGCCGGCAGTGTGCCCAAGTGGCCAAGAAGGCCAATTGGCATCCTGGCTTGTATCAGTGTAGCCAGCAGGACCACGGAGGTGCTCGTCCCCCTGCACTCTGCTCTGGTGAGGCCACACCTCGAGTACTGTGTTCAGTTTTGGGCTGGAGCATATCCAGAGAAGGGCTACAAAGCTGGTGAAGGGCATGCCACACAAGTCCTCTGAGGAACATCTGAGGGAACTGGAGTTGTTTAGTCTGGGGAAGAGGAGGCTCCAGGAACACATAATTGCTCTTTACAACTACCTGAAAGGAAGTTGTGGGGAGCTGAGGGTCAGCCTCTTCTCATAGGTAACTAGCGGTAGAACTAGAGGGAATGGCCTCAAGTTGTGCCAAGGGAGGTTTAGTTTGGAGATTAGGAGACATTTCTCAGACAGAGTAGTCATGCATTGGAATGGGTTGCCCAGGGAAATGGTGGTGTCACTGTCCCTGGGGGTGTTTAAGGAAAGCTTGGACTTAGTTTAGTGGGGTGACATTGGTAGTAGTGTGACAGTTGGACCAGATAATCTTGAAGGTCTTTTCCTACCTTAATGATTCTATGATTCTATGGCATTCTGTGCAGTGTGTGGTGCATGAATTTCCAAAGCATTGACTGGGACAAGCAGAATTCACCAAGCGTTTGATTGTTCACCCACTAATAGGGAACATGAGCTGGGATTAGACCGTCGTGAGACAGGTTAGTTTTACCCTACTGATGATGTGTTGTTGCGCTAGTAATTCTACACTAGAAATAGATAAGAAATACAATGAAAAATAAAATTTGGAGGGTTATTTTTTTTTTTTTGTGCAACATTTTAATATTTCTAGATTTTTTAAAAATAGATAAGTATATCTAATGTCTTCATAGATATGAAATGACACCATCTATATTAATGTTGTTGAAGTACTTGACATACTGTAGGAATGTTTTCATCTGACACATGAGGGGAGTGCATTACAAAACACCTGGGGCAACTACCTGTGTTTCATTCTTTTCCAATGAATGCTTAGAATTCCTGCCACTGTAACCAGCATACTTCTAAAGTCCTTTTTCAGATCACTGATAACACAATTCAGTTTCAATAGATCACAATGTAAATGAATGTGGAACTTAAGTGAATGATCTCAAAAAAGAGTTAGTCAGTGCTAAATCATCATCAAATGGAAGTGATCTTAGGAGGCTCCTCGGGGATCAACATTAGACTCAGTGTTACTCAACATTTTCACCCATGAGTTAAAACATAAACATAAATCATTCTTAGAAAATTTGTGGGTGGCAGAAAGATTAGAGAATCAGTAAATAATAATGAGGACAACAGAACCATACATTGTGCTCTGAATTGTTGGTAAAATGAGATCATTTGGGAAAGAAAAAAAAAGTTGCAACTCAGTCAAATGCAAAACCATGCATGGAAGAAAAAGGTTCAGAGCAGCCCTTCAGGATAGGAATCTTTGTCTGGGAAGACATTGACTGAGGAGGGAGATATCAGAGTGAAGAGAAAAACAGCAACTGAAATAAGCAAGGAAGAAGCAGGATTTGGAATTTTTGTATTTTTATTTGGCAATTATGATACAGATAAGAAAATAATTTGTCTATTTCTTTTGCCCACAGTTTAGAGAGTTGGATTTTGGGAAGTTGTTTTTGGGGGTATTTTTTCTTGTTGTTGGTTTTGGTTGATTTGGTTTTTTGTTTGTTTGTTTGTTTGTTTGTTTTTAATTTTTGGGGGGAATTTGGGAATGTTGTAATAAAGAACAATAAAACAATTCAAGGTTGGATAAAATGCCTACAGTGAGAGATTTTAAGAGCTTGTTTTTTTTTAGTGTATTGAAAAGATTGAGTGTTGACTTCATTGAGCGGTAACTGTGAAAGTACTCTCACTGAATACTGAAGTGCTCTTTAATCAGGCAAAGAAAGGGATAACAAGAACTAATGACTGGAAGCTGAACTAAGCCACATGATAACCATGAGCAGTTAACCACTAGAACAAGTTATAAAAGAGTATGATCAGTTTTATCTTTTAATGTCCATTGATCAAGACAGATTCCTTTTCTAGAAGATGTGCTTTAACCACACAGAAGTTACTGGGCTCAGCACAGAACATCTGGAGAAAATGTGAAGGCCCATAATGGAAAGCCAATAGCACAATATAATGACCTCTCCTCCTGGTGTTTGTCTCTATGAAAAGTTATCCAATATTAATTCCATTGGGCATCTATCAAGTGCCATTTGTTATGCCTAAAATCAGCCCTTGTACTTCTTGTGCTTGAGATAGACAACATTTTCATGTAAGTTTTAAAAAGTTTTGAGAAAGTAATTCAAAAGCATGTTCTGGAGAAGATGCATTAGAATGAATGTGGGAATGTGACAAAAAATCTTTCTGAAAATTAAAATGGCCTTCACAGTTGTAGCAGTCTTAAAATAGGTGAGCAGTTAAGGTAGCATTACTTAGTCCATTGTCTGAGCAAGTAAGGAGTTCATACAAGAGCTAGCTTTGTTTAAATAAAATTTCAGCCTAGCTTTGTATGTTTTAGCTGTTTTTGTCAGTAAATGGGTCACCTCCCTCTAACATAACTTTGACAGGCTCAATACTGTGGTTTCAGGGTATCATCTTTTCAGATGACAGAGTAAACATACTCATTTGCTATTCCAGGATGAATGAAAAAGAATTGTGGAACCTCCTCCATAGATAATCAGGGCTCTATTTCTGTCTGGGATTGGAAAAAAAAATTAACTGCAAATCACAGAAATGTAAAATGTCATGATGTATGTGAAGAGATCATCATCTAAATTTCAATTTGAACAAACATTGCAGATATACTTTACACATCATAGAAAGGCTGTTAGTTCATGGGTTAGGGAGATGCACTGTTTTACAGTTGGGAAAAGGTTTTTCAGCTGGATTGTAGGATTAGGAAATATATATATTCTGCCAGATCCAAAGAAACTTTAAGACCTTGGTAATTAGTAGAAGTGGGCAAGGTGATCAGTATATGATAAAAGACGAGAACAAAAACAATCTTCAAGAAAAAAATATCTTCCTTAAGATTAATCGGATGTAGGACATGCTTTTGATGCAGAAGTTGATCAAATTTAACAATTTTCATTCAAAACTTACCATTGTTAGAACCAGCTTTCAATCAGTGAAGTAGAGCAAAGCTGTTCTAATTCCACTCAGGATTTGGCTGAGTCCTATGGTGTAGAGAAGTTCAAATGCACAACATTTTCAGCCTACTGTATATCAATTTTTAATTAATTATTTCTAATATTGTATAAAATTCATCAAAGGTAGAAGAGCAGACCTAGAGGAAAATCTGTGGCACAAACTGAAATGTAATTTAAATTATCAAACAGTATGTAATCTCTGTTGCAAGCTATACTATCCAGTGTATCCTGACCCCGCACACCGAAGTGTTGAGTGCCCTCTACACACTAACAGAAAATTCCTAACCTTTGAGTTACTTCTAGATGATATCCCCACAGCTTCACCCAGCTAAGGTCATTGGCCTTTCTGGACAATGTGATGGAAAAATAAGGACACTGTAACATGGACTTTATTTTTTTAATTTATTTATTTTTTAATTGAGGAATAGATTTTTGAAAACATAAAAGACTTTATAGGCCACTTTTATTTATTTATTTATTTAGTTAGTTAGTTAGTTAGTTAGTTCCCCTCATAACTTTCCTGATTTATTCATAAATGCATCAGGAGGGTGAGATCCTTTGGTGCTATCCTCTCCTGTGAGTTTTTCATACCCGTGGCACTCTCTTCTTCAGTAGATAAAGAGTTTATGAACATCCAGGTTATCCAAGTTTAAAGTGCTTCTACACAACTGGTTTTGGCCTGGTGGAAGGGAAATGATGAGCAAACTAGCGTTAACTTCTCCCTGCTCCTGAGATACCACCTTCCTCTGACATCATTCACTATCATATCAGTTGGGTGGAGACACCACTGCTCTTGGGTCCATGGTCTTAGCCAAACCACTGAACTGATCACAATTATTAAAATTAGCCTAAAAAGATATTCAGATATAAGAAGCAACAGTCGGTGAAGGGGCTTAATCATCACTAAGTCAAATTTATTTTTGAAATTAACTACTACAAACATTGCTGATAATATCAATACTAAAAAAAATATCAATAATAAAAAAATTGCTGATAATATCAATACATTTTGTTGCTATAAAGCAAGGGAGCTTATATACTGTGCAGTAGAGGAGTTTCAGCTGTTAAATCTAAGTAGGGAATGGAATATACTTGTCAAATGGCAGCAGATGCCACTTTCTTTGTGATAGAAACTTATTCTCAGATAGAGCTGTCAATTTACTAGATGCTGAATTGGTGCCATGATCAAGATGAATGCTTGTTTCTTAATATAACCTTATGGTGGGTAAGTAAAGCAGTTGCCTTCACCTCAGGCACTTCATTAACTGAACAACCAACTGATAGTGGACCATTGTATCATTATTGCTTAAATAATGATGCTTTACAGAGTGAATGTAAAGCAGTATTGCTTAGATACAAGAATATACTTATATCAAGATGTACCTTACCACTCATTGGCTATATGCAAAGGTTTTGTTATTTGCAAACCATTTTTTAAGGTTATTTCTACTTGCTGATTTTCTATTTTTCACTGGATGTTTCTCGGTAGATTTAGTGCTTGTATAATCAATGAGATTTTGTCTTCTCCTAGCTGACATTACAAACAGTTGAATGATATGCAGGCCTTGTTTGATCGAATTGTCTTCTTTAGGTCACGTTTCTACATCTTGTTTATAATTCTTTCTCTGCAGTGAAACTGATCCAATGTATCCTAACTTCACTGCAGTTCTACATGGGGAACTACCAGTTAAACTAGGTATTAGGACAAGAATAGTAACATTGAAGAAATGGCTTAAACAAAAGACAAATATTACTTCTGTTGAAAGGAAGTGTATCAGTTTGTGAATCCCTGGTGGAGTTCCTCAAAGATAGTCCTTAGTGTTATTTGATATCTTCATTAACAGCTTTGAAACAAATATTAGACCTGTGTTAATGAAATTTGCTGATGCCAAAACTTTGGAGGAGTTCTCAATATAGAGGAGAACAGGAATATCATACAGGAAGAATTAGATGACCTTGACAACTGTAGTAATAGAAGCAAGATGAAATTTAATAGTACAAAGTGTAAGGTCATGCACTCAGGGACTAATAACAAGAATTTCTGCTATAAGCTGGGAGCTCATCAGTTAGAAATAGTGCAGGAGGAGAAAGAATGGGGTTTAATCAGTCAGTCACATGATGATTATCACCTCTAGTAGGAAGCTGCCATGAAAAAGAAAAACGTAATCTTAGGATGTGCTGGGATGTTTTCCAGTACTAGTAAAGAGTACCACTTGCACAAGGTCTTGGCAAGACTGCATATGAAACAGTACATACAATTCTGTTGCAAGATAGCTGCATTCAAATCAGAAATACTGCAGATAAACAGAAAGAGATGTAGAAGCTCAGGTGAAACGTGAAAAGCAGCTTCTTTAGTTTTGCAAAATGGAATCTGAAAGAATACAAATATTCTTTGTAAATACATTATATGCCAGGAGGAGAGCTATTTAAGCTAAAGAAAACTAACAATGAAAACTAACTAAATATAAATGAACTGAGGTAGAAATTTGCAGAATGCTTTTAAATACAAGTATTGTAAAGTTCTGCAGTAGTGCAGATGAGAAATAAAAACTATCTGCATTTGACATCAAGCTCAAGAAGTTTACAAAGAAATTACATGTTGAATTTGGGTCCAATAGTCAGGGATTTCTTCCTTTTCTTCTGCACAAATTCTTACAAAGCTGTTGCCAGAAATGTTTGCTGTAACACCTCCCTTTAAACTGAAACTGATAAATTGGATGGCTTAAATCCACTGCCTGTCTCATCATGCTATATTGAAGGGACTCAGTAAAACTTCTTTAAACCCAAGTTCAGTGGGAACAGCTGATTTGGACAGACGTGTTCAGTTAATATCCTGCAGCAAAAAACTATTTTCAGCCAAGGGACCAGCACTTTAATAAGCACATACACAACCTTTTAGATTAATTTATTTATATAAATATAGTGAAGAAGACATCAGTAATAGTAAAATATGCACTTTTAATTAAACCTTATAGCTTAAACTTAGTACTTGCAAATAAAATATGTTAAGACTTCCGAAGAAATGAAGTCCAAGATAATATAAAAAATTCCTTGATATTTAGATTTTGGTAGCTGCGTACCAAAGAGGATTAGTGATGAATCTGTACAAACTGCTGCAATTTCAAGGTGGACTGCAACCACAAAAAGACTTTCATATCTAGATTATAATGCAAACAATATCCTGCAATAATTTCCTGTCTTTCTAACTATGCATGAATGAATGAAGAGGCATCTTGAAAATTTTTTGCCCAATCAACTGAGTTGGACTTGCATTAAGAGGCAGGAAAACACTGACATATTTCCACTATTGCTTTAGACATGTTCAAACAACCTAATTTATTTAAACCAGATGTATTTCCTCTATTCTGTCTTTCAAAACAACAGCCTGATAGTTTGATATCTTGGATGCAGAGAAGACTTCATTGCCACAGAAAAGATCTGTGTTTAGAAGCATTGCAGAATTCTTGCTCCTGGAACGGAGAAGGACGAGGCTCATGTTATGCTGAAAATGAAGTATTCAAACTAGTGGAATTCAGGGTTTTTCAATACTACTAAAAGCATTCTTTGTCCTTATGACTATAGGAATAGGGAGGGTGTGGAAAGTCAAGTAAGCCAACAAAAGGAAAAATAAATGTAAAAGCAGAACTAATTTTCAATCCAGCATAAAGGAATAATGTAAATTAAAAGGCCCTGTTCTGAAAGGGAATGTGTACAGCTGAACATCCTTTGTTTGGAAATGGTAGAAAATCTGAAGTACAGTGTACATAAAGAGAGTTTCGAACTCACATTTCTTTTAAATCCTCAGCCATTAGACTACAGATAGATGAGTATAAATACAAAATGAAGTATGCAAAACATGCAGAAAAGGACAGAGTATGGTGATTTCAAAGAATCTACAGGAAACGTTCAGAGGTCTACTTATCATTTTTCTTTCTGAAGTACAAATACAATATGGACTTGCTAGTGAAGTATGTTATTTTTAAGTGATTGCTTTGATTTCCTGATTAAGGAGCACACTATGAACTCCTAAATTCAGGTCAATCTTGGAAAATATAATTTAGATATTTATTTTTAAAGATTTTTTTAAAAGATTTTTAGATATTTATTCATTTTTATTAATGGTTTACGTTAACTGATTTTTATTTTTTTTTAGGGAAATAAACTTCTCTGATAATGTTGTATTTTCTGCTGCTATTGGATTGTATATTTTTTAGATTGGGGGAAGTGAAATTATATATAGTAAGCAATTAAGACCTGGAATTTTCAATCTGTCATGGCAGATTATAGAAGAAATTGTATCTTTGTTGAATCTTACCAGTGTATAATGTCATTTCTCTATAGTCCATCTGCCTATAATCCACTGTAAAAAGTAAATAAAGACTTAGATTTATTTCTTTTTTTCATTTCTTGAGGCTGTTGCCTCATTGTTAGGGAACGCAGAGTCAAGTATACTGTATGTGAGCATCCATTCCTACATTTTACTTTTAGAAAAGTGCAAATTACTGTTATGTCTTCATGAGGTAGATTGCTGGGAGCTTGCAGAACTTGTAGGGCTATGCCAACTATCTCAGGCACTGCATGTTTTAAGAGCAACATTGTGACTGCTGGAAGAATCATGCAGTATTGTCTTTTGCAAGGACTTGGTAACCTGGGAATAATGAGGTTTACAAAATAATAAAATTAATATTATAGAGGTTTTATATATTTCAGAACATAAACTTGCAGAGACCATTTTGGATTCTAGCTGCTACAGAATACACCAAGACACAGTAAAAGTACTAGCATCTGTGTGGCCACAGGAACAGTGGCTGCAGTGTTCCCAGAAGACGTTAGGGCTCCTATAACGTGATCTTAACCATAGCAGGAAGAATGCAATATCACTCTGAGTACTGGTTTGAATAAATCAAACTGGAAGGAACATAGCAATGCCAGAGCAGATGAACTTAAAAGACAGTCCACAAATATTTGTGAAGAACATGAGACTTCCCCCAAAAAATGTGGACAGCAAACAGAGAAAATGAATCTGGGGTGGGGGGGGGGGGGAAGAGAAAGAGAGAGACAAAAAAAGAAAGAGTGAAAGAAAGAAGGAGAGAAAGTGAGAAAGGAGAAGAAGGAAGGAAGGAAGGAAGGAAGGAAGGAAGGAAGGAAGGAAGGAAGGAAGGAAGGAAGGAAGGAAGGAAGGAAGGAAGGAAGGAAGGAAGGAAGGAAGGAAGGAAGGAAGGAAGGAAGGAAGGAAGGAAGGAAGGAAGGAAGGAAGGAAGGAAGGAAGGAAGGAAAAAGAGAGAAAAGAGTACCACCTACTTGTAATGACAGGGATGACTGTTATAGATTAGCAGAGTTTCAGTATTCACATCCTGGGTCATATCCTGGCAAAAGTAAAATGATGTTTAAAAGCAGTAGAAGTATTACTGGCTGCGACCAAAAAGCTTTAACCTTACTCTGACTTTAGAGTTTTTCAAGCTATAAGTTAAAGTTGATGAGGTTTGAATTTTTTACTTTACTTTTTACTTCTTTGGGAAGTTTTTATGTTTGTGGTGTTGATGTCTCCAAGTGAAATCAATGGGCATGCTACCACTGTTGTAAAAAGAAGTCAAAATGAATAAATCTTTTACTAACTGTGTTGATAAAATTAAGTCACCAATGGAAAAATTGATGGTCATGTTACTTTTCAATGGCTTACAGTGACCGCTCTAAACTATTATGTTAATTTGGTAGAATTATGTAATAAACAAAGCTATACAGTCATTTTTAAGGACAATCTAAGAAAACATCCTTGCAACACTGCAAACAAGTTCATTTTACCTAACCTTTATAAATATCTTCTGGCAAAACTGGAAATGTTTTTATTTGACTGTAAGTCTGTTTTGGAATTTGGTTTACATGAGGATAGCTGTGATCCATGGGGTAATATACAGCTCCAAATTAAAAAAGCTTGTTTTTCTCCCTCATTCTAGTACTATCATACTATAGGGCTTTAACTATGTCTTGTAAATCTTCATTTTTAAGTGATATGGGAAGGAATTCAGAATGCTATGATTTTTTTTCTTTCCAAATAGGAATTATAATGCTTTTTTTATCTTTATGTGTGAAGCTCTGAAATGTTGTAGATGTTGAAGTGTTGCAAAAAACAATATGTATGTTCTTAACATTATTAATTTTCACCAACCATTTTTGTTTCTTTAAAGACTTCATTCACTAGTGTTTTTGTGTTTTTTTTTAAATAGTCCTGGACATTAATTTGATTTATATTATACAAATGTTTGATATAGGTTCCAGTTTAGAAAATATTATCTTCATACTAAATGCATTGAACAAAGTATTACATTGGCCAACTTATTGCCAAACATTGGCTCACATTTAATCAAACTGTAAACTTGTCATCTGCAAAAGAAAGAAATTTCAGTACAGCATTTAAAAACATACATACAATTGTAAAAGTACCTGAAACTATAGTAGCTGAAATAGCTTTTAAACCTATTAACATTTAATAATAATAATAATAATAATAATAATAATAATAATTTTCTAACAGAAGAATTCAGAATGCATTCCAAGTATCCAGCTTTTGTTTATTATATATGTTAGCAAGCATTACTAAGGTTGCTAGGGTAGTTTGTCAGTTTTTGCCTAATAGTCACATAAAGCTTTCATTAATGACCAGCATGAATTAGACCTTCCCATGGGCAACTTGAACTCAAGTATGGACTTTTATTAAGGATTTTTTAATTGAATGAACAATTTTCTTTTTTTTTTTTTTAAGCAGAATAGTTATTTTTCTTCAGATGTTTCCCCCACTTAACTTATTTGGCCCTGAGGTGTTACTTAGGGGCATAATTAGTAAACATTCAGGGTTAATGCCCAAAAACTAGATTCAAAGTCCTGATTATATTTTCCTTTTTATCTGTGTTTTAATTTTGTTTTCTTGATCATGAAGACCAAGAGATGTTTAAACACTGATTTTTTTCAGAAATGTTTAATGATGTTTAAAAAATAAAATCTCAATAAAAATTGAAGGTATGCTAATACATAACTTAGAACTGTCCTCTATGTCAAACAAATAAGGTATTGTGCTTGATTTTACTGTTATTATAGTAATTAATTTATTTGTAAAATGTCTCAAATTGATAAGCAAAATTTTTGTTTCTGCTTTCGACGGCAATACTTTGTGTGAGCATCCTTTCTGATTATTGAAAACCAGTCTATAACACAGCATCTGGGAATTGGTAGAAGTAAAAATATACCAAGAAAATGCATATCTAACAAACAGAACAAACCAAAGTCTCTCCCATGTTCCAAGTAATTTCTAGAATAGCAGAACCGAGTAAGTCCATCTGTGCTTATTTGTGTCTCAAAGCAGAGAACCCACTCAGTGAAATCACTGAAAACAATAATAGCAATAATAAGAAATATTTCTGTTGTGCTTATCTATTCAAAGTACTATGAAAATAATAGCTGCACTAACAACTTCCTGGCAGCACTGATAAACCACCACATATATATTGTTTGTGATAATGATAAAACAGATGTGAAGTTGGAATAGCCAAGTAGTTTCATCTGAGTTTCATCTGAGTAGTGAGGACAACAGAAGTTCATGGCAGTTGATCCTATATTTAATCCATTAAAACTATGGAAAAATAAGAAACTATTGCTGAAGATGGTAAAAAGTAATAGCCTTTCCTGTGTTAAAAATAAGAAAAAAAAAATAAGAAAGAAAAAAAAAAAGTTATTGAATTCTGTGTAGTTGATGCTGTTATCTGTTAAATGAGAGAAAAATACTTTTTTTTTTTTCAGATCTTAATAAACAGTGTTTTATGAATGAGATTTTATGCTCAAGATGTATCTCAACTGTGATTTAATATAAGTTGCTTCTTACTGTGCTGAAGTTTCCTCTCAAGTTTTTTGTTGCATACCAATTCATGAAATAAAATATAATATATTGTTCCTATGCCCTACTACGAGAAATGTAACACTGCTGCCCTTTCTCCTATGCCACCCACATGAAATCCACAGAAAATTAGTCCCATGGGTGTCAAGTGGTCACTGTTTATCTACCTGTTTATCTATTCTTGCTACACACGAGAACTAATTAATATTAGTTCTGTAATTAATATCTGTAAGATCTTTTGAAGAACTTGAATAAAAGTCTTAGAGTAACACAGAAAAAAATATTTTTAATCAGGTAATTATAGCCTGTAAGTACCACATACTGCAGCTTTTGTGAGAACAGTACACATCCTGGCAATGGGGAACCTTAATCCATAACAACTACTTTACATTCACTGACTTATTGTACAAGTGAAAATGAAGGCATCGAATTTAAATTTCCCAAAGGTCGATACTGTAACTCTTATACTGTACATTGGAAGAACATTGATTATCTTTTTCAGTTTATCTTGTAGCATAAATTTAAGAAACATATTCCTTACTTCTTCTTAGTAAATTACATCTTTACTGAAGATTGTTCAACTGGAGATCTTTTCCAGAGATTACTGACACATGAGGAAACCCACATCTTCACAAGAGTTAGCAGTGAGTGGTGTGTAAAGGCAGAAGGCACAAGGTGGAGGACAAAAGGGAAGAGAAAGGAGAAAAGGAAGGAATCGGGATATTTTACAAATTTGGGCAGTATTTGGAGCCTCTTGTCAGTCTCCATGTGACATATGGACACTCTAGAAGATCCATTTATTCCACTACATTGTTTGAACGTCCTCATGCTTACATAGCTTTCTATTAAAATAGTGGACTTTTAAATACTATATATATATATATATAATATATATATAATATATAATATATAATATATAATATATAATATATAATATATAATATATAATATATAATATATAATATATTATATATTATATATTATATATTATATATTATATTATATATTATATATTATATATTATATATTATATATTATATATTATATATAATATTACGGATCCTAGCCCAGGAGGTGGCAAGGCTCATTGAGAGGACTTTAAACTAGGTAAGAAGGGCTGAAATAAGGCTTGTTGGAGGTGTGCCAGGGGGAACAATGGCAAGGCCAGGGGAGAAGGCAATGGCCCAACTGAAGTGCATCTACACTAATGCATGCAGCATGGGTAACAAACAAGAGGAGCTGGAAGCCATTGTGCAGCAGGTTATGACTTGGTTGTCATCACGGAAACTTGGTAGGACCACTCTAATGACTGGAGTGCTGCTATGTCTGGCTATAGGCTCTTCAGAAGGGACAGGCAACACAGAAGGGGTGGTGGTGTGGCTCTCTATATCAGAGAGTTTTTTGATGTTGTGGAACTTGAGGCTGGAAATAATATGGTTGAGTCCCTATGAGTTAGGATCAGCAAGAAGGCCAACAAGACAAGCATCCTGCTGGGGGTCTGTTATAGGCTGCTGAACCAGGATGAGGAGATGGATGAGGAATTCTACAGGCAGCTGACAGAAGCTGTGAAATCATCAGCGCTTGTTCTCGTGGGGGGACTTCCACTTCCCAGACATATCCTGGAAGCACAACACAGACCAGAGAAAACAGTCTAGAAGGTTTCTGGACAGTGTGGAAGATAACTTCCTGATGCATCTGGAGCTCAATCTGGCTACTGCTGTTAAAGATAACATAAAATAATTTTATAAATACATCAACAGAAAAAGGAGGACTAAGGAGAATCTCCTTTACTAGATGCGGGGGGAAACTTAGTTACAAGAGATGAGGAAAAGGTGGAGGTGCTTAATGCCTTCTTCACCTCAGTCTTTAGCGGCAATACTGGTTGTTCTCTGGATACCCAGTACCCTGAGCTGGTGGAAGGGGATGGGGAGAAGAATGTGGCTCTCATGATCCACCAAGAAATGGTTGGTGACCTGCTGCAGCACTTGGACAGCAAGTCAATGGGGCCAGATGGTATCCACCCAAGGATACTGAGAGAACCAGCAGAGGAGCTGGGCAAGCCACTTTCCATTATTTATCAGCAGTCCTGGCTATCAGGGGAGATCCCAATCGACTGACAGCTAGCAAACATGACACCCATCTACAATAAGGGCCAGAGGGTAGACCCCAGGGAATTATAGGCCTGCTAGTTTGACCTCAGTGCCAAGGAAGCTCATGGAGCAGATTATCTTGAGTGTCATCACACGGCACTTACTGAGCAAGCAGGCTATCAGGCCCAGTCAGCATGGGCTTATGAAAGGCAGGTCCTGCTTGATGAACCTGATCTCCTTCTACGACAAAGTGACCCGCTTGGTGGATGAGGGAAAGGCTGTGGATGTGGTCTACCTTGATTTCAGTAAGGCTTTTGACACTGTTTCCCACAGCATTCTCCTCAAGAAACTGGCTGCTCTTGGCTTGGACTGGTGCACGCTTCATTTGGTTAAAAACTGGCTGGGTAGCTGGGCCCAAAGAGCTGTGGTGAATGGAGTCAAATCCAGTTGGAGGCCGGTCACTAGCGGCATCCCCCAGGGCTTAGTACTGGGGCCAGTCCCCTTTAATATCTTTATCAATGATCTGGATGAGAGGATCAAGTGCACCCTCAGTAAGTTTGCAGAGGACACCAAGTTAGGTGCATGTGTCAACCTGCTCGAGGGTAGGAAGGCTCTGCAGGACGATCTGGATAGGCTGCACCGATGGGCTGAGGCCAACTGTATGAAGTTCAACAAGGCCAAGTGCCAGGTCCTGAACCTGGGGCGCAATAACCCCAAGCAGAGCTACAGGCTGGAAGAGGAATGGTTGGAAAGCTGCCTGGCAGAGAAGGACCCGGGAGTATTGGTTGATAGTCGACTGAATATGACCCAGCAGTGTGCTCAGGTGGCCAAGAAGGCCATCAGCATCCTGGCTTGTATAAGAAGCAGTGTGGCCAGCAGGTCTAAGGAAGTGATTGTCCCCCTCAGCTCTGGTGAGGCTGCACCTCAAGTACTGTGTTTAGTTTTGGGTCCCTCACTACAAGAAGGACATGGAGGTGCTCAGGAGAGCCCAGAGAAGGGTGACAAAGCTGGTGAGGGGTCTGGAGAACAAATCCTACAAGGAGCGGCTGAGGGAGCTGGGCTTGTTCAGCCTGGAGAAAAGGAGGCTCAGGGGCAACCTTCACAGAATCACAGAATCAATTTTCTAGGTTGGAAGAGACCTCAAGGTCATCGAGTCCAACCTCCAACCTAACGCTAACAGCCCTCCACTAAACCATATCCCTAAGCTCTACATCTAAACGTCTTTTGAAGACTTCCAAGGATGGTGACTCCACCACTTCCCTGGGCAGCCTGTTCCAGTGCCTCACAACCCTTTCAGTGAAGAAGTGAAGAACCTTATTGCTCTCTACCTTAAAGGAGGCTGTAGAGAGGTGGGATTGGTCTGTTCTCCCATGTGCCTGGCAACAGGTCGAGGGGGAGTGGACTAAAGGTGTGCCAGGGAAGTTTAGATTGGATATTAGGAAAAACTTCTTTGCCGAAAGGGTTGTTAGGCATTGGAATGGGCTGCCCAGGGAAGTGGTGGAGTCACCATCCCTGAAGGTCTTTAAAAGATGTAGAGCTTAGTGATATGGTTTAGTGGAGGACTGGTTAGTGTTAGGTCAGAGGTTGGACTCAGTGATCTTGTAGGTCTCTTCCAACCTAGAATATTCTGTGATTCTGTAATATAAATAATATATAAATACTATATATATATATATATATATATAATTCAAAGGTAAATTATGGCCTTTGTTTTCAAATTTCTTGTGCATAACATCATACATATTTCTTATAGCATTATTTCTTTCAAAGTCATCAGTTTCTGTCTGTTTTTACTGTAGCTTATTCATAGAATCACAAAATCATTAAGGTTGGAAAAGACCTCCAAGATCATCTGGTCCAACTGTCCCTTTACCACTAATATTACCCACTAAGGTAATTCAAGTCTACCTTTCCTTGAAATCTCATTTTAAAATAATGGGTATATTAATGGCCTATTAATAGGCTGTCATTTAAAATAAGGTTAAATGATTAAAAAGTAAGACCAAGCTTAAAGCCTTGTTCTGAAAAATGCTTCATTTTTTGCATTCCTTGCAGCTATTTATGTTCAAAATTGTGTAGTTAGAGAGTAAATTTCAAATACAATAGTCTGTTTTACCATTATGATGAAAACTGTACTAAAATTGGCGATATTAATTAAGCTTTCTCTGGGACTTTTGACTTCTGATGCAGAAGTTGCTTTTATAGATTTGTTTCTTCAAAGGTCTGTCATACACTAAATGAATGTGACGTTTAAATGATATATTGTCATTGCACCTTGTCATTTTGTTTAGGGACTAGAAACTAGTCTCTTCAATACAGTAAGGAAAGTGTTCAATATGCAAAGGTTTGAGTCACATTATTCCCTTTAATTTTAATGGGACTTATATGGATAAATCTATGTGCTGAAAATCATTAGGAGTTAATATCTTTAGTATTTACGTTTCCCAGTTTTGTTCTCTGAACCTTTGTGCCTGGTTACCTCCACTTCTGAAAAGTTCCTGAGGGGAGCAGTGGAGGGAGAAGTATAAAGTAATCAAAGGAAAGGTATTCAGACTTCAATATGTCTATGGTACATTCTCAAAGGTAGTAAATAGGTAATCCATATGAAATGGGAGAAAAGGTAGTTTTGAAATTACACTCTCCTTAAAATCTCCTTTGAAATCATAATCTACTTAATTATTGTGTGTTTTGTGCAATACATTTTTTTCTTCTTCTTAAATTATGTAAGAAATATGTATTGATATTGAAGTCTGACACTTCGGTGAAGTATATCAAATGGACACACAGTTATACAGTTAACAAAAAAAAAACTTTAGAGGTTGTACTTAGAGTGTAACTTCAATGTATACATACATTCCTGTGAATTGCAGGCTGAAAGGTATTCAGATGGAATCCATCTGGTATCCCTAAAATTTGTGAGGGAATGTCTTTTCTCTGTTAAAGAAAGTTAAAGATCATTTTTTAGTTCTGTTCAGTTTTGTTTCATGAGAAAATCCTGAATGTTTAATTACTCCTGAGGAGAAAAAAAATAGATAGATAGATAGATATAGATAGATATAGATAGATATAGATAGAATAGATAGATAGATAGATAGATAGATAGATAGATAGATAGATAGATTATAAAGAAAGTAAGAAGGAAGAGACAAATAAAAGCCTAGTAACGTAATTCAAACACATGAAAATAAATAGTTAAGTGCTAGCTTTGGGTTCTGTTCCTTCCACCACTACCTTTACTGAAATCAGTGGAACTAAACTTGAGTTTGAATAAAAGCAGCATATAGTATGAAAGGAAAAAAAAATCAAAATATATTGTTTAATCTTACTCAGATCTTAGCCTATTGACTCAAACAGTAAGCATCTAATTTGCTTTGAGAGTTGCTCAGCACTGCCAAACATACCATTCAAATGCACTTTTTTGGCAGCCTTGTATGCAGCTTGTATTTATTAGATAGGCAGCTATTTGAGTTGATTAGCTACAAACATGTCATGAAAAAGAAATAATTACTCATTCACTATAAGTACATGTAGTTTTCTTCACCACTTGCTGACTCAGCTTCACTTGTGGTCTGAAAGATGAAGTTATATGGGTTCTTCATATTCTTGTTTTAATTTGTAATGTTGGGAGGAATAAAACAGACCGTCTGCTACAGCTTGTCCTTGTTCAGTTTACTGGTCCCTAGGACAGAGCCTAGAGAATCTCTCCACTAGCCAGTCACCAGCAGACTCAACTATGGAGTTGGCATATCCAACTGCTACCTTATTCTTCCTACAGTCCGTGATGCTGAGGGTTAGGGAAGGAGGAGACATTACTAATATGCAGCACACTGATTACACACAACTGGAAAACAACTTAAGAACTGGTGCCAAGTGGTACAAATAAGCCTGTACCCAGATCAGAATTTAGCAGAGACTGTAGCATCATGGACTGACTTGACTATATCACTCCCCAGGCAACATATGGAAATTACACTCATCAGAGAATTTTCCTGATTTTGTAATCCAGCAGAACTGATCATGGACTTGTGAAGAGCTCTTCTTGGCACCTCCAAGAAGCAGAAATTACAAGTGACGTAACTTTTTACTGGAGCAGTTAAAATATCATGGTCCTGATTTTCATATTGACATTGGGACCATAACTGTTTTACTGGTTTCTTTTTTAGCTAACTAATGTTCCCAGGTAGTGTTCTGATCTGGAATGTAGTTAAAACATAGTCATGGCCCGGAAGTAATAAGAATGAAGTAGAGAATGCCTTCAGCACCTAGCTAATGAGTTCATCCTTCCAACAATCTTTCTCTTTACAGGAAGAAGTTTAGTTTTATTACTGCCCCTTCTGGTTCTTCAGGATATATACTTGGAAGGGTTCTTGCTTAACTCTTCTGGCTGCCCTCCATGCTTCTTAGAAATAATAATAATTACACACCTTGTTCTCCTCTTGATGGACTCTGAATACCGCTTGAATATGAATAGCTTGATACATACACTGGTTTATTTAAGATCCTACCTGATTTTTGACACAACAGCTTATAGTAACACACCTTCATATGAAAGGCAGTTGAAAACAACTGGCAGAGCTCTGAGGAGACAAGTGCTAAGCACTTGGAGAAAATGCCAGTTATATAGATTTAGAACGATAGGCACTGTCACAGCACCAGCCATAGTGAAAGAATTATTGCAATTCACATTTGGAGAAAGAACGTACTCAGAAATAGAATTACACATGTAATAGATTGCATCAGACATGTAGAGGAAAACCAAACATATCAAACTCTGGAGCCATCTAATGTCATGTGAAAAATGTGATTTAGTATAAAGTCTGTCCCTGATGTGTGCCAAAACACAGTTACTTAGAAAGCTAACCACATTTCTGTACTTTCAGAGAGCTCTTTTCAGATAAATATGTAATAGTATAGACTTTGCTATAATTAACAGATTAAAATGTGCAGAATTTTCTGAAGAGAATTTCATGGAATATCATCAGATGTCAATGCATGTCACCCATGTGCAAGTTTAATTTGGGATTTGTTGAAGGAAAGCCATATGTAGGAAGCAAAGCAAGGTACCCTTGATATTTAACAACACAGTTGCTGTCAGCAGGATGCTTGGAAGATAACAGAAGTAACCTAAGCTAAGACTTTGTAAGTAGTGAGATTTCTGAAAATAAGTGTATATATATATATATATAAATAAAGTTTTGGAAGATGATGTCTAACTTGTAACAAACATGCAGAAGCAACACAGTTATAAAGGAATTCTAAGGTAAAACAGCTGAGTACCAGGAAAAAATAAATAAATAAATACATACATACATACACTAATAATAACTGGGAGGAGGACAAAAGGGAACAGGGTTTAACCTCTGTTGATGTGCCACAGAATAAGCTGACCTGAGCAAACATAGTTTTATTTTCAAAAGACCAGTATTTATGAATCAGTCAAAACAGTTCTAAAGTGAGGTAGGACACCTTAGCACAAAGTTTATCTGCCAGTGACTCCTCTTGATTTTACAGCCTAGAGGAAACTGCTGCATCTCCTCCACAATGACACACAGCAACAACTGGCAAATGTTTATGTACAGACAGTCAGATACTGTAACCAGGATTGTTAAAATGGAAAAACTTAGCTTATGGCAATTGATATGGTATCCAGCTACTGCACAAGCAAGTCATTAGTGCTGTATTTTAACAAAATGAGATTGTAATTAGGTGCCTTTGATTCTAAAGGCAGAATGAGTTGCACATTTCTGGCTGCTGTTCCCAAAGCGTGACATCAGAGCAATCAGTGATAGACTGTCATTCTCTGATCACCCCACATTTTTACTCCATTACTAACTCGCAACTAGTCCCTGGGCAAGACAAGATTCTCAGTCATCAGTGAGCAATAAATATCTCTGCCAGAGTTGATAAGATTTCACAGACACATATAGTACTTTTTGTTTTGTTCCTGTTTTTCAGTTTCACAAGCTGTCTCTGTGTCGAAGTTGGATCTGGCTCTCTGTTGACTTGTGGCTGCTTTGCGTCAGTAGGAACTAACAGTGCTCCTTTGTTCTATCTTGCCTGGAATAGGACAGTCAGAATAACTTGCTTTCACTCCACCATGTGGAAAGACCATCCACAATATCCCCCAAACCCAAAATTCCCACCTGTTACAGTGACCTATGCGTCATTGCAGACAAACAGGGTAACTTGCTTGTCTCTTTTGGGCTGTGGCCAGTGCATTCTGGCTGAAGGGCTAGGAAATCCTACAGTACTGTGGTTTAGTATGAAGTTACCTGTACTCTCTTTCTCTCAGGAACTGAACAGAGTCTTGCTAGCCCATTGACTTCAGCACACAGAGTAATTACCGAACTGGGTCCAGAATCTGGAACTACACATCCCAAAATGGAGATTAATGATTCAAGAGCTATTCCCCAAAATATGTGGTATTACCATAGGACATTGCAAATGATGTGTGAAATGAGACACCTTTGCTGATTGGCAGTGCACAAAGAGGATAAAGAGAATGACTTGTAATTATTACTGTGCTCTGATATTCAGCCTATACAAAGACAGAGAAGTCCAATATATTCAAAAAGTTTAGATTTTCTTAAAATAAGAATAAACTGGTTAGAAACTTCTTATTAACAAACTTCAACAGAACGTTATTTTGGAAGTGAGAAGGATGAAAAAAAAAAAAAAAAAAAAAAGAGAGAGAGAGAGACATTTTACATGAGCCTCCTCCCCTCAAAGATTATCACTTTCTTTCCCTTTGCTTTCAAAAACACAGATACCTTTCAAGCACAACTTGAATTACTCAACTCCCTCAAATACCAGGATGATGGTGAGGAGTTTGGGAAGATAGGAGAGGGGAAGCCATGATATTAGTAAAGCTTTGAGAGGACTGTGGATGTACATTTATCTGTCAACATAACAGATGCAGTGATATCTCTTACTGACAGAAATGAATACAAGGTATGTCTGCCAAAGCACAGGTTAAGAATTAGTTTTTCCAATTTTATGAGTTTTATATTTTGTGGCAAATTATGAAGTTTACCTTACCCATCTGACAAATAAACTGTTAGCAAAACGTTTAAAATAACTGAAGAAAGTGCATGCACCAGCATCTAGCACCAGTTTTGTAAGCTTCTTAAAGGCAATTTCAGTAAATTCAAAAAACTACACATTAAGATGAATATGTCAGACAAATCAGAATCCCTCCAGTTCTGAAGATGAACTGTATTATTTTTATATGAGCTGTTTTGCAAAAGTGAAATGAAGTTACATGTAGAGAGCGAATTAAAGAATATTAATTCCTGGAGAATTAATCTTTTCATGTTTTCTAAGTGGTCAAACAATTTTTTCACCTGTTTTAGGGATCAGCATCTTCCATTTGTTTAATTGATAAAAGTACAACGAAAATTTGTTATATGATATTTTTATTAAAGAAAAAAATATATATATATAACATCAATGTTCACAATTTCAATTGATTAAAATTTGTTCCATAGACCATCAGAAGATATAAAGAAAACTATTACTGACTTGTTTCTAAGGGTATCTATTAAGAATCAGAACTAGGCCCAACGCTATTCAGTATTCCCAGCTGTGTTATGAAGGTTCATACCAAAATTAGCATTCTAAGGATCTGAGTATGACAGAAAAGTTAGTTGAGTGTTACATGATGATAAGATCCAGGAAGAAGAGATCCCTTGACAAGGTAAACCCATTAAAACTAAATAAATATTTTTTTTTTTTTTAATAAAAATCATTTTAGAGGAGACAAATGCAAAGTTATGCATCATTAGAAAGGAATTTCACCCCCAAAAACTGGGGTACGGTGCCTCAAAATTCCTCCACTCTGCAAGGATTTATTGGCCATAGTCGACCAGCAACTCAACATGAGCTCCCACTGTGAAGCTGCATGAACAGAGCTAATATAATCCTTAAATCCTGATGCAATTGTTGGAATATTTCCCATAGATCTGCTGTCCATATTTTAATGGGAATAGTTGAAGAGAAAAAAAAATAATAATAGGTTGCATAATTTGAGAGCAGAAGAAAAATCTTTTCTGTGAATGTATAAACTCAATCTGATTATTGAAAAAAAAAAAAAAAAAAAAAAAAGGACTGGGAGCAATTAAAGTTTATAGATGAGAGAAAATCCTTCTATGCAAAGCTTCTTTATCCTGAAGGGAGAATAATGCAGCAACCACCCCATCCATGAAAAATTTGGGAAAAAAAAGGGTCTGGAAGCTGAAGACTGACATATCAGATATAGAACAGTTTTCTAACAGCAAAAATAAATGTTGAAATAAATTGCCCCAAAATGATGAATTCTTGCTATTGGTATATCTTCAAATCATGATACATGTCAGAATTTCACCAAATCCTTGCTGTTTTTAGTTAAATAATAACTTTATTAGGCTTAATACCAGATAAACCAAATAGAAATCAAATAGATAAAATGTTAGAGTCTTCAACCTTGCAGCAAACTAGCTGATGTTAGATTCCAGAAATTCAAAACACAATACAAAAAGTAAAGAACAGAAAAAAAAAATAGAACGATATATTAAAAATTACATTGTCTGAAGATCTGAGGCCTGACTTGGGGCTTTTGTTATATGTGAGGATCTCTGACTCTAGACCATATGCTCTACTGTGGTATGTATTGCATAGCTATGGAAAATGTCTTAATGTAGGTATTTTTCATTCGCATAAAATTGTCTGTAAGAATTTATATCCCAGCTGGTATGATGTTATACAGAAACAATATCATGTGTTGTTCTGCAAGCTGTGCATATGTTTGGTTTCTGAGGCCAAAAATCAGGATGTGGTTTGAAGAAAAGTAGGAGGAGTCAACTAGTAAAAGTGTTATACCATATGACAACCTCAAAAAAAAAAAAAAAAAAAAAAAACTATCAGTCGAGAAAATATATAGCAGAAGCAGCGACTGCCTTTGCTGCAATAACTAGTGATCTGGTGTGCACATGTGCACACTCACATACCACTGGAGTTTTAAAAGCATAGCATTGCAACCTGTTGCTTGTGTAGTCTAAATTTCTGTAACCATACACCATACAGCAAAAACACTGTTTGTGATGTAATCTGATACTTTGTGCCAGTAGAAATCACTCTGAGTTTCACTATATTAGTGCCCAACAAAATTATTAGAAACAAAAAATGGCTTCCTTGTCTAGGACAGAAGACAGGATGGTCATGTTACACTGTATAGAGGTCAGCTTGTTGACTCCTGAGTAACTATCTACTAGAGGGTAATGATCTGTAGGTCATATTTGTGAGTTTTAAAGACATGAGAAGGGTAGGACTCATGACCTGGAAAGTGACCAACCTCTAAAAGGTTTAACGTACTTCTTCATCAGGTGAGTCATGCACCATGAACATGCCTGAAAATATTTTACTGCAGGACCTAATATGGCCAAGTGGAAACACTTATTTTTTTTAATCCCTAAGTTAACATAATAGGTCCTCTTAAGTATTTAACTTGTCTTAGAGATTCACAGTGGAGTGAAAGTAAACAGTTTCAATCTCAGTAAGTATACACAGTACAAGAATTGAAAAATAATTAAATTAACTCCAAAAGCAGCTGTATATATGTCTACTCTTGATATATAAACCAGTTCAAATAGTAGCAAAATTAGGTTTCTTGGGGAAATCACAGTATTTGTAGCTCCCTGTTTGTTTCCTACATTAATTTTTTGAAGTGTGTTAAAATTTTGAGACTCCATATGGACACATTTAGTCACATTAATTTCTCTAGTATGTTCAATCAAGTTTTCAGTAGTTACTTTTTTTTTTTTTTTTTAATTCTGTGTTTTCTGACTGTATGATTAATGTAAGTAAATAAGTAATCACCAAATGGAATGAAATTCTGCTTCCTGAACTTATGTAAGTACTACAGTTATAGTAACTTGAAATAGTAACGTGATTAAACTATACAGAAATTAGCCATTTTCACAATTAAAGCGTGAGCCCAAGAGATCCTCCTAAAAGTTTGAACCACTCTGGATTTAATTAAAAACAGATAATACATGAAAGTTTATTCCCATGGGTTATTTTCTATTTTAATTTCTACCTTACCAACAATCCTAAAACATCCCTTTGTCTCATCTAATAAGTACAATTTCTTATTTTTGTATAGGGCCACATTTGGTGGCATCTGGCAAACATGTGTTGGTGCTATGACAGACGTTTCACACACCTGCGCTTCAGTTGTGAGCTGGTGCCTACTACTGGCAAAGCAGCAGGTAAAGGACATCTTTGTTACTTCGTTGATAATCTAGAAAGTAAAATACTGTATTCCTAATTCTGATGTTCTGATAAACCATTTCAAGTCTGTTTTTGATTAGTTGTTTTTCCTAGCCTGAATGCTGAAAGTTTCAAACATCGATGAAAAAAATGTTAATGTCTATAACCTCGTAAACTCAGACCTGTGTTTGAGGCCAGAAGATATTTCAGGGCTGCATTGTAAAAACATGAAAAAACACTTGGGGCAAGCCTAGGGCATGGCTTAGGATATGCAAGAGAAGAAATCTCAGGCACACTACTCCATGCATAGTTTGAGAGTAGCCATCATCAGTACTTCCAATATTTTCTGTAGAGAAAATTTTTTACTTTCATGTAGCTTTTCTACAAATTCCATTAATTTCACACTAATACCCTTTCATGTAATACAAAATATGTACAGATACATGGAGACGCATAGGTCACCAAAATCATCTAAATGAGATTCACAGCAATCCAAGTCTTGTCTTGTTCTTTCAAAATATATTAATTATATCAATGATACTTCTACCTATATGAGTACAATTAAAAGAATTAACCTACAGTGTTAAGCAAACTTCCCTCTGAAAAATTCTACATTTGCTAATACTTCAGTAACTTTCTGTTTATAAGATTTGAGAAAGTCTACATGAAATGATCTATTGTACTTAGAGTCCCAGGAAACACTGTGGGTGGCTGACGTTGCCACATTGCAGAAGAAAAATTTGGAAATTAAGCTGAAAATACAGTGCAAAAGATGCTGGACACTTCATTTTCCTTGTTGTTCAAGTACAGACCAGTGTGAAAACATCACTACTTTCTAAATCATTCCCCTTTAGAATCCACCTCTGCTTAAGAAAGAATCCATGACAATTTCCAGGAAATGAGTAGCAAACCACATCCAACAACCCAAAGATCTCTGTGTTTCCCCATCAGCCCTTTCCTTTCTTGCAAAATCCTCTGTGAACCCAACATAGTTGTTGTTTGGCAACTGGTGCAGGATCCTGTAATGCCTTTGGTGTACAATTAGCAAGTAGGGTAGGTGAACAGGAAATGGCCAGGCTTTTTAGAGTTAGTGTTGAGGATTTGATACCCTCACTACACATATGTCAGGATGTCTTCATGTGGTCCCATAAACCTAATGTCTGTTTGAAAATGGTGTGCTTGTGTGAGCTCCCAGAGAGTACATCTCAGTTTAGTTTTGTCCAAAAGGAAGCCAATTCCTGCATATTGAGACAACATTAACGCAATGTTGAAAGGAGTACAGTATGTGGGGACAGTCAGGAGAGTCACTTCAGAAGCACACTTCTGACAGACACTTGGAAATAAGATACACCTAATTTATCTCAATTTACCTTTTCTGGGTAATCTCTTTAAGGCTGTGATATTTATCAATACCAACAAAAAGTATTTTTCATGCTGCACTCAAAAACATCAGCCTGCTTATTTATGGGGAAAAGCTATGTCATTTACATATTACTTGACTCAATCAGAATTACTCTAAAGGTAAAGGGTCTTCCAGTGATGGTTAAATGTTAAATGATAATTTAACAAACACTCTTGAGATGTTTTCTGAACATAGATATCCCTGAAAGTTTAGAAGCTGAAATATAAATATGTGCCATACTAATGCTAAGAATGTTTTTGAGAAGCTGACAAAATTCTGCTGATCACGGGATCTCCTGAAGGAGGCTTTTTTATTCACAGCAATCCTCCTGTCAGTCTTAAGAGACATTTATATTGGTATGATATGAGAGAATAAATTGGCCTATTAAACACTTAAAAACAAGCAAACAAAAACAAAACAAAACAAAACAAAACAAAACAAAACAAAACAAAACAAAACAAAAAAAAAAAAAAAAAACACCCCAAAGAAACTTAAAGCTGCCATCACCACCTTAAGGAACATGTTCTTTCAAGATGTGCAGTCCAAATCATCTTTTATCTCAAAAACTTTAAGTATAACAGGCAACTTCTAAGTACACTGTGACAAACTTTTCGACTGTATTATGAAACATATAAGATCACAGAACACTAGACAGAAACAGGCATTATCAAATTCTATTTACTAATAGGGCAACTAAGATTATTGTGTGCCCTACACACTTTTGCAATAGCAGCATGAACAGCCCCTGGGACAAGTCCTTCAGTCTGCCCTCAATGTCATGTCAAACTACTCTTTTCCCCTGCAAAATTTTATTTGTTATGAAATGTGGGTGGGGTTTTTTGAAGTTCTTTTTTCAGTTCCAAATATTTTTAAGAAAATTAAGTCATTTATTTTTTTTTTATTTGTATGCTTTATACATTATCCTTATTGTTTCTGAAATTCTCTTACTGTTTAGAAAATAAAGACTTTTCCAGGCTGCATTAATTTGTTTCTGTTGAATAGCCTTGACTTCTTACTGCTTCCTCTCTGAATGGAAAAAAAAATGTTATTTGTGCTTCCCCTTAACATCTTCATTCACACATCTTGGTACAGAGCATTATTCCTGATGAAAATAAATTTCTGGGAACTAAACTAATTGTCACTAAATTCAAGCTCTCATTCAGGAAAACATATCAAATATTGGGATTGGAGGGGGTTGGGGGGGAACAGAGCAACATTAAACAATTAAACATTTGTCTGAATTCATAACTATAACATAAAAGAAACAAACAAACAAACAAATAAAAACAAAAAAAAAAATAAAAAGGCTCAGTTGAAAGTCTGATAAGACAGTAAAGGTCTTTGTGTGAATCAGTATTTTTCTTGCAAAATAAACTCTGAAATTGTAACCAATTAAAAGTAGTTCTTTAGATTATAAAATTCTCAAGGAAAGTCAGAGATTTACATGTATTTTACAATCTCTGACAGTCTCTTTAAGCAATTCTTCACTGTAAGCAATGATAGAAACGTCCCATCTTTGGCATTCCTCTGGTAGGACAGAAATCAGATCATTCAATAAGAAACAAAAAATAAAACAAAACAAGACCATTCTAAATTAATGTCCTTTTTCTTTATAGAGCTTTTGGAAAACTTAATGGTTTAAAACAATGGGTAACAGGGAGTGATCTTTTGAACAACAGGTTCTGCAATGTAGTCATGTAAATAATTTTTCCACTTCAAATTTGAGAATGAAGACTACAGTTTGCTCTGCCACCACTCATGGGGCTTTGTCTAATGACACAGAGATAGAAGCTTTGAGTAAAATGGAAATGTCAGTTGCCAGAAGCATAACGGTGAGCAAATTGTGGTAAGTGAGTTCTCTTGACCCATCGCAGGGGGTACAGCCCAATTCTGTACCTTGCCTAATGGTGGGGGCTTCTTCAGCACTGCTACTACTGTGCTGAATCTTGAGCTGGCAATATTTTCAGTGTTTGTGAATGTGATTACAGGCAAAGAATCTTTGAAGTACACGGCCTCTTAAATTCCAGTAAATAAGTGACTGCATATTTTAGAAGGACCTTCTTACCGTATAGTTCACAATTAGCATGGCCATATCAGCATTAAAGAGGTACCTAGGAAAAGAAAATTTGTATAAGTACAGAAATATCAGAATAAAGCACTTAGAGTGAATATTTAATATCATTTTATGTTATGTAACCATATATTTTAATCATCAAAGATGACTAAGGCTACAAATTCTTCTTTATTTACGAGGATGCACTTCTTAAGTCACTATTTAAAATTGATTTTTATGGCCTGTTTTAATAACCAAGAAGCAAAAATGTGCTGCGCTGCATGGACATGCTGAAGATACAAGTCAAACGACCAAGACGATACTCTAGCTCCCTAGGCAAAAAGGCAATAGAACTGTTATTGAGGCAGAACAAAGAAAGAGATATCCTATTATCTCTGTATATCTACCATCTTAAAAAAAAAAAAAAAAAAAAAAAAAAAAAAAAAAAAAAAGCATCAGTTAGTCTAGAAATAAAAATTAACAAACCTGCCATGCTTACAACCCAGTATGAGTTTGCATTATAAATAACTAACAATCATCATAAGTCTGTTCCATAATGATGATTTCATCAGAAGTACTGCCAGGAAATATGTTTTATATATGAGCATAATATTTTCTCTCCTCATGTTCACCAGCAAGGACACAGCCTTCTGCTTCACATACTTCTACTTTCTCTAAATTTTCTTCACGATGTTCTTACATAGATTAGCCAGACTACTGAACAACATTTTCATCAAAATAATCCAGCTTCCCTTCAAGAGCTGTTAAAACTGCTTAATATTTAAAGAAATATAGCCTAAAACATTTTGCTGTCTATGGGTATATTATAGCTATATGCAACAACCAATGAGTTTCATATTCTTATTCTACTGCAGATGCACCATGAAGTTTATGTAACATTAAAAAAAAAAAAAAGTTATGCATCATGATTCTGCAGTAAGTACAGTATCTGCTTTTATTTCTATGTTGGCGTGACATAGTGCATCATATTCTTGATATGATATCTTGAGTACATTTTCTGTCCTTAACAATTCTAGCTCATGACCAGTTCCTAGCATGTATATTCTAGTAATAAGAAAAGTGTCCAGAAGCACAAAGCAATATAAAAATTGTAAATTCTAGCTAGCACAGATGCAGAAGAAGTATTATCAAAGACCAACTTAAGCATATTGTTATATTTTGTTTTAATATTACTGTCTCACAAATAAATATATTTATATCTGAAAATTAATTAACATCACTAAGGTAATACCCGACTGGCAATAAGAACTTTACAGGTTAACTTAATCCAGTGTAAAGTGATTTGAGACCAGAATGTTCCTCAGGATGATTTCTACAATGATTATTTGAACAGAACAGAAAAAAAAATAATAAAACAAAAATAAATAAATAAATAAAAATAAAGAATTCATTTCTAAAGCATTCCCAACAGAATTTCTGACCATGAATGATGGAGAATATCAAGCAATAGTAACTAAACTTCTATGAAGCAAAAAATAAAAATGCTTTTCTATGACCTTCTTACCTGATTTGAGAAGATTCCCATTCATAATTGAAAGATTTATTTATTCAGAATTGAACATGTAAAAACCCTTCAGAGCAGAGTGAAAATGCCCTACAGGCCTCAGATCTCTCTTTTTTTGTTTCCATCACACACTTACCTATAAAAATATTCCGTGTTGATCTGTTTATTCCCACATGGAACTGACCAGGAATGCAGTGAATCCACTTTTTTTTTTTTTTTTTTTTTTTCCTAGATTATCCTGCGTATTCCTTCCTATTTGGATCAGGCACATTTTTATTTAGGACTCTATACCTTATTCACATCTGTCAACAAAAAATGCACATCGCAGTCACACACGAAGGCACAAGTCACAAAACTCACAGAAAAAAAAATAAAAGAAATGATATTTATATGTCATTTCGATAGTCAAGGGAGAAGTGTCCCAGTCCCTGTTTCTTAAAATAATACTTCATACAGGTGTCAATTCTGTATTTCATTGGAGTTTTGAAAAGAAAAAAAGTTGTCATTTATGGAAGTTGCTTCCTGCTACTCCTTTAAATCACAGTTCAGGACATCCATACCTTTCTTCCATTAATACCACTCTTACACGTAGGAAAATTGAAAAAAAAAAAAAACAAAAAAAAAAAAAAACACAGTTATATTAACCTGTTGTCAACCTATCTGATTTACACAAATAACACACATAAATAAATATAATATAAATAACACACATAAATAAATATAAATATATAAATATAATATAAATAAAATATAAATATAAATAACTCTCTTGTCATCTATTCCTATTAAAAAAAAAAAAAAAAAGTATTTACCAGATCTTTGGGAAACAATTTAAAACAGAAAAAATGACTACTCTTGCCACCCCTAGTAATGATGAGCTGATAAACAACCATTCCATATTGTCTTAACTCTGGCATATCTAACAGATGAAGAAATCTCTAATTGGGGCATTAATTCCACACTGCACTGCAGTTGCAACGTGGCCTCCCTTTCCCTGACAGGTGCAATACATGGGTGCAAATTTCTTGGCATCAGCAATCCACTCTTTTGCATTTACATTGCTAACCAATATCATTACTTTGATTGACTTATGTACAGTGCTACACATTCACTTCTTAGGTATGTAAAGAAAAGATTGATTCTGATTTCACTACCACAGTTTTACATGGAGGCAGTCCCAATGAATTAAGTGCACTTACTCCTAATTTACAATTGTGGAAGAAAAATAGTTTTCTTGATTACCCTCCTTTTTAGAAAGCTCTAACTCTTTTGAATAGAATAAAGTTACACTGGTCTAAAACTCACATGACAGTTAGGGGCATAGTTACATGTATTTTTCCACAAGAAGATGGCAGCTGTCCTCAAAGTGTAATGTGAGTTAACTAGGAAAAGGTGATTGACTGATGCTGAGGTTAATTGCTTGTTGGCATGCTAGAAAGCCTATGCTAACAAGTGCTGCTTATAACTAACAAGTGCCAATTATTTCCTTATATTCTAGTACACATTATATTATGCTAAGCACTTTCCAAACATCCAGAAAGATCCAGGCAGCTTTGTCCTGATCTGATGAGTTAATGATTTAAGAAAAGTATGCTAGCTACTGACAAAAATGGTTCGGTGCACATTGCTAATCACAGATGTAGAAATCTTTGTACTATATGGTAATACAGAAATACTTTTGTACAGTTATCAATGCACTGAACATATATCCACAATGAAAATGTAATTGTCTGATCATAAACTTTGTTTTCCAAACAAATATTGCCAAACAAAATCTCATGTTAGCAAACAGTCTTTATTATATTATTTTTAGAGGCCAGTGAAACCTTTAAAAATGCTGATAATTTAATTCTTTTTCCACGTCTGTGTGTGAAAGAAAAGAAAAAAAAAATCTATATATAATTGGTAACCAGTGTACCTATGAGCCTGACAAAATTTTCCACCTAATAGGTAGATAATTATGTAAAATATCACCTAATATTTCTATAATGCATTCACCTTGCTTGAAAATATGCTGACAGAACTAGAATGCATAACATCATCCATTGTTAAATTGATCTTAAATTCATAATTTTGTTCCTGAAGCATCAGTAAATACCAATTTTAATTGCATTAATAAAATGTGAATTATGAAAGAAGAATTGCACTGACTAATACAGATTTTCACTATAATAATAATGATTTAAAATAAGATTAAAAAGTAACAGCTCCTAAAGAAAGAGGAAATGTACGGAAAATAATAATACAAAGCCAGCCTGCAACCCACCTTAGACAAGTCATCCGCCTTGGGTCGATGGGAACAAAACAAACAGAAGTTGACCTAAGCAGTGTTTCAGGCTTTCTGTGCAAGAAATCTTGGTAAAACTGCATGCCTTATCCTTGCTTAATTTCAAAATAAATGTAATGATAATATGTAATGAAATAAAATAAATGTAAATGTAAAATATACTGACATCACTATGTAGCACAAAGTTAAAAACTTTTGTAAACGCTTATGTAAACTTATGTAAAATATTTTTGTAAAATATTGAAAGTCAGGAATTATAACAACCTCCTTCTCTTTTCTAATTGTGAAGACAGAGGCTGTGTCCAATATGTTGAAAAAGGTAAAAAGTGCTCAGCTGCAGTTTGATCTCTCCTAGTGCTCTCATACTACAACACACAGTTTCAGCACACCACTGTCCCTAGGACTCCAAATAATGCAACAGAACTTCCCTAACCATGGTGCACGGTCAGCAGGCACAAGCAGCCAGAACAGGACAGGGTGAGGTGACTGGGTAGTCATGAATGAAAATATTTAAGAAATGTTTAAAATGTTGAAATTGTTTTTGCATATAGCATCAGTATTCCTAGAATGTTTTAGAATAGATATGTACATTTTTGTACCCATCAAACACTTAATAAAAGATAACTCCTCTAGGCAATTTGCAAACTATAGTTTCATCTAGATATATGTCAGTGTAAATCAGGAACCTTCAGTTCTCAGTTTTTCTAAACAAGTATGCCATAATCTTTCCTAGACCTGTTTCCATCAGACCCTCATAAATCTCCCACATTGCTCTGTCTCTTCAGAATGCAGTCAAATTCACAAATATTTTAAAGGTATAGTGAAATACACATATAGCAAGTCTGTCCTCCTAGTAGGAGTTAGTAATTTCTTTCATCTGCAGTATATATTTCATTTTAACACATCTTTAATAGACACCAACTAATCATGTTTAAAGGCTAGCTCTTTATTATTGCCCTTTATCCATAAACTGCTCTTTTTGCTGACCTTAATATATAAGGTGAAGGTAGGCAATCATTCTATATAAACGCTTACATATATGATTTTGATTTTAGGGTATGTAAGGTAGAATTAGTTTGGCAGGACATAGCTAATATTTTCTTAGCTAATATTTTCTTAATTTTCAAGTGCCATTGTTGAATATATTTTTTTGTTCTAAAACATCTAATATTCTCAGAAATTCCAATGACCCTAAAATGTAATGCCTTCATTTTTTTCTATATCCTGTATTTGATAAAAGAATAAAAACACAGTGACATTTATAATTTTAGATCTTTTAAGACTAAAGTCCTATGTGAAATTTATAATATAAAAATTCCTTTTTCCTGGATTTACAGTTTTGTATTTATTGAATGCATTCACAGGCTCCCTTAGGATGTGAAATGTATGGAAATATATGTGCATTACTAAAGAAAGAACTAAATTTATTCTTTCCCCACATCATGCTCTTCTTTGCAGTAGAGGTTTTTAATTCAACACAGAGCTAGAATGAGATGGAGCCAATTTCCTGGTCTATATGTGTGACAAATGCTAAAAGTGGCACAGGATTAACAAATTAGTTGATGTATATACCTTTAAAGATTTTTTTCACTGTATCCCAAATCAAAATGCGTGATTTATTTGAAATGAAGATTTCTTTAAAGTTAAGCATTAAGCAAGACTCTTATATATTCCTGAAATTTTAAAAGGGAATGATGGCACATATCAAAACTAAAGAACAGCAACCTGAAAAAAATTGTGTATGAAAGTTTGAATGGTATGAATGGTATAGTACACCATTCTCATAATAACAACTTTTAGTGCTATAAATTGCATGCTTAGTGATTAAAAACAATATTTTAATCAGAAATTTTCTATGGAAAAAAAAATATTTCAGTATATATGTATTTCTCTTACACATGATATTGACAGTGTATTCACTACCAAAATATGGAATTCTATTTTGTTAAGCCATGTGTCAGATAGGAGCTTTTTTTTTAAGTGAGTATGGAGAGGTTTACAGTAGAGACATGTGTGTCATTATAGAAAGGTTTCTTTATGATGGTTTGAAATAAAAAGTATGGAACTTGACCTTTTTAGCTGACATAGTAATCACCTACTTGATGTAATCCAGATATCTAACACCAAACAATAAAAGCATCTGTGACAACAAAACCATGTAAAGCTTGGGGAATTATTTAATTTTTAAAAAAACGATAGCAATATTTAATAATCAGATAAGCCTGAATTGGTTCTTCTTACACAAAAACTTTTGTGCTTTGCAAATGCTGGTTTTAAAGGGCTATTAACTTAGACGTGAAAGCTTTTTCAGCTTTCATGCATATGTTTTGGAGTTACCTCATTCATTCTGCTTTTAGGACCTTGTCATAGTCCACCTGTTTTGCTTTTGCTTAAATTACATCAAAATAATAGCTTTATTTAGAGGGAAAAAAAAAAAAAAAAAAAAAAAAAAAAAAAAAAACTACATTTATACTGACTGTACCAAAACATGATAATACCCTTAAAAATCAAGAGGAGCCATATTCAGGTTGCATGTCTCAGTCACCCAATCTCCCTTTCACATATCTGTTCATGTTGACAGACTATGTCATAATACATCAACAGAAAGATCAGCATAGAAGAACAAAATTCATCTCCTGACAGCAAGAGGAAAACTGATTTCTAGCATTAAATTAGTAAAAAATATATCAATACTTCACTACCAATAAGGACACTACAGCTAAAAGCATTCATCCTATTATAATTCTGAATGAGCATTGGGATTTTTTTTTTCAATAATTTTCAAACACAAAAAAGGGGGGCATTTATGGTGTGCACAAGGATGTCTACATCTTTGCAACTAAAGGAATCGTTTCTGCCAAACTATGCCATTCATTCAGTTTTGGTTTTGTTACTGCTTTAAATATTAGTTCTAAATACTCATTCAATTAAAGAGCACTGAACACTGTTTTTGCAGTGTTGATTTCTGACAGAGGCTTTTTCTTCTGAGGTCAAGGGGATAATGTGGAAAATGCTCTGTATCAATAGATTGCATCAGATTCTTTATAGCTGAGAATTTCTACCCATGTAAAAAGTACCCTGACTCCTCATTGCTAGATATAATTTTAATACACTATATTGAGCAATGGTGTTTCACTATAAATTTAACAATACCTGGAATAAATAATGTCTTTTGCAGCCTGGGGCAACATCTGCCACTTATGCATTAATTCTACCCCTGTTTGAACACTCTACAACATATGCACTTCTCTTTTGTCTGTTATCCTAGAGTTGTGTTATTCCCAAATATTGACATCATCTACTTTTATCAGCACTAACTGCTCTGAAGCTTCCTAGTCTCATGCTCAGCTCTATTTCTTTCTATTGATTATCTTCCTCACTCCAGCAGGTAGCTAGCCAGCGAGGCTGTCCTGAGAAATAGCTTCCAATGACTTTATACGCACAATTTACACGGAATTGTTTAAAGAAGATATTAGCCTCAATACAAATCAGTGAACCTCATTTAGTCAATACTGCACAATTCAGCTGTTGGCACCCTGTCACATGTTAGTCTTTAAAGTCAACTACCATACCCAATCTGCACATTAGCCATAGTATTTTGTTTCATATTAAAATGAGGCTAGTTTTTCACTTTTCTTTTTGAAATCTATTCAATATACTTTTACATCACCTCATTGAACCATATGATAGTAATATAATTTTAAGTATAAAAACCTGAGATTAAATGCTTGATTTTTGACAGTGTCCTTAAATATAATAAATTCAAAGGGAAATACTGTTAAGTTAAAATGGAGTGTTTTTCATTAAGTCCAATCAAATGGTAGACAACAAAGGATCTTTTATTTGAGAATATGAAGTGAAAATGAAAACCAGAAAACCTTTACTAAGAAAAGGTCTAGCTAAATTATGTTGGAAGGAGGTCTCCAGATTGAACCTGGGTGTTTCTTTTGCTAAAAATGAATTAAACTAAGATGCACTATGGGAGAATAGCTTCCAAAGAAGGAAAACCTAGTGCTTTATAAAGATGAAAACAAGGCTTAAATACAGTTAAGTTAGAATAAAAACTACAAAGAGAGATCAAATATTAAAAGAAAAGAAAAGAAAAAACCTACTGTAGCACCTAAACTATTCTTTTATTATTCGGACGGAAATTTGGGGAATGTTTTTTACCCCTTTTGCATTCCACAGCAGTGCTCTAAAACTGGACATTTATGCAAAAATAACCTTTTCCTTTTAGCCCAACAGACTATGATCTAGTCTATAATTTAGACTAGATCTAAAAGTAAGATAGAAGAAAAACAAAGTGTATGTGCTTATCCCTAAATCTTTTACTTGAGAAATTAAATATCTTTTCTGTTGTTTTCAAACCGTATCAGACTCATATGTTTTAGTGTATTTTAGCATATCCGTGACATTTCTATTACAATTTCTATATTCATCCTTAGGCAGCTGGATGAAAATACTTATTACCTCTAATTTTTGGAATAAAAAATATTAGGTTTTGCTGTATTTGGCAAGGAACGGTTTGCACCTTTCCTGTAATGTTTAGTTCTTACAAAGCAAAAATGCACAGACGACCTACAAGAATTCATGTCTATTATATTTTCCAGGAGGCAAGAAAGAGGTCTGGGATTAAAAAGATTCAAAAGAGAAAAAAATAGTAATAATAATAATAATAAATCCTGCTTTATAGTATATTATTGATATTTCAGAAAGTGCAAAAGGAAAAATGAAGAATCCTTTTTTAAGTCCTGATGAGCAATCACCTGGACTTACTGATTTACATCCACATGCTTTTAAGGGAAGGCAAAAATTTTGTAACTAGTTAGCCCCTGAGCAATATTTTGATATTTGCCAATATGCTTTATTCTAAATGTTGAGAATTTGAATTGAAGAATAAAAGCATTTTGCATGACCTCAGCTTCCTGCTCTTTTTCCTTTAAAGCTCTGTGAGTGGTAGCTGAGGTGCTGAACTCCAGGTAGAAGACAGATGCTGAAAGATGACCAGTCTCTCCTTCCTAGTACTTCTTCATATGCACACACACACACTCTCTCTCCTATACACATTTATTGCAACCTGCCACTCATAGCATCACTGCTGCCTTTTCCCTTCTCTTAGGTTCTGCAAGGAACATTTCAGAAACCAAAGGGAAAAAAAAAATGCAGTGAGGACAGAAATAGCTGCATATTCAGGCAGCAGAAAGGCAGGTGTGGTGTGGGAATTCATAATGTTTGTGTCTGCTGCTGTGTGTTTGCTGCTGAGGGGTTTTGAGGGCTATTTTCCATGGGTATAAATATGTTTAGCATAATTAACATTGGAAAGAGAGATCTATTTTGTCTATTGACTTGGGTAGATCTTATTTAAACAAAACAAAATTTAAAAAAACAGAGAGAGAGAGAAAGTTGTGCTGTTCTTCAATTGCTGTCTTCTGTGAATGTATTAACTGTTATTCTCTTCCAATTATATTTGTAATTTACTAAAGTTGATGCAAATTCTTTCACCTATTTATTATACAAATTATTTTACATCTTGGGAAATCTTATAAAACGTTTACATGCATTCAATACTTAAATATGCAATAATAGTTTTACCGTAATATTTCCTTTAAAAAGATAATGTGAATTTGAAAAAAAATAAAGGTATGTTAGCAATTAATTCAATCATGTCTTATAAGAATTGCTAGTTAGAATTATAGTTTGAAATATTTCTAATTTTAAGATTAATTCTAAAAATCCCACTATTATAAAATTAACTCCATGTTATATACTAATATATAATAAATATTGTGGTCAAGCAAGTTAGTGATATAGTAACGGCATTAAAAGCAATACAGCATTTTTAGGATGGTATAGTAAGTACAGTGAAACATCATTCAAAAAGTTTACAAAGTCAGGTTCTCATAGTTGTTTTCTTAAGAAATTAAAAATATCTTTAATCATTATTACCCATGTCTGATTTTATCATGACAGAAAAAGCAAAAAACAAAACAACAACAAAAATTGGTCATTCTATTTATGATCATTATTAAGGATACATGCATTTACTATGTACTTAAGTTCAGCTGTACTGATCACCTTTTTCATAGTCTTAAAATTGTCATGGAGCTCGAGCAAACCCCAGGAAGTAGATTGGTAATATTTAATATTGAGGAAAAAAGACAACTTTTCTAGTTGAAATTTGAATGTATTTGTAGCTTGAACAAATGTATTACTTTGTTTATTTTAATGCAGATATTTGTACTTTCTGATCTGAGGATTTATTTATAATATGTCCTTAGAACACACAAAGTTGCACATGAATAATTTACAGTCAACTTTCCCTAGTTATTTATATTGTAAGTATACTATTAAAAATACCTACCAGGAAAAAAAAAAAAAAAAAGGAAAAAAAGAGAGAGAGAGAGAGAGAGAGAAAGAAAGAAAAAGAAAAAAAAAAGAAAGAATTAAATAACATTGTCTTCTCCCCAAAAACATCATTATTAAAACATGAATGTGTTATTTTATCAGTAGCCATTGTTAGTTCCTCCACTTGATTAGCTTTTGATTAATGTTCGTAAATTTAAATTCAGATATATTCAGCCTCTTTGATTTTTAGACAGATGTCAGTCAACATTAGTGTATCAATTTTTCATCAGAAAATTGCATCAGAAAATGTGTGTTAAAAGCACTTTAACAAACATGTAGTCTCTACATGAGACCATGTTATCAAATGATAATTATTTCCTTAAGACAAGCATTTATTGAGGAAAAAATATATATACATATTTACAGAGCATGTGATTCTCAGTTGGACAGAAAGCTTCCTGCTTTTCTTCCTGCTTTCCTTCTTTCTGTCTTATAACAGTTCAGTATGCAAAAATATTATAAAACTGTTAATGATACTTGAATTAAAAATATTACCCTGGCATGACTAGTTTGGGGTAAATATCCCAAGTATTCAGGTTGTGTGCCTATTCTTGTTGTATAGCTTATGTGTAGCATGTTTTATGCATGTGTGTGTGTCCATGAGAGAGTTGATGTGAATGTTTCTATCTACCTGACTTTATAACCACTGTTTGTGTAGGTAGCCTTAAGAAAAAAGTATGAGTGAGGTCTGAGGGTAGAAAGGAACAGCACGGCCTTCTGGAAGAGACCAACTTGGTAAAAGTCCTGCTCTATATGGGAGGTGAGGGGGCACCAAAAGTGGCTCTGCTAGAAAGGTCCAGCATTGCAGCCCACTAAAGACAGTCATAGTTAACAAGTGTGAATTAAAGAAAAAATTTAGCTATGTAGTGCTTAAAGTCCTTTGAACAAGTCCTGAGGAATCACAGCCCCACAAATGAGCTTAGTAATAATCTTTGTGGGTTTGTAAATCTTTGGGGGTTTACAGTTAAAAGGCAAGCCCAATGCACAACTGGAAATCTAAAGATAACTCTAAAATGATGCTCAATTGGTGTAATGTGTTGTTTTGTGCTGACAACATGAGATGGCATTTAATCAAAAAAAAAAAAAAAAAAAAAAAAAAAAAAAAAAGATTTTGAAGATTTTTGAGGGAGATTTAACACATAATTCCACATAATTCAACAATTATTCTTTGCTGTCTTCATCAGTTCTTGGATCAAAATTCCAAATCAGAATCTATTATTTTCTTACCAATGTTAAGCAGCATTATGTAGAGTGAAAGGCTTTTATTTATGTTATGGAACTGATCCTACTATTTTTACACCAGAAAAAACACTCTTTGGAGTCAAAAGTAATTTATGCAATTTATCTTAGTATATACAAAGCTTAAAGACTGTAAGTGGTAACGCAAACTCAATATTTACCATTATTCTACAAATGGAAAGAAGAAGAAGAAGAAGAAGAAGAAGAAGAAGAAGAAGAAGAAGAAGAAGAAGAAGAAGAAGAAGAAGAAGAAGAAGAAGAAGAAGAAGAAGAAGAAGAAGAAGAAGAAGAAGAAAGCAAGGAAAGGGAAAGGGAAAGGGAAAGGGAAAGGGAAAGGGAAAGGGAAAGGGAAAGGGAAAGGGAAAGGGAAAGGGAAAGGGAAAGGGAAAGGGAAAGGGAAAGGGAAAGGGAAAGGGAAAGGGAAAGGGAAAGGGAAAGGGAAAGGGAAAGGGAAAGGGAAAGGGAAAGAGAAAGAGAAAGAGAAAGAGAAAGAGAAAGAGAAAGAAGAAGAAGAAGAAGAAGAAGAAGAAGAAGAAGAAGAAGAAGAAAAAGAAAAAGAAAAAGAAAAAGAAAAAGAAAAAGAAAAAGAAAAAGAAAAAGAAAAAGAAAAAGAAAAAGAAAAAGAAAAAGAAAAAGAAAAAGAAAAAGAAAAAGAAAAAGAAAAAGAAAAAGAAAAAGAAAAAGAAAAAGAAAAAGAAAAAGAAAAAGAAAAAGAAAAAAATAAACTTTCATTTTTCAACATTACTGGATACTTTTCCTTATATTAGATTTCACTGCATTTCAGAAACATTAGAACAGAGCACAACTTGCAGTGTCTGTGCTCCTTCGTGCTGTCTCTCTCGCTCTCTCCCTCTTTCTCCCTCTCCCCTATAACATTTTGATTTAATATTTTCTGGAGCCTATTAAATTTATAAATAACCTTAAACCGTTGAACTGTTCACTAGTTTATTTGAACAGGGGACAATGTTATTGAAACAGATCTAGTTAACAAGATAATTAGCTTTTGCAATATTCCTCAGAAGGCTGGAAACCAACAATTCATCATGACACTATACAAATAGCAGTATATTATGTTAAGCCTATGCTTAAGAGTGGTTCTATCAAAAGTGATAGTTCACATTACCAGCAAAGGTATTGAGATATTGTTTTTAAAAAGGATCACCTAAAGGATCACCTAAAACTGATTAATTCATGAGAAGCAGAAGGATGAAAATATTTTCTGATATTAACCCACTGTTAAAGCACAGGTTACTGCTGGTGTTGAAAAGATGGGGCTGGAACCAAGAAAATCCTTTTCCTTGCTTCCACAAAAGGCTTTAGGCCTAATTATTTTTAAGTATAATCCAGCCAACATCTTCTCATGCTTAGCTGCACTGAGTGACACTATTTGTGATGCCCAGTCTGCTGAAACTGAGCAGGTTGCTGTCAGTTTAAAAATGACTATAATAAAAGTGACCATGAAGATGGATCTTGTGATTTTGCGTTTCTAATCAGTCATCTGTGAAGAACACTTTTGCTTTGATTCAGCAGACTGGTGACAGCCATGATTGATAGTGCATGAGGATGAAAAAAGGTTATTAACTGTCTTCCTATTAAACTCAATGTATTACCCCTCTAGGTGCATCTCATACTTTAAGTTAAAGTACTTACTCAGGTAAGGTCAAGAATGAACTCTATAAACACAGTATCCATCCAGTTGTAGACAAATCAGGAACTCTAATGTTAAATTTTGAAAGTTCAGCATTAAACCATATCTGAATCTTGCTACCTTAATTACTGTGCCAGAACCAAAAAAAATGAGCACACCTTTATACATCTAAATATATAGTCATAGACAAATAGTTCTGTGTAAAGGGGACAGATATTGTCTCTGTATGTTAGTGCATACACACACACACAAAAGGTATATGTTATTTTTTGCAATATTCCCAAAACAAAAGTTTGAATAACATTATGCTAACAAAATAAATGTGGAATAGGGATATGAAGTAGCTGTGCAACTAAAGTGTAAATCTTACACAGAAAACAGCATTTTACCTGTCAGCAGTTAACTTTGATATTAACTGGATCAAGTGGGATTTTATAATTTACAAAGGCTTCAAAATGAAAAGAAAATTGAAATGGTTCAATGTAAGTGTAAAAATATGCATTTGTTGCCTTTTAACACATTTTAGTTTTATTCTTTGATTTTTTTTTGTACTGATGTGTATCAGTACAGTCAGCAGTTATAACTATCTACTGAAAAAGACAGAGGAAAATGGTACATCAATTTAGTTTTAAAATAATTATTTGGTGGAAATGCTGATTCATAGTTTTTTTCTGATTTCTAAGGATGTTTCTGTGAAGAGATGATTTTAAAGGTTTTTAAGAGTAAGAGTGGAACATGTTTCCTGTCTTCAGTATTATACTGACACCAGGAATGAATGGAAAGAGAAAAGTGGTACACATTTTTTTTACAGGTTAGCGTCATTTTACATCTATAAGTGTATTTTGGTAGGAAATATTGAGTAAATATATACAAACTATTTTTTACAATTAGATGTTTTACAAATAGTGTCAGTGTCATTTTAAACTTTTAGACTCATTTTACCTTTATGAATAAATTTCAGGTCATCTTTGAATTTGTTTATGTACACTTTACATTACAATAGTTTTCTGTTGAAAATTAGTAGACTAAAAGATGAAAAATCCAATGACTCTAACTACAGTGTGCACATTCTCATCTGAAAGAACGATGCACCCTTGTTTAAAATAAGATCTTTGCACATTATATACCAAATCTCCACAGAAACACATCTATTTAATATTTGTCTTTCAAAGTATTACAACATACTTTTAAATTTAGATTGATAACAGTCCTTCATTTCCTTTTTGAAATTAAATTATAAAAAAAAAAAAAAATCTGCGCTCATTTAGAATCAGACACATTTCAGAGGGAAAAAGAGCATTATTCCAAGCTAGACCATTCTGGAAAAGAAGGATAAAGAATTTCTCTATCTTGACTATTCTGTCCTATGTTTTCACATACGAAGTCTGCAACATAAATATATATTTCAATTTTTTTAAAGCTGCTGTTGAATTTCAGTAGTCCCTTTTATTTTTTAATAAAATTTTAGAAGGCTTTCATAGTAAGTTAAAAAGAATACAGAATAAATATAATTTACCTAATGTAATGATGCTATCTCACAAGAAATGTTAAGCAATCCTCTGGAAGATCTTTATTTCTAAAAAGTGTGGCTTTCAGGTGTGGACTTGGGAATAGGCACCAATTTTCCCTTCAGTATCGTTTCTGCTTTATAATAAATTGCAATCCTGTTGTAGCCCCGTGTGGATTTACAACCGGCAGGCTTTCTCTCTGACAATTTGGGGTCACTGTGGATATAGGTGAGCAATAATTTCAGGGGTGATGGGGATATTGACAGAATTTAACAGTCTAAGTTCCTAGGCAAATATTTGTAAAATGGACACTTCTACATTGGCTTTTTAGTTATTAAGACTTTTGGATTATATTGTTTGCTTTGTTTGTGGATTGTATTTTGTTTGAAAGCATCTCAGATACGCATTTCCGTTTATGCTTGTGTCGGTACTGCAAAACGTTTAAAGTAAAAGGTATCATTCCTCCCTGAAGCACATTTACGCAAAGCAGAAAGTTATAGTTATTAGAGGCTTAGTTCAAAAACTACACAGCATGCTTGTAGCAAACCGGAATGATACGAGCTGTGTCAACAGCTGGGAACATCTTTTGTTTTGGGTAGCCTTGTTGGTGTCTGGAACAGGTGAAGCCATTGTATCAGACTTCATACCAGACAGAGGCTCTGATGGTAGCAAGAGTTTCTGACAAGGTGCCAGATCTACGGTTACTCACTCAAGAAGGGACTGGCAGGATTGGGCCCATTCTGTTCACTTTATATGTACAACCTGTAGGGAAAAAGGAAACCTCAGTTTAACCCCAGCCATATGCAAAACAGTGAAAATGTTTCAGTTGACATGGATGAAATTAATAAAGTAGATTTCTTCCTCTTAAAAGGAATTGTTGCAAGAACAAAACAGAAGAAACCAAGTAATAGAACAAAGAGGGTAGGGACATTTAACCTGGAACAATCATTCCCTTGGATTAAGGATTATTTAAAACCCAGTGCGGGCCTGAAACATCAACTCTAGCAGTATCTTTTGAAATCTTCTTCTTATTATTATTATTATTTTATTCCAGCATTCACTACACACACAGAAAACAAATCCTGCAATAAACTGCAAGCTAAGTGCATGTGGCCCAACCAGGACCATACAAAGGCAATACACATAGAATGTGTAACAGCCAGTAGTGACTTGGCCAGGGGGGATCCCTCGGCTAAATCCCACTCCGCAGAGCCAGGATTCAGTAAGGGAAAAGACACACACACACACACAAAGAAAAAAAAAAAAAAAAAAAAAAAAAAAAAAAAAAAAACCTGAGCACACCTTCTTTCCCCCAGACAAGCAAGGACAGGTAGAGAGGCAAGAGGCAGGGAAAGCTGACCTCTCTCCGCGAGGGAGTGAGGATACTGCCGTCACCAGCAGCCCGGGGGGGTAGTTTTGCGCCTTCCAGCGCGGAGCTGTTGCGCGGAGCGCGGAGCCCTCGCACCTGCCGAGCCGGCGGAGAAGGGATGCGGGGAGGATGCAGGGAGTCGGAGGGGGAGGTTGTTGGATGCGAGCCCCGGGGCAGCCCCGGCCCGAGGCTTCGCTGCTCCGTCGCGGCGAGGACCCCGCGGGTGCGCAGCGGCTGCGGGCAGTCCCCGCGCGGCTGCCCCGTGTTGCCGTAGCGCTGGCTGCGCGGCTCGGGGGCGCTGCCCGGCGGCTGCGGGTGGGAAGCGGGGAGGTTTGGGGGGGGTGGAAAGAAAAATGGGGGGTTGGAAGAAGGGTGGGGGGGCGGCAGGGGGAGGCGGCGCGGCCGCTGCGCATCCCCGCGGCCGCAGAGGCTGCGGCGGCTCGGCGGGGTTGCGCGCAGCGCGGAGGACCCAGCAGACTGCCCGCGGTGGGAAGAGCGGGGCTGTGGGGTAATGAATTCCAGCAGAGAACAGGAAAGGAAGCGTTTTTCAGAGATCTGCCATATTTAACGTTGACCACACTAAAGATGTTATTAGCCGAGGGGGGGCGGGGAGGGCAACGGAGATGTGATAAGGCAAAATAGGTAATGACACATAACTCAAAACAGAAGTTTGAAACCAAGTTACTTCGCAGGAACAGAGCCACAAACTCAACTTTTTTTTTTTTATATATATATATATATATATATATATATATATATATATATATATATAGACTGGGGCAGATGAACTGGGATAGACAGGGAGATAAACTTGTTAAGGAAATAAATATTCCTAGAGCGACTAGGCAAATAAAATAGCAGAAGAGAAACATTGAAAGAGATGGGGGTATGGAAATGCAAAGGACGTATTCCTATTTAGAAACCCCAAAGGAAATTGTAAAGTAGGAAATGAAAAGGAGGAGGAGAAACATTTCTGTTGTAAATTAGAGGGAATGAAGATTAGCGGGAGAAAAGGGGGAAATAGCTGCAGAAGGTCTAAAATAAAGTACCACTGAAGATCAGCCAATGTTTAAAATATCCCAAGTGAGGAAAGTGAGTGGTGCGCTCATCTCTTCGGCATGGGTGTGTGAGAGGGAAATGAGTGGGGATAATTACTAATATAGCACATGTCCGGAGGAACCAATCCAAAATAAGAGGTAAATTTGGCTGGTGAAGACAGACATGAAAAGGGCTGGAAGAAAACTTAGGCACGCAGAGACCTGAGAGGATAGAAAGAGAATTAGAGGAGGATGAAAGCTCCAAGAGTACAGGGAAACTTAGAGGACCAGGTGGATGTCGGGTCGAAACAGCTACGGCAGAGATGGGAAGAGAGAATGGAAGCATGAGGGCGAGAAAAAGGGAAAGGGGGAGATTCAGGAGAGCAAATAATCCTGGGAGAGGGAATAGTGGGAGCGGATGGGAAGAAGGAAGGCAGGAGCAGAAAACCCGAAGGAAAGAGGGAAGGAGGGACAGAGGGAGGGAAGTGGGGAGAGAAGGAAGGAGACAGAGGGAGGAGACAAGGACTGAAGTCTCCCAGCCTGGGGAAGGTGCAGTACTGAGTGAGAGAGAGCTCACTCTGAGGGTTAGGTTAGATTTCCAGAGCTCTTAGAGCTCATCGACCAGCCCGCTGGAGTCACTATTCAACCCGAGTCCCAAACACACGCCTCACTAACTACTTTACAGCCACTTTCATTGATTTTCTTTATCAAATAAACATAATACCCGTTACAGCAACACTTCCTCTTCGCGCAGCCAGAGTGCCACAAGCTCTGATTGCTGCATTTCTCCGGCTTGCTGTTCGCCTCCCTCCACCCCTAAATAAATTGTGTTCTTTCACTTAAACGCTCAAATACATTATTGCTTGCAGAATTTTGCTGTAATCTGGAAAGTACACTGCGAAGTAGGCAAATAGTTTAAATTAGAAGGTAAAGGGTCCCCATCCTCATCGCCCTGGCGTGAAGACACACATTTGTCCCCTCAGTTTCAGAAGTACCTTGCATATTTACATACTTATTTCCTGCTAATAAGTGGTAACTTAATTTCAAGGGCGATGTCAAAGAGAAGGCTCCCGCCTAAAAAAAAAAAAAAAAAAAAAAAAAAAAAAAAAAAAAAACACGCAACTTTAGCAGCTGTACCTAAGCTGTCACTTGATTTAAGCGTTTCAGCCACAAAACTCAATTTTATTTTAAAAATTCCCTAAAAGTTGCCCCCTTCAAAAGCTGGTTTTGAACCAGGCTCTTCCATATATGTCAAAGGGCTGTTGAATTATTCATTATTATAATTACTATCATCATTGTCATTATCCCTTTCCATGTGGAAATAATTTTATTATCGTAATTTGATATCTGAAGAATTTCCTGTTAGTCGTTTGATAATCTTTTTTTTTTTTTTTCTACCGAAAAGAAAAGTTTTGTTTAGAAATTAGAGGAAAATATTTTAAATGCTTTTATGTTTACTATAGATTTCCGTTTATCTAATCGATCGGAATGCCAATAAATCGATTAAAGGTTTAGTGTTTTACAAACAACCATTTTGTGCTTTTTGATTTTACGTTCAGAATGATTTTAATAAAGCTAATGCTTTCTCTGAGCGTTTGTTCACCCCAAACCTAATATTCCATCATTTCTATTATTTACAGTTGCAATTTAAAGTGTTTCTAATGAGAAAAATAAACACAAATAAAAGAAGGAAATAATCTGTATAAATTACTTTGTGCCTGTGGTCAACATATTTAGGCAAAGCCCTTAAAAATCTTGGTGAATTATATGCGATCATACAGTGATTGCGGAATATTAAATTAAACTTAGATAAATCCGCATTGAAGGAGGCAGCACCCAATCCTGAATTTATTTCCCATTTTCTATAACAGCATCACTGCGCTCCTCTCTTTGCAATGACAATGTGCCAAATCTAGGCATTTTGAAAACATTTTCCATATGCTTTAACTGGAGACTGATAGACAAAGAAGAAAAGGAGATGGTCTTTTTTCTCTTGAGGTATATTTCCTTTAACTTTTCCTCCAACCTTTTCTGATCTTCATCATTTATAAACAAAAGTTTTAAAATCATTAGGACCTTTTTTTTTTTTTTTTTTGTCTTTTACTTTTTTATTTTTTTTTTCCTTATCGCGTAATCAATTCCTGAACTGTGGAGCTTCAGTTACGCTTTAATGCAGGACTATAGAACTATCATTTCTATACCTTGGCGGACAACATTTTTTGGGAGAAAGCATTGATTCATTTAGTTTTCGCTTGCTGCTTTTTGTAATTAAAGGTGGTTTTAATTATACTTTTTTGTAAATCAGATCAGATGTGCTGCTTGCTTGCTGGAAGGATTTTTTTTTCTTTTAACTGTGCTTTTAATTTATGTGTAGTTTTTACGGATAACACAGAGGTGGTGGCTTTTATTTAGCTGTAAAATCCACACGTTTTCTTTGAAAACTTGGCTCCTTGGGCGAAAATAACTTTTCCTGGTTGCTTTATAATCGCTGTTTGTCGCAGAGGTAGTTTAGCATATTGTCTACACAACAAAGATTCCTGTTTTATTGGCAGTGTGGATTGTTGGATTTAGATATAAATATTTCATAACTTTCCTCTTTCTGCAGTAAGATCGGCAGTTTTATTGGCTTTTTCTCCCTTTTTGTCTGTCTTTCTACCAGAATCGTTTTCTTTCTGAAGTCCCTTTTTGTCCTTTTCCAAGAGAGAATGTAAAATTTTTCCCTTGGATATATCACTGCTGGAAATATGCTCTTGGGCTTTCTGGAGGGGATGGGGGGGAGAGTGGTGGTAAGCGGTCGTTTTCCTTGATTTGCATAAGAGCTAGTGAAGTGCCTGTGAAGTTGGTGAATTGCTATTGTTTGGGGCTAGTCCTGACTGTTTTTGTTTATAAACACTGGGGTGGTTGCCGGGGGGGGGAGGGAGGTCAGAGCACTGTCAAAGCGCTGACCTCTGAAAGCCCAGAGGGCGCCTGGCTCCTTCACCCTCTCCTTTCTCTCTCTCCCTCTCCCTTTTTCTTTCCCTTCCCATCCAAGGCCAGGAGCTCAGGTTCAGGGCATTTAATCCCCGCGATCTGTCCAAGAAAGGAGCTGAAAAAGGGCTGTTAGGGCTCCGGAGGAAACGCCGGCAGCAGACTTAGACCTGGAAGGCTTTTATTTATAGTAATGTCCGGGTGCGCGGGTTTGTGCGGCTTCAGCCAAAATAACAACAGCAGCAAAAAGCCAATCAGGAACGGCACTATTTAGCGCAAAATCTTATCGAGATGTCTGTACTGAATTCGGGTACGATTTTTGTCTTAGGTGACTGCTCGTTAGACGCACTTGCAGGAGATGAATGCCAAATGTGGGACAGCGAGGGCAGAATCGTAATACAATGTATTATTGTTGTTTCATTTCTTTTTCGAACAAAACTTTCTAGGAATCAGAGCGGGAATTTTGTTTTTCTTTTCCTTCCTTCTCCCCTTCCCCCCCCCTCCATCCCTCCCCCCCCCCCCCCCCCTTAGCTCTTTTTAGTGTGTACCGGAATGTATTTGGCTTAAGGGGGGGCCGGGAGAGGGGGGGATTAACAATAGATTTGTATACATGATACCTGCAAAGGAAGAAATAATTAATAATAGCCAAACGCTTTGGGTTCAGAGTCAATTTCATCTCTGGGAAGAAGGAGGGGAAAAAAAAAAAAAAAAAAGTACAAGAGATTGCTATCAGGTTTAAGTATGTTTTGAAAAGAAGTTGCTGAGTTAAACAAAAATGTTAGTTAACACACTGCCTTTGTCAAATAGCCCCCAGGAGGAGAAGAGACAACAAAAAGGAGAGGAGGTGGGGGCTGGGGATCTGAAAGTGTCTGTAGCTCAGATAAAGGGTCTGTAACACTGAAATCTTGTAATACCTCGTTTCAAACTGAGCTCATCTATAGACTTAGGGAACGCAGTAAAAAGACACGGATCCCCTTTCCCTTGGGCTGGGGTCTGGGGAGAGAAGAAGGTGGGGGAAGGGAACGTTTATTAGGGAATTATGTCGGTTTATTAAAAAGGGGAGCGGCTGTGGCTGTAATTATGCAGATCCTTGTGCCCCTGTGTGTCCGCAGCGCAGATTTAGGGAGTGAAATGAGCTTGGCGGAGCGACGTGGTGTAACAGAGCCCAATTTGGACTGGGATTTCTTTGTCTATTAAAGAATGGTCAGTCTCGGGCTTTGGCCCGCACCAGACCTCGCCCAGGCCAATAAGTTTTCCTTGGGGCTGAGGCTGGAGGTGGTGGAAGGACAGAGCAGACTGTTTTGTTTTTTATTATTATTATTGTTGTTATAATTTCCCCCCACACCCCCCCATCCCCATTCCCTCCCTTTGAAACGTAACGTCACTATCAGAGCTTTTGTGGTTTCAACAGGAGTCTCGGAAAAAAAAAAAAAAAATCCCCAAACGTGTAACGGTGCCTGCAGGAGAAGTTCGGAGGGGGGTGGGCAGGGGGTCCGCCGGGACCGGAGGAGAGGAGCTGAGAGGTGAAGGCGACAAGTCTTCGGGGGCGACCAGCTGAGCGAGAGAGGGAGGAGAGAGGGGAGCAGGAGCCGCGCCGCGCTGCTCCGGGCCGGGCCGGGCCGGGCCAAGCCGTGCCGCCTGGGACCCCGCCCGCCTGGGAGCCCACCCGCCGGCTCGCCCCGCACCGCACCGCACCGCAGCCGCACCGCAGCCGCAGCCCCGGGTCCTCCTCGCCTGCCTCCCCCAGCCCGTGCCGCGCTCCCGCTCTTATCACATCCCACAAACCTGCTGCTGCTGCCTCCCGGAATTAACCTTCTTCGATTTTTCCTAGCTACGTGGCGATCCCCGGGTTTCTTCTAAAGTGTTAACATCCCGTAGTGCCTCTTTTTTTTTTTTTTTCCTTCACCCTCCTCAACCCCCCTCCCTCATAGCTACTATTTTTAGGGGGAGAGAAAAAGAGAAAGAGAGAGAAAGAGAGAGGCGATTTAAAACGTTAGGAAGGACAGTAAACAGTGGCAGAAGAAACCCTGAAAAATGTAGACTCTCCTCTCGCAATTCCTGCCTGTGTTCTCCCCCCCCCCCTTTGTTCCTTTAGCTGTAACTCAAGAACACCATAAACCTATATCCCCCTCCAAGAAGAGAGAAGGGGAAAAATCTACAGCCAAAAAGAATGACTTGACTGTTCTGACGTTTGGTGTTTTGACATTAATGACATTAATGATATTGATGTTTCACCATGAAAAAAGCACTAGGAATAAAGGAGGTGGTGGGGGAGGTGCGGGGGGGGGGTGACTTTAAAACTAAATTATCTTCGTTTCCTTATTCTTCTGTGACATTAAGTATACGTGTTTCTTCACTTGAATTTGAAATAGATGTATTGTTCTCAGGTGTTTCTTCATCACATTGTATTTAATTGTCTCCAGTCTTAGGAAATGTGTTACCATCCTTCAGGCATACACTTGAATGGACAATGCATCCTTCTATCTCAGAGTTCTGTTTCGTCTACAATTTAAACCAAAAAGCCCATTTCCATCATACCCCCTCAATCCGATAACTGTAAACGGGTTTCAGATATTTCATTTTCACTCTTTGCGTTTTTTTCCATCCTGTAAACAACGATGCAGAATATTGCTAGTTGCTTTATTACCTTCATTCACAGGGAGCAGTGCTTGTGGAAATCTACATACATGTGCTCAGTTTGTTTGTTTGTTTTTCTTCTTTTTTGTCATTGATGAGCTGGTGCAATGCTTAGATGAAATTTGAAAAAGGAATAAAGTTGCTCTCAAGAACCCTCAAGTGCCCCTGACTTTTCCTAAAGTTCGAGTCTTGGAGATTTTCCTGAAGTTTGAAGTAAGGCTTCTCTGGATTGGAGTAGGGCTTTATTGGCAGGCTCCGATCTTTGGAATAGCCGTACTTTCAGGCTGGCGATTTTTTGTCTTTTTTTTTCCTCCCTTTTCCAAAGACTTTTTTTTTTTTTTTTTTTTTCCCCTCACAAACTATCAGGACCTTCACTCTGACCTTAAACATCTGCTTTTAGCAACTCAGTTCCCTGACACTGGCCTGTGCTTCCTTAAGGGCAGCCTTAATTCATCATCAGGTGGGGATTTTTCTATTAGCGTTAGTTCCAGTACTTGCAAAATGTTCTTCTGGCATAGAAGGTTTCAGGCCCGGAGAGGTGCATATTTCTGCCATCTAGGTTTTTGCTGGTTTGTTGTTGTGGGTGCGTGATTTTAATGGTAGGCTGCAATAAAACCTTTCTGCTGGTTTTTGGCGTTTAAGGCCTACGAGAATCTTTTGACGTGTGTCCTAGGAATCACGAACTTCAAAAGCTTGTCAGCGCTGAGGTTATGGTTCACCTGCACAGGGTCCCTGGTACTGTAAATATCCCTCACATGTAACTGTGACTTAGTGACCGTTTCTGGTATACCCATTTCTGGAATGGCATTATCAAAAATCTGCACGTGTTCTTGCGGTGTATTCGGACGCTCTTTGAATAGTCATGTTTTTATCTTCAGTAGGGGGTATTTTAAAGTATGTCTATTCCTAGTTTTAGTTAATTATCTTTTAATGAAAGTGTCAGTCATATTCACATCTGCAGTATTAGGTTAAGATAATTAGATTTTCAAATGAGAAGCAATCTTCTTAAATCCCACACAGGAAAATATTTGTAGAAGATTCCAACTTATAATGACATCTGTACATTTTATCCTAGTTTTCATCATAATAACCTCCTCCCTCCACCCCCCCCATACCCCCCGCCCCCCACAAAAATATCTAAGGTGTCTGGTAAAATATAATAGACTAAGTATTAATAAATATCAATACTTGTAGAGAAAGTGGAAGATGATCGCAAGTATATGCATGAAACATGTATCGTATGCAAAGAGACTCTTTCCATGGGCTTGTATTTACTTCATTTTGATAAGGTTGTTTACAGTTGACATTGTATATTCTAGAAGGCTTTGCATTTTACTTCGTTGATTTCTCCAAGCAATTACATGGCGCCCACCAAATGAAGTGTGTTGTGCTTTATGTGACCATGTGCATGTGAAGCCTATGTATATATGTGTAAATATAATGTGGGATGCGTGCATGCGTGCGCTTGTAAATAAATTCCTCTTTATCTCTGTATAGGAATATCTGTAAGATATTCCCTATCTTAGATACACTATCTTTCCATTTACGGGGACGTTATACATTCATTATCCCATTGCAAACATATATTTTTCATTAAATCTCCATTAAAAGGGGGGGGGGGGGGGGGGGGAAGAGAAAGACAGACAGAAAGACAGACAGAAAGCAAGAAATATCTCCCTGATGGAATAATTAATTTGTACCCATTTCTTTTAAGTTCCCGAACAGTTAAAAGAGCAAGTCTATCCCCCCTGCTCCCCTCCCCCCCCCTTTTTTTTTTTAATTTTCCCTAGCCATCTATTTTGTGTGCCTGTGTGTGTGTGTCTGTGTTACTAATGAAGTTTGCAGACTTGTGTTTGCATCCACGAGCTCCTTTCTGCTGCCCCTTCTTCTCCGGGCTGCCTCTGTGGCTCCCGCAGCCCCGGCGAGCCCCCGGCAGCCGCGGCAGCTCCGGCTTCCCCGGCTCCGGGGCTGCGCGTCATTTGCAGCCCGGAGAATGTTGATCACCTCACTAATTACACCTCTCCCTCTCCTCTTCCCTCTCCTCTTCCCTCTCCTCTCCCTCTCGCTCCCTCTCTCTCTCTCTCTCTCTCTCTCTCCTCTCTCTCCTCTCTCTCCCTCTCTCTCTCTCATTCCCAGAGTGCATATCGGGAATAGACACACAAAGACATGCGCACTCAACTTAATCAGCCATTTTTTTAAACAGGGCTAAAACGATAATAATTAGCAGAATAAAGACATATCGGATTTTCATTTCCTTTCCTCCTTTTCCCAACCCCTTCACAACCAAACAGCGAGACCGCGGTCGGCACATGCTTTAACAACTCCCGGACCCCAAAGGACCGCTCCATGCCCCCCACTTCTTGCTCAATCATTTTTATTTTCACCCAATAAAGTTGGAGGATTATTTTTTTTTATTATTTTTTTAATGAACCTTCTCTCGTTTACTTGGATGTGATCAGCTGTTAAGTAAATAAAGCAAAACAAAAAAAAGAGGCGAAGATCCAGTAGGAACTGCGAGGGGAAATGGAAAGTAAGTTTTTTCTTTAACTTTTATTGAGTAGTTTGTGTTAAATTTAGGTCGAGTATCGATTATCTTTCCAGGCTGATCTTGCACAATCTTTGATATTTCGCTCTCGCTCTCGCTCTCTCTCTCTCCCTCTCTCTGTGCCTCTTTCTCTCTCTCTCTCACATACACACACACACTCACATCCCCAGATCCCATGTATCTCTCCCCTCTCTCTCTCCCCCCTTTTTCTGCCTGTTTCCCCATTTTTAGGTACAGTATTTGCTCTCATTTGGGGAGGAGGGGCTGCTTTTTCTTTCTCCCTTCTATCTTTCTCTCTCCCTCTCTCTCTTATTCCGGGGGATGCGTTTTGTTTGTGTATTATTTTTTGTTTGTTTGTTTTGGTTTCGGGTTTTTTTTCCTTTTTCGGGCTGTAACTTTGGGATTGAGCGGGAGACCCCGCTCACTTTGCAGCAGAGGTTCGGGGGGTGCCCCCCACTTTTTATTTTGCTTTTTTTTTTTTTTTTTTTTTTTTTTCTCCGGGAGCTCGGGGTGGGGGGAAATACTGTCAGATTAGAGAAGACGTTAAGGCTGTCAGAAGTCATCGCTCGCCAGCCCCTTCAGAGCTCGCACTCTCGTTTCGCAGCCCGGTCCCCCCAAAACTTTGAGGTGCTTTTTGAAGGCACATTCCGCTCTCCCACCCTCCTTCCCTCTCCTCCCCATCTCCACCCCCCTCGACCTCCCAAACTTTCGCTTTCGGGCGGGGGTTGGGGGGGGGAGGACGTGGGGGGGATGCCAGCAGGGCAATGGGGACCCTGTCTCTGCGTGCGTTTGTGCGGGAGAAGGTGAGGGGTGCCCCCTCCCCCCCCAGCCCCCCCTTTTATTTGGCAGGTAGGTTTCTCAGGAAGAGAGGCAGGGGTGGCTGTGCGGGGATGAGCGCGGCGCTGAGCGAGTGAACGCAGGGGGATCGCGCCGGCTCCGGCAGCAGGAGGAAGAGGAGCCCGTTAGGAGCGCGCCCTGCCTCTCTGTCAGTTTCGCCGCACGGAGCAGGGAGGCAGCACGGCCCGGCCCAACACGGCCCAGCACGGCATGGCACGGCACGGCACGGCCCCGCCGGCGGGGATGCGCGTCCGGCTGCTGCCTACGGGCGGCTGACGGCCGGGCGCTGCCGGAGCCCCCGGCATCCCCGCCGTGCTGAGCCGCGCCGAACCGTGCCGTGCCACGCCATAGGAAAGGCTCCTCGCCGGCAAGGTCGGGGGCTGCTTTCAGCGCAGCCTTTCTGAGATTTTTGAAGGGGGGGGTGGGATGGGGGGGCCGGTTGTTTTGCGGGACTGGCGTCTATTTTTTTTTTAAACCGAGGACTAAGGTGTTTTTTTTTTTTTTTTTTTAAAAAAAAAGCAAAAAGCAATGGCTAACCAAAAAAAAGAAAAAAATAAAAAAAAAATGCTCATAAACAGAGAGAAGGCAGTTCGGTCCCTGCTCTGTCTAACTGCTCGTGCCAGAATCAAGTGCATCCCTTCCCATCACGGCGGCTAATGGCAGACGCATCCCTGCTTCCCCCTCTTGCCTTACGTGAAATTTCCTGCAAAAAAATGCTAATAAACTTTCCCCCCATCCGATGCCAACTTACGGCGGTTCCCCTCCACTCCTCCCTTTCCTGCATCTTCTCTTTCCCCCCCCCTCCCCCCCCAGCCTCCCCAGCAGCAGCAGAAAATGCGCGGGTTGGTATTTCTTTTGTTACCTGCGAGCCAGGCGGCCGGGGGTCTCTCATCGGCTGCTTAGGGCACTGGGTCCAACCGAGAGAGGAGGCACATCAGTCGGGTTCAGCCTGTTTCACCTCAGCGCCGTCCCGAGGAGGCTTTAGCCACCATTCAATAACACACCCTCCTCCTCCTCTTCCTCCTTAGGTACCAAGGCAGAGATCGCAAACATAACAACCCCCCCTCCCCACCAAAAAAAAAAAAAAAAAAAAAAAAAAAAAAACCAACCAAAAGACAACTTGCCAGGCTGAAGATGGTGGATTTACATTAAGCCAGACACAGGCAGGTTCACTCAGGAAGTCTGACCATCCCGTTTTCTGACAGTTGCATTTCCTCGGCTCCATTCCGTCCTCCTCTCTTGCTCTCTCTTTTTTAAAAATTTCTTTTTATTAGCGTCGTTCCGTTTTTAACCAAGGATTATGTAGTTGGCAGGAAGACAGCAAGAAAGAGAGTGGAAAGAGAGGGCTCGTGTGCTTTTGGGGTGGTTGCTCTGAGGGTGTTTTTTTTTATTTTATTTTTTTTCAATTGTGTTTCCTCTGGATTTTCAGTGGCTCGATCCTTAGGAGCGGTGGTGGAGTGTTTAAAAAGATCATATGTAGCATTATATTTTTAGTTTGGTGGTGGATGGATGGAAGAGGTAGTGAGAAGCCTTTGCAGCCCTGCCTGTTGTTGGTTAGATTGAGGCAGAGACTTGGCTGCGATTGGGACGCGACTGTGACATGGGCATCGATCGCTTCCATTGAGAGCAATGCAAAAACACAGCCTGGGTATGTAACACTCTCAGTGCCATCAACACTTGTTTTACTTTATATTTACTGGCAAAACTGACAGAACGATCCGGAGTGCTTTTCTTTGAAATAAGGAATACAAATATTTGGCTGGGAAGGTGCACAAAGAAGATTGTGGAAATAAACGGGGGGCTGAAGGTTGGGGTAGAGGGGAAGAGCCTTAATCATCATTGCTCCACTTCCTATTCAACTGACTGTATTTAAAGAGTTTCTCTCTTTTCTCGACTGGGGGATCCTACTAAACTGGTGGAAATGGACAAAAAAAAAAAAAAAAAAAAAAAAAAAAAGAAAGAAATCAGACAATCAACCTTGAGGGAATATCTGCTAGTTTTCAGGGTTTGCGGTTTCAGCCGGCAGGAAGGCACACAAAATAAAAGATGGCTAGCCAGCTGTTTTAACCTCTTGCACCTGGCTCCAGAGCTGGGGCTCACCAGGATTATTCAGTTATTCGTGCTATCTGTGCTTGAATATTTATAGTATACGATCTGGAGATCCACACAGTGCATTGTAGCATCTCTTTATCCTTTAGTCGTGGGCTTTTTGGACTTTGTCAACATAAACATGTATTCAATAGTTTTCATTTTTATGATAATGAACATAGAGGGTCAATGAAATATAGAGGGAAAAATCGTAAATCTGCAAAAGTGAAACCTACCCAAGGAACAAAGAAAGGTCAGGTAAACCATCTGTGTAAGTCACAGTAATAGTACCTGCTGTTTGGTTTATGCAGTGATACTGGTTTATTATTCTCTAAAATGAAACTTATCCGCTAGATCAAGTTAAAACTAAAGGAGAGCTGTGGAGATGATAAATGGCATTATGTGCACCTTTCAGAATAGGGACACGTTTTTGTTCCTAGATTTTTGAATAGTTTAGGTTTATTTGCGAAGATGGTGCACCAGCAAAGAACATAGAAAGGGGGCCGAGAAAAATCACTGTTTAATATTGCAGAATTTACTGCTTCCATTCTGACCATGAGCCTAAATTTACACAATGAAATTTGATTATCTCTAATAACAATATTAGATCCTGCACTGGATGGATGAGAATTGAGGTGGTTTTGTTGATTGCAAGGGTTTAATGTTGCATTTCAGAATCTGATGTGGTTTAGCCTCCCTTCCATTAACTGGAAAACCCCTGAGGTTTTACAATTATTTCTTAAAGATAATACATTTAAGATTGCATTGGTAGGCTGAAGAAAAGTCATAAAGGCAAGAAGGGAAGCCCTTAATAACTCTTGAGATTCAGACATGTTCAGCAGTTAGATTGGCTCTGACTTCACCAAGGGTCGACAATGTGTCATTTCCATGAAGCCAAATTGCCCTCTGCCTATATGATATTAATGTGCAAATCAATATTTCAGGGATTAAATTTCCCTTCTTCATTTTTTATGGTTTCTACCTCAATAAGTCTCAAGTCTATTAGAAGAGGCTGGATGATTTAAAATCTTTCACTGCAGAATGGCTTGTCGTAGCCTTGTTTCACAGACCGTTTTTGGATTTTCGTTATAAAAGACTAAAGGCATTCCAAAGAAGTTGATAGTCAATATAGGGACATGCTCACTGTTGTAAAGCCCTTGTTCGATTAAGAGCTAAAAAGGTATTGAAAATATAATATATATGTTTATGTAATATGTATGCATTCTGCTGCTTTAAAAATATTGTGTTAATCACCTATTGATTTATTTCAAAATCAATTGAAGCTCCTTTCTTATTAGTGATTTGTTCAGCATTCTTCAGCCTTGTTGTTAATTTTCTTAAACAGCATGCATGAATTAATCTGCTGGTAGAATGTGTTTTGGGTTTTCTTTGAGGCATATTTAAAACCAGGCATTCTTACCTATTTAAGCTGAGTGGTGTGAACAGTTCAGTATTGTTGGGAGAGCCAGGGCACTGTTTGCTGCACTTTGGATTCAGCATTGTTTTAATGAAGCTAAGGGGCATTTTGTAAATATTTTATGATTTTTACTCAGATGCTTATCAACAATGTTTATTAAGGGTTTCCACTGAATATTCAGGATTAGTTAAAAATTAACATGGAGCTATCTGGTCTGGAAGGAAACAATACATGACAGAAAATTTAGGTCAAAATATGAGGTTGTGACTTTATCACATAATCTTGGGAAGGCCCTACTGTCTATCATTTCGTGTTGTTTTATAGTCTTAGACCATCTGGACCAAGTTCCGCACAGCTGCATGAATTTCATATGTGATAGAACATTTTTTCCATTCAGTGTGAAATGTTCCTTCCTAAAAACGTACACCAGACTCGCTTAATTTAGTCTGCTAAAAGAAATGCACATGAAAAAGGACAAAAGGCTCTTTAATCTCTGCAAGCTGTTTGTTTTTCTTCAAGATTCCTGTCTGTTTGGGTTTGAAAAGTCATGTTTATTGAGCAGATGATTCTGAGGTGTGACATTAAAATAATATATGATTTTTGTGCTAGTTTCTGCTCTCCTAGTTAATTTGCAGAACTACTTTTTATGCCTGTCAAAACACATAGTTAATCTATTCTTATTTACAATTAATCTCAATAAAATTAATCTTAACTATGCCTTAGTCAGTAGCTTAAAATATCTAATTATATTCAATTAACTGCTGTCATAGTAATTAACACTGCTTAATTGCCTCTGCATATATTTATGTAAAGCTCATTAGTTACTGCTTGCTCTTTTTTCCTTTTCTCATTCCCATTTTTTGTGGCTCTGAGAGCACTGACACAAAGCCCAGTGCAATTTTTTGACAATTCGGTTCTTGAAGAATCTGTGACAATGGCAGTACATGTGTTCATAGCGTGTTGTGTGGGTAAATATTTATGTTTTCATATGCAAAAAGGGTACCAGAGCTGGGTCTCTAAAGAACTTCCAGCCCTCCCCACCTCCTTCTCCTACCCCAGCACATACAAAAATGATTTCTAGCCTTGTTGATAGAAATATGAGAAGCCAGGTTAAGCTTTGTGTTTATAAATGAAGAGCTTTTCTGCATCTGCCTTGGGGCTGTACCCAGAAGGCAGAGCTTTGCTGCTCCAAATTCATTCAAAGGGTTAAAGACTTGGCCAAGGTTCAAACTGAGAAGCGCCCAGGGAAAGTGCATGTGAATATGTACAAGTTTCATGTAATTAGTGCTTAATTATATTAACATATGCAAATTGTCAACTTAGGAGCTTGTTGAGCTGGCAAAGATCAGCCAGGCACAATTGCTGTATTGTTCTGAAACAATAATGGATTTCAAGTTGGATTGTGAAAACACATAACTAGCTATCTAATTTAACTCATACCATGGTGAAATTTCATTAGTCTCCATGGAGACTGGTTTAATTGTGCTGACTAATGTTCTGGGCTGCAGAATGTCCTAAAAAGAAAGCGTTGTTTGCCTAATCCACCTTACAATGACACTTGTTTGTACATGTTTCCCTTGTGTGAGAATTTGCATATGCAAATAAATAGTTTCTCTGCCCCATTTGTCATGGCTGTTCATTACCCATGAAGAGGACATTGTTACTAGGCTGTTACTGAGTCTCCCAAGACAGGATAGTGTCAACCAGTCCAGCCACATTCTTTCATAATTTGTTTCTGATTAATAGACCAGAGTGAGGCTCATTCTATTCAGGCCTCTGTAAAGGGAAGGTCAGTTCTGTCACTGAAAAGAGTTTCCGCAGCAACTGAAGTTTTTGCTCTCCCTCCCCTTCCCCCCCCTCCCCCTGCTAAATTAATCATATTTAAAATAATGTATTCTCACTTTAAGGAATACCTCCGCTAATAATCTCTAGTTTCCTAAAGCAAAAGATAGGAAAATAAAGGAGATTCTGGTATTGGAATATTAATCCTGTTTTTGACAGAAAGGTAAACTGATATAATTGCTTTTCAGTCGAAGGAATGGGGGTTTATACAAGTGTGAAAGCATCGGAAAAGGATTAGCATTTTTTTGCATAATGAAAAGCTCTGTTGAATAGGGCACTGAATGGTTGACTGAATGACTGAGATGAAAGGAAGATGAAAATGCAGGCTCCTCTTTCTTTATGCCTATGTTCAGCTCTCCCTAAAGTTATGTTTGTCCAAGACTTGAGAAAACAAGCAGGAGCTCGGATTTCAGCAACTTTTTAAGATGCCCCAAGTTTCCATCATCATGTGGAATAATATGTATGAGAACAGTGTGGCGAAACGCTGATAAACACAGGTTTGGTTGGAGAAGAGTTCCAGGAAGATGACCAAATATTGACTATTGGATATCGAGGATTCCCAGCACTTCGCCTGGGGGAGAGAACAAGGGAAGAGGGGACCAGCAGGGAGGGACAGAGTCAGTTTAAAAGTTGCCAATGGAAATTATGAATCGATACATAATAATCTAATAAAGTTTGGTATTCGAGGAAGCAGGGTTTAGTCAATATCTGTTTTAATTATTAAACTATTACTCTTTTGGAAAAAGTTATGAGTTCTGACTCAGTGCTAAGTGTTTAAGTGGTGTATATAAAGCCTTTCTGAGGAAAAAATTCTCTCTTGCTTCGGCTTTTAAAATGAAGAAAGCTTACTGAAATAGAAATTGATATATGCACATAGCGAGCAGGGTGCTCAGCGGGACTGCATCCGTGTACTCAAGTTGGTTAAAGTTTTTTGATTCTCAGGTAGGTTCAGGTGGCGAGGAGGGCCCCAGCCTCCTGCAGTCAGTGCAAGCCCCCACTGACTTCAACCAGTGCAGGATCAGGCCCCAAGACAGGGCTGCAACTGGTTAGCTGTTGACAATGTGATCAGTGCTTCTAATTATGTTCTCTCAACAGTAATTAGGGCAGTTAAAATACCATAAGTGTTGAGCCACTTTTGAAAGTGGGAAGTGGTTCTTTTGTATGTATGTAAATCAAATGCAGTGTGAATAATTATTTGTATGTATGCATATTAAATAGGCTGTTGGTTTTTTATTTATTTATTTATTTATTTATTTATTTATTGAGGTCAACATAACTGATTTAGAGCTACTGTGGAAATTGTTGGTAGATAGACTAACTAATAATTTTTCTAGTTTGTAGAACTTATATTTTTATGTGTTTGTTAGTTCAGCATTGGAGTTGACTTGATAATATTTAAATAGTTAGAGGTGTCTCTAAAAAATTGTATTTTTTTAATGGATAAATGAAAAAATTACAAATCCAGAAAGCGCTTGGTCAGAGTAAAGTGATGAAAATTCTCTCCTTTAAGACAAATTTAAGACCTTCTATGGGGCATGCGAATGTTTTACTGCTAGCTATGAAATTCCTTAGAACTTCTTTTAAAGGAACACGCTTATGGGATATTCTTTCATTCAGGGAACAGCTTATTAGTGCATTTCCATAAGAAAAGTGTGTTAATTTAAAAAATAAATTAATTTATATTTTAAAATATTGTTAACCAAGCACCATGTGTTGTCTCTGGCAAAGTTCCAGCCACTGTAGAACTGGATAACACATGGGTTAATAATAACTTATGTGATGTCTGCGTTCTTACTGAATGGGCAGAAACCCAGCACACTGAGACTCGAGATTTTACAGAATAAGATGTAATGCAGAAAACGATTAGGTGAACAGATGCAGAGACAGAAGAAACTAAAAGCCTCTTGATACTTGCTTAAAAATCTAGTGGATTCTGTTGGGTTGTTGGGATTATTATTAATTTATTGATAGCAGGGTTCAGCAGACTTGTATAGATAAACTTATTTTACATAAATAAGGGTAGCAGTTTTATCCCTTAATACATATTACTCTATTCCTTTTCAAGTCACTCCACAGCACTTTTATACCTGGATTTTTTATTATTAGCTTTTGCTGAGCTCCAAACTGTGCCAGAAAAGTGTGTACCAGAATGGAATATGGTAAACTTGTTGAAGAATGACATTTTCTGCTTAAACAAAATATTCTAAAGAATAATTTAACCAAGTTTTATGACCAAAACAAAAGCTTGCCATATTGAGATACTTTTTTATATTTTCACATTGTTCAGAATCAGCTTTACATTCCAAAAGAGAGAGAGAGAGAGTTTTGGAGAGTAATTCGTCAAAATTATAGCTTATTTGCTTTTAGTACTTTTGAGAACATTTTTATGTGCAGAAACTGGGATTTCTTTGCAGACAGACGTAGCACAGTTTTGACACTCATGCTGATCTGATAGGCTGTACCAATTCCTAAGTAGGTGTTCAGGTCAATAGTTCACAAACTAAAGGCTATATGTACATGATAGACCATGGTGACTCTGAAAACAAACATTTACCATATAAGCTGCAATGCTGTCTGCTGAACAAATGTTGAGCATGCTGGACATACATCTAGAATTGTGTTTAAATAGACAAATATTTTGATTCTAAAACAAAGAAATTCTTACAAAATGCCCATGTCAGTGTGAGCCTAGGACACATAAACCCAAAAGAAACCAGAACCCAATTCTTTCTATTCATCCTCTTCTAAATTAATAATATTTCCCCTGAAATAAGAGGAGTTATTTGGTTGTAAAACCGACAAGACATACAGTTTTGATATTAGAAAAGAAATCAGGCCGTTAGCCACAAATTGAAAATTATCTCATAAAATCAATTTAAAAATATTTAATCTCTTCTTTTTGCACCACTGTTCCCATTTTCAAGGATGATATGCTTAGTGCAGGAGGCACCACAGGGTCTGTAAGGAGGAGGTTTCACAGAGACACTGATGGAGGTTGATTCTGTCCCTTCACTGAGTAACAGCAGAACTGAGGGCCTGGGAGCTGTGGCTGTGGAAGGCTTGCTCCTCCCTGTTTTGACACTGAGGCTCCTTTGTAGAGAAACACACCTAACCTGAGGTGACAAGGCACCTGTCAATAGTAGTGCTTCAATGTTTGGGGCACTGATGGAAATCTGGAGTAATCCCAGTTATTTCTGCACTTGTTCCAGAGCGTGGTAATGTAATAGATCAGAATAACATCTTTTTGAAGAAAACAAAAACAACTTATTTCTTGCCCTTCCTTTTTGGGGAGAATCTTTTGATTGAGGATATTTTCATTATTCAGAAGGCCAGAACTTTCCTGAGAAGATAGAGAGGAAGACAAAAATCTTGGATTTGCCAAATGTTAATATGACCATTTTGAACACAGGTGTTTTTTCCATGTGAGAAGCCATGGCTATCCACGTTCATATCAGAATTTCTCTCTTTACTTAGCACCTAGCGATTCTTATATCTTCCTCACTCAAGAAAATAAGGCTGTGAGTGAAAAGTAGCTTCTTAAAAGGGAATTTATTCCTGTGGGTTTCTATCTGATCCTTTTATATATATTTTTTATATTGAAATATGGTTATTGATTTTGTTTACAACACTGAAGTTTTAAATTAAAGAAAATGTAACATCTCCAAAATAAATTATTTAGCTGTATGGCAAATGTCACTCCTCAATCCCTGAATTCCTTGGGGCTTTATAAACTGCTTGCAGAAAAAAAAAAAAAAATCAGGTTGCTTGCCATGCCACTGCAGCCATCTGCAGGGTGGGAAGCATCACCCTGTGTGCAGCCAGCCACAAACCACAACGCTGTAGCACAGCGATATGCTCAGGGGCCTTCTTCCAGCAGGAGCAACTAACTGGTTGCTTTAGGGAGACAAAATCCGATTTCTCACTGGGTCATCAGCCAGTGCACTAGGACAGGAGTTTCAGCTCCAGTGAGAGGCATCAGTGGGGCTGTTTTAACTCAAGAGTGGTCGTGCCTGTGGGTTTTTCCCTGCCTGGATGGAAGGTTTCCTCAGCAATGCTGCAGTTTCCCACTGTGACCGAGAGCCTGGTCCAAAGTCCAGTGCTGCCTCATCAATTCCCCCCATGTCTTGGATCAGGCGCTTGCAAAGAAGAGTGCCATCTGCTGAGGCACCCACTGCAATTCAAGCCCCATCCCCAACCCGAAGCACTCTCTGAAATCACAGGGCAGAGTGCTGCGGTCACAACTTTTTCCCGAGTGGGTGGAAAGGCAACGAGAGACAATGGAGTTAAAAATGTTAGTATTTAAATATAGCAGAAAACTGGGAGCCTGACGATAGCTCAGCTACTACCGAGGAAATTCAGCCATCTGGAGCTTGTGACACATCCAGAAGGGGGAGGGGTGTGTGGGGGAGACCTTAAAAATGAAGGATTTCATTGCATGTTGAAATTTATTCTCTGAGCACGCTGCTGCTTCACTGTTGAGCAACATAGGTCTCTGAGTGGTTTTGTGCATCAAAGATATACGTACTGAGACACCTAGCTCCTTGCCACAATTGAATGTTAACGATAATGTTTCTAGACCAGGCTTCTTTGGCCTAGCTCCGAGCTTACTGGTTCAATTCAGTTTATTTTTCAATGTTATCGTTATTTTATTTTTTATTTTTTTTGAGGCAGTTTGAATTTTTAAAATATATACAATGGCAGTGATCTATAAATACTATCCTGGTTTTGGCTGTGGCTGTGCAGAAGGGCTGAGTCTGCTCTCAGCATATATATCTGTACATGATTTTAACAATTGGAGGCAAAGATATTAGAAATTTTCTAGGTTCATTTAAAAATATATTCAATTTAAACAAATGCTGAATTGTGTATGGTTTGTTTGGGAATTACTTAGGCTGCACAGTGTAATAATATTTTATTAGCTGTCATTTGTTTTCTAGGAAGAAAATGGTGATTTTTATGTTGTGTGTTATGTGCAAACTTGGCACTGACATGGGACGGTTCCCAGACATGAATTTCTATAAAGGTGGGACAGTAGTTGCCCAAAAGGTGAAGACTTGAGAGAAATTGGGGTGGGTCACTTCTTTCCTGAAATGAAGCAGGGTACAGATTAGGAGCCATTAAGGTTTTCCAGGAGTTGCTGGTCATAGAAGCCTGTTTAAGTGCTCACTGTCAACAAGGAAATCATGGGCAGCACTTAAAGTGGCTCACCTCTGATTTATTCATAAACCTCACACGAGCACTTGGCTTTGTTCTTGCTCTGGTAAGGGGGAACTGATGCCAATAAGAACAGGAATAAAGAGCTTCTTGCATGGTCCAAAAGTGAATAGCACTTTATCTCAAAGCATGACCTCCATTCCCAAGATCTGTTGTGTTACAGTTGACTCCGTCTAGATGTGTATTCTCAGATGAATTGCTAGAAGAGGTTACAACAAATATATACTTTGTAAACCCTCTAGATGTAACAAGAACTGTGTAACTGGAACGTAGGTTCTAACTTGACAGAAAGGTTGCAGTATTTGTAGTGAACTGAGAGATTTCCGCTTCAGACAGCATTTTATGCTAGTGTTTTTAATGTGAGTCAGAAAATAGTATGATTATATGGTTCTGATTCAAGCAAAAATTTTATATTCTTTAAGGGATTCATTTGAAAAATGTATTTTGATAAACATAGACATGCAGAAATGCGAACTAGTTCAGAAAGAAAAAAAAAAAAAAAAAAGGAAAGAAAAAAGTTGACTTCATTTTTAGGCATATTTGATTGCTGTTGCTATATTTTTGTTTCTCTAAAAAAGGCAAAGTAGTGCTAGCAGTCCATGATGGGGGAAGGGACCTTTTGAAGACGGTCAACTGCCATGTTTGCACTGGGGCAGAGGTTGAGTACAGTTACTTAAATCCCCAGAGAAACATTTAGTTAACGCTGGTTTCTTTCTGATCCCGTCTGAGTCTGGTTTTCTTTTCTGCTTTTTAATGAAGTTTGTTTGTTGCTATGTTTAGGTTATGTTTTTAAACTGACTTGCATTTTCACAACAGATTTGACCAAAAGAGTCATAATGGAAGACAGTGATGAGAGTTAATGATACGTCTTTGATAAAGCAGTCCTCGTGTGCAATCTGATCACAGCCATCAGCTCATTTGTCATGGCTGAAGTGAAAATGTCAGGACCAATGAGTGTATCAGTGCTGAAGGGGGCGAAAGGGCTTTTGGAGACACTTTTATGCTGGGAGTGGGCCACAGCTTAGATACAGCTCTAGGGAAATACTGGGATTAGCCAACTCTGTGCACAAATCCCTAGCATAACAGAATTAGTTGGGAAAATGAGGTTTGTTAGGGAAAAAAAAATCTGTAGAACTGCTCTAGGCTGCAACCCAGGAACTATGCAAAGCAGTAAGGCATCTTCTTAAAGTAATTTTAGCAATGTGAATGTACACACATTCCAACACAAATCACAATAGGTATCCAACATTATAACAAAACCCATATTAATGCATTTTGCATATGTACATGGATATGCTTCTAGAAAAAAAAAAAAAAAGTGCATGTAAAATAAATATGGTCTTCACAATCATAAGAGAAGGTTTTCTGAATTTTACACAGAAGACAGAAGAAATTAATACAACTTATTTAAATACCAACCAGCATTGCTGATATTTTTGCATGGGTTAGTTCAAATAAAAGTTACGGGCTGTCTCCCTGCTGTATACTTTTCTTTACACAGAAGGTATAATTCATGCCATAAGAACATATTGACTGCTAAACTGGGACTCTGTTCTAGCTAGCTTCTTTTCTCTTTGACTGGTGGGTACAACATGTTTCTGAAGAATATCAGAATATCAGAGTAGGCACATCTGGGGTAACTGCCCCACTGTAAGGTATGTGCCTGCCTTGCCATGATTGCAAATACAATTTTTTTTAGACCTCTAAAGAACAGAGTTTAATATCCCTTACAATTTTTGTTTGTTTGTTTGTTTTTCACATTCATTACAAAAACTCTGGATACATTTGGCAGACAATTTCCATTCTCTTTCTTAACCTCAGTAAATTCATGTTCTCAGTGGTGTCCTGCAGCAATGACTCCTACTGTCTAATCCCTCTGCCCCTCTCATCATCAGTTTTTAATTTGTCACAGCCTAGCTTTCTTGGAAACCTGCTACTTGTCTTTTGGTAAGCCTCTTGTTGCTTCCTGTTAAATATCTAGGAAGTGCAGGCTGCTTTTGCCCCCGTGTTGTTCATAAAAAAAAAAAGTGAAAAAATCTCAATATCTGTGAGGTGGGAATCATACCTACCAGAGTTATTCAGCTGGTATGAAACTGTGTAGGTGTTTGACCAGGTCATGTCAAACTTGCACTACTCCAGTGCAAGTGGAGTGTGTTGTTCTGTCTCCAATTTGTGGAGAGTTTACTGGGGAATTGTCCAAGTAACAGACTTACTGTCTACTTAACAGTAGATAGCTGTCTGTCTGCTATCTGCTAGCGCTGTCTCTTAGCCTGTGGAAGGGACAGGTTACCTGTTTGCTACTGCAGGACTGGGGGTGTTTTGACATCACAGGCCCACACCAGGGTGTTCAGCAGATGACTGCCATTGAGCCGAACGGCGTTTTGCTTTGTTTATTGTTGCTGTTAGAGGTGCTGCTGCAAGTTTATTGTCTTGCCTTCACATTTAATGGAAGTCTGAGATGAAAACTAAGTTTGATTTCAGCTCTGTTGTGTCACTGGCCTGCTAGCTGCATACAAAGGCATGCATGCATGCTAGCTGCATACATGCAAGTCTGCATACAAGGACCTTTGAAACAGAGTGTGATGGAGAGCGACACCAGCTCCCAGCTGTGCTCAGGTTGTCAGCATGCCTGCCTCACTACCATGCACTCATCCACAGGGGAAAGCATGTAGTCCATCTCTCAGCTCCTTCTCCTTTCCCAAAACTCAGGCGCAAGTTTGGGAGCATGCTGATGAGAGGGGTGGAGAGCAGGAGCTGTGCGGAAGAGCCCCGGGCCGTGGCTCAGATGGCAGGTAATCGCTGCTGGTAAACCAGGCCTCCTCGCAGCAGGCTTGCTGCTGGTGTGTGAAACTGCTTGTTGTGGTCGCGGGTTGCAGGCCCCCGGGCCTTCTGGGCCTCCTTGTGCTACCAGCAAGGCCACAGGGGCCAAAAGTACCAGGTAGCTTTCTGTCTGGCATAGGAATTTGTAACAATGCTGCAGCCTTTAAACCCCAAACACTTCTCTGTTTATGCATGTCAGCATGAGTGGCAGCAGCAAAGTAATTTATTTCATCTAACTCGAACTTATCTTTGTTAGGAGTTGTCTGCAGTTTTCTTCCATTTCATGTACAGTGAATTGTCCTCTTTCAGATAATGCACTCAAACAACCTTTTTTTTTTTGTTTAATTCTATTGATTTACAGTATTGAAGTGAAATATCTGATACCTGTTTCCTGCACTTTGACTGTATGTAGTCAAAGAAGCTGATGAGGTTCTTCTCTCCCTTCCACAAGCCCTTTAGCTGTTTTAAATGTATAATTATCATTGCATGTCATTTGATAGCTGCACTAATTGCTGCCAACCATTGTCTGTTTGCACTTAATGCTGAAACCTGATCAACATCCTGCTTTGGTTGATGTTTGGTGGTAAACTTTAATTAACTCTTATTGCATTGAAGAAGAGCTCAGTCTCTGTGCTAACTAATCATTTACCTTCATTATGTCCTGACAGCTCCACTTGTTCCTGGTACTAATAGATACACCAGTCAGTAAATAAACCTGCAAACCTTCATGCCTTCAAGTTGTTCCACATTGATATTTTGTTGCTTAAAGTATAATGGGGTAAAGATAATTATTTTAGTTAGTTTTGTATCTCTGTTTTTCCAGACACCAATCTCAAATTGCCTTTTTCATGCCAGACAATATCATTTTAATAGTAACTGTAGATTTAAGATAACATTATTCCTTCAGCATCGTTCCTATATACATGCATCTTTTGAATCAATACAATTAAGCTTGTCTCCTGTTGGAATTCTTGTAATTATTTTTCCTGAAATACTTTTCCTGTAATGATATTGAAGTTAAAGTAATCAGGTTACTGGCAGATCATGTAAAATTCAACTCAAAATTGCTGGCTGCTTGATTTTAATTTGTCTGACATCAAGTTTGTTTGAAAAGGGATAATATGTGGTTAAACCAAGGAGCTTATAATTATGGTTGACATTTGTTTGTTTATAATGAAATCTAATTAAAGTTCATACATTTTAAAACACAAAAGTTAATTACTGAATTGCTCACTTCACTTATGCACAGCAGTCAAATTAACTTGCAGAACAAAAAATGACAAAAGACTATGCATAATAAAAACAAAATGCCCAGCTGATCTTGGCAATACAAAACAAATTTGCCAGGATAATATTCTAGAAAACAAAACAAAACACAAATGCTTTATTAATAACTAAACTGATTAAAAAAACATCCTGTATTTTCCTTGACCGGGATGATTTTAATAGAGATTTTAAATGTTTAACATGACTTACAAGACCCATAGCTTTTTTCTCTTCCTTTTCAGATTTCCTTTTCAGATGCAAAATTGAAGAATCTTGTACTTTTGTAAATGTGCTCAAAAGCATAATTCTTTATTTTTTGTTTTCAAGATTGTTTTTGAGGTAATCTGGAGTTGTAGTATCTCAAATACTTGCTCGAGTACCTGCCTTTTGGTAACATCTAGACAGATAATAGCAGCATTTTTAGCATGCAAGTAAATTAACATTTGGAAAACAAACAAACAAAAAAAAAAAGTATTGTAACTTTTATTTCACAGCTAGTTTTGAGACAAAGAGCTAGGTAGAGCCACTTTGACTTCTTAGCCATTATTTGTTGCAGTTCAGTTTTGCCTTCCAAATGTGCTGAGCCAATACATCCAGACTTGAGTAAAATCCCAAAGTTTGTGTTAATTTACACTCTAGAAGATTATACTACAGTATTTTCCACACTTAAAGTATTTTTAGTATATTTAATTATGCAAATGTTACATTATTGTTAAATTAGGCTTAAGTTTAATGAAGCAAAAAAATACATTTCTCTATTTTTTCTTAAAAGCTGTGAACACAAATGGTCTCTTTCATAGTGTTTGGGAACAGGTGACAGATCCAGGCAGTGTGATTTTTAGTGAAGACAATTAGGATTAATTTTCTAGCTGTTTCTATTTGATTTAGTTCTGTGTGAGTTTAAAGCAACGTGTAATGTAAACTAACTTTGGTCAGAATTAAAGAGATTAAATTGTGAAATCTTTACAGATTGGGAGTATCGACATATAAATAAACACAGTAAATATGATTTATTAATTCCTAAAGTGATCGATGTGGTGAATTTCTGTAAAGGAAAAAGGAATATGGATTCAATAGATAAGCTTTATATTTAGCAGGATTACTAACTTGAACTTCCAAATTTAATAGGGATTTTGAGGATGAAAAGGGAAAGCATCGAGGCTCTTCCCATTAATGGCATGCTTGTAAAATTGAGTGTAATTTACATAACCTTTCATAGTGTATATTGTCTGTGTTATAATACAGAACCTGATTGATTTGTAGATTAATATTTATTTAGTAAAAGAAAATCAAAGGGATTAAGCAGTCATCATTTTAACTCTAATCCTACTTTGCATAGATGAGACAAAAGGAGGTGATTAATGCTTTAATGTTCACTGGGTCACTATCATTCAGATTCACCTTTCTCCAAAAAGAAGGAAAGGGGAAAAGTTGGTGCCTCCTCCTAGTATTGGCAAACAAGAGTTTGCTAGCAATACTTTAACTGATTAGGCCATTCTACATCACTAATGAAGTAATCACTACAGAGCCTCAATGGCAGGTGGAGTAGCAGAAATATGGTATGAAAGCGAGAATTAGAAGGATAATTACAGCTCGTGTTCTTGTCTCACACCGATGTGAGCTATTAATGTTCAGTTCAAACAAACATGTGCAAACTAGGGTTGCTGAAAAAAAAAAAAAAGGTGCCAAATTTGTTTGCAGAGGTAGCCTAAGAAACAGGCATATCTTGCATAATTATTACAACATTTTCTAAAACGACAACAACAAAAACAAAAGGAACATATTGCACAGTAGCTTTGTCAAGCTTGGATTGCTGATCTTGCTTTTAAGAGGAGAACAGCTGCAGTGGTTTCATTAAAGCTGTGGAAAGAAGACAGGAGAGTAATGCAACAGTTCTTCACCATTACAATTAAATTAAAAATTCCAAAGCCTATAATAGTGTTATGGCCATTGTGTACACTTTCCCGTTGCTCCTCGGGATAGAAAACAAAGAGACAAATCCTACCCTGACAGTGAAGGAGAGCTGATCAGTCTCAGGAGGTTTCATTGTAAGAGTTTAAAAATCAGCTGGAATGATGTTTGATATTAGCCTTTGTGGATGGTAAGAGGAACAGGAGAGAAAATAATCAAATTGAACAGTACACTCAACTTTGTCTTTTGCAAACTTTTCCATCCCCCCTCCTGTCTTTTCAGTGTACTGTTTTAGATGCATAATATATTTCGTTACATCCCTCTATTCAAACTTAATTACCTTCTCCCCTTTGTCGTGACATGGGCGGAAAGTTTTTGCCGTGTCAGGAGAGGTCGTCACACATTCTTTTGCAGTTCTCTTCATTAATTCCTTCTTGCAGAAGCATTTTCTATCGTGCTGGGAAGGTAGAAGGGTGTAATAGAAGAGCCCTGAAACATCAGCAGGAAGCTCTAAGCTGGTTAATGCAGTATAATTGTCTGGACATAGACTGGTCTTTGTTTGTGTGGTTCACTTCGAATCAGCTGTAATTAACTCCAGAGTGTTTCCAGATTGCCAGCAAAGAAAAATTACAGCTTTTCTGTTTTAAATTGGAAAGCTCACAAAGACATTAACTATGCAGATTGCTTTTACTTTGATATATTTCTATTCCATAAGAAAAAAGCTTATTTGGCTATTTTTTCCCCCACCCAAAATGTGCCTTTGTTAAGTTATTTGATTTAGGGTCTATTAGAGTTTAATGGCTACTTAATAGTTTAGTCTGAAAAATATTTTTCTTCATATCATCAACCCCTCTATCACTTGCATTTCTCTCAAGTTATTGTTTCTTAGAGTGTTTTTTGTTTGCTTGGGAAGGAAGGGGCTGCTGTGTTTGTTTTTCTTTACTACACTGGGCCCAAGTTTCTGATGGATGTCTAGATGGCTTTCTGTACAGAAAGATAAACTACTACATATCTTCTACACTGAACAGGCTGAAATGAAAGACACTCCTGCATTATCCAGACCCATCTTCTATTTCCTCGCAGCTGTAAAATTAAGGTAAAAAAATAGCCATAGTAAAGATAGGACAGGTAGCTTACCTGTATTTGGATATTTCAAACAAGTGATTGTGGGAAAACGGGCAATTTAAAATCTGTTGGAATCATGGTCAGCTAAGTGCCTACCACACCCTGTTAAAAGGTACTGCGTACAGTAGTTTATAATTATGGATTGCAGCATGGGCTAAAATGAGAAGCAGTGTGAGCAAGTTTCTAGCTAATGCATCTAATAATACAACGCTATACACAAAGGATCTGTCAGCAATTGATGCAAAAAAGTCCGACCAAAATCTTTTTTTTTTTTCTCTTTCTTCTGAATTTAACAATAAGGAATTTAAGCCTCAATGTGGCTTTAGCAACCAAAGAAAAGAAGCTCTTGGTGTCTGCATAATACCACTTTGATGGATTTTTTCATCAGTCCTCTGTACGTGGCAACAAATAAACAAGTATAATTATACTTGTGAAGGCCTATTCATTGCTTTGTCAGGATTAGATATATGTGCAGTTTTCACACTGAGCCTCTCTTTTGTCTTTGCCTAACTCACTATGACATATTGATAGAGGATTTGGTATGGGGAAAAGGCCACAGCAGAGACAGTGATGACCTTTTGGAAACTTGATATAATTCAAGGATTTTTATTTATTTTCTTTTTTTTTTTTTTTCTTTTTGCAAGAGATTTCTTTAATTTGTTACCAAATTCAGAGGCAAGTGTGGAACTTTTAACCCATTTTTACCAGAGTAAATAAAGAATCAAAAGTGTTATGAGATGACTAAAAAGCAGATGGGAATAAAAACAATAGACTAAGAAGCCTCTTGGTCTTCTTTCCCAGCACTTAGCACTGTGGCTAACCTAGCATTCCTTTCCCATTATTCCATCCTCTTGATCAGATCACGTTCTTTTTAATCATTTCACAAACACTGTCTCACTGGACCGTAGAAGAGGGCTGGGACAATCTCAATTAAAAAACAGAGGTAAAACTGGCATTTGTGATTCTTTGTTCTAATGGGAACTCTGCATTCTAAATGCAGAGGAATTCTCCTATTGTTCAGAAAGCACCCCCTTTTCATTAGCAAATCTGGCTGTAGGTGGGTTTTTGTAATTTAGCTGAGCAGAGTTTAGAGCACAGTTTCTCCAGAAGGAAAGCAGAGGTTAGCAATTTAAGGTTTTCTGTATATTGGCCAATAGTTCCAAGAAAAAGATTTAGATGATCAAAGTTAGTGGCCTTGTGAATTACTGAGAGAACTTTAAATACTAAGCAGAGCGGCAGGTATGTATTTTTGCTCTGAACTCAGCTGATTGTACTGGCAGAGATTTGTTCTTCCTTGATGTCTTAAGGCTATATAGATATGTACTTAATATATATGCATTTTCTGTTTTTATATATGAGAAGGAAGTGTACTGTATGGTTTATATTGTGATTGTTTTTGTAAAGAGAATTTAAATCTGTTATAGAGACTGTGGAAAAATGTTGGTTCTGAGGCAGTCCTTGTGATTTTTTTAGTTATGACTTTGTGAAACTTCATTATAACTCTCATAGATGGTCCCTGAGGGAGGGGGGATTTTTTATTTTTCAATTTTGAAGATGCTGTAACCTCTTCTGGATGCATATTCTGTCATATGTTAGATCCAATCAGTAAGACATCACAGTAATCTTTAATTCCTCATCAAGGTATAATGATTTCATCTACCTAACCTGATAGCAAACATGGTCACAAAGACTATAAACAGCTCAAGTAGGGAAATATACGTTATGGTTTCTCTCTGTTCTGCTCGTCAGTTCAAAGAATTGCTATTTGTTTTAATTGGAATGAAATATACTCTTGTTTATACAATTGTGATCAGAGGGCTGATGTCATTGTTTAGGACTGATTAATACTGAAGTTATGTAAGGGAGCCTGATAACTCTAAATGTGCAGTTTATTTAAAAATGTTGATTAAGTAACGGGAAACATGTTATGATGCTTATTACTGTGCTGTTTTTGTTTTGTACTTTAGCTATGTGATGGTTGATTTAAAAATCTAGCCTACTTCTGCTAAGTAGGCAGAAGTAGTCTCCTTTAAGACTAGAAATTGCAACAGCAAGACTCTTCAGTGCAGGGCTGTGGGAAGAAGGGGAAGGGTGAAATGCTGGACTGCAGAACCCATTTTGTAGCTGCCTAAATTTACTTAATGCTCATAAATACCATCCTGGTCAATGTATAGTGTGCATGACCACAACTATTCTGGCAACTGTTTTTGCTTGTGTGCTGGACACTGTGATGCCCTGGGATACCACAGTATGAGGAAAGCTTGCTTCAAGCAGAGAAGGTTAAATGGAAAGCCACAGATAGGGCTAGAATAGTTTAAGGCAGTTACATCTGGCTTCTTTTGCTATATTAACTCCTTCTTTATCTACCCTTTAAAAGAGTTTTCATCCTGACTAATCCCTTTGTGGTTCTGGGTAGGACAGAGTTACTTCACATTCATCCCTATATCACTGTGGAAAAAAAAAAAACAAAAACAAAAACAAAAAAACAAACAAACAAACAAAAAAACAACAACAAAACAACAACAACAACAACAACAAAACACTACTACTGCTTGTTTTCCTCTGCAACGTTCCAAAAAACTTCTAGCCTGCGTGTTGGTGCCAGCTGAGTGCGTGTCTTCATGCTTGCATGTGTGTTTACGCGTGACTGAAATAGTCTCAACGACTGCAGTTGCTGAGTGACTACATATAAAAATGCTTTATACCAGCATTGTTTATCCTTTTGTGTCAGAGTTGAGAGATACCAGTATAAAGACATTTATACCAGTCTGCTACAGATGGAAGGGCTGGGGTTTGCTTTCTGGTGTAACTGTCCTTGTGCAATTTTTAACTGTAGATAAGGCCTGAAGAGGAAAATCTAAGACATGTAGGCTTTCTTCAGGATGCACACACTATTTGTGCAGATTTGCCAAACAGGAAGGTAAACATGCTTGTCTGTGGACTAATTAGAGAATTATTCCATTTTCATGCTCTTTGTGATCAGATTATTTCAAAAGGTTTTTAAATTGCATGTGTGCCATGAGCATAATTAACCTGAATCTCATCAATGATTAAAATTATATACCGAGCTTTGTGACGTTTGATTCAGGAGCAATTAGGCTGTCATTTTAGCCATTTCAGATACCAAAACTAATTTTGATTCATTTTCATTCTATGCAAATCTTCTGATGTATCTCAAACCGATCACTTCCTCTCTGTGATTTAGCTGACAAGATTAGATTTGATTACACTTTAAAAAAAAAAAAAAATTAAACAGCTATCCTTCATACTTAATATCTCCATGACCTTCACTGAAGCCTGTCTTAGGCAAGGATTTCTTTTTTTTGTTTGTTTGTTTGTTTGTTT
>NC_140297.1:129441027-129488527 GCF_964211825.1 Aythya ferina
GTTAATCTAGGCTTTTAAGTTACAAAAGCATTGCTGTTTTGTTATTTTATTGATCAACTTTCATGCCTTTGAAAATACAAATTCCAGAATGACATCATGCCCAGTAGGAGTAATTAAAGCTATCTGATGAGGGAATTTAAAAGTTGAAAGGGATGATTGTAATTGATCCTGATTCAATCCTATTACAGCTTTTTATAGTTTAAGCTCTAGAGAAAGCAAACTCCTTGTCAAGGCTTTATTTTACAGATTCCTTTGTGTGTGCTATGCTTGCTGGTCTCTACTTTCCCTTTTAATTTTTTTTTTTCCTGTAGTAAATAATGAGCTGCCGCCTGAAATCCGGCTTGCCAGTGGTCAGCTAATGGGTGATGACCTGTCCCTCCTTACTGCAGGAGAGCTGTCACCTTATATCAGTGACCCAGCGCTGAAGCTATTCCAGTGTGCTGTTTGCAACAAATTCACCTCTGACAGCCTGGAGGCCCTAAGTGTGCATGTGAGCAGCGAGCGCTCGCTCCCTGAAGAGGAGTGGAGGGCTGTAATTGGAGACATCTACCAGTGCAAGCTCTGTAACTACAACACTCAGCTGAAAGCGAACTTCCAGCTCCACTGCAAGACTGACAAACATATGCAGAAATATCAACTGGTGGCTCACATTAAAGAAGGGGGCAAAACTAATGAGTGGAGGCTGAAGTGTATTGCCATTGGCAACCCGGTTCACCTAAAATGTAATGCTTGTGACTACTACACCAACAGCGTGGATAAATTGCGCTTACATACTACCAATCACAGGCATGAAGCAGCCCTGAAACTGTACAAGGTAAGCCAGTGACAGCAATTTAAGTTGGCACCAAGTAGACTAGGAATTAACTGTTTCAGTGCTAATTGAACAAGACTGTGATTAATCATCAGATTAAATGTTTACAGAAGGTGTATACTTGAAAAAAAATATGCAGGGTAGTCAAGAAGGTGTGCTCCCAGTGAATTGTGTAGATTCACCTGAGGGCTCACTCAGCTTTCACTTTATGGACACAGGGGACATAAGTTTTTTAAAAGTCCTTTCATCATACATAACTAGAGGGGTTTTGCATGTCTTATGATCTTTTCAAACTTTGTCCATAACATTTTGATCAGAGGCTTGACAGAGATTATGGAAAATGATGAATTTTCCATACCGTTCCTAGGAAAAGAGATCACTTTCTGGCTTATATGTCTGTTTGCAACCATAGTCTGTGACAGCCAAGTTATTTTACATCAGTATTTTCAATAAAGACATGTAATATACCACATTATTACCAACGATATTCAAAAGTAAGCACTGCCATCCTTTTGTCTGCCCTTCTTTTGCAAGCCAGTAATGATTTTTCACAAACATGAAAGGGTGTGGTGTAGATAAATATGTTAGTAGAATGGCAACTATATTTTTATCTTTACTGGAAAAAACTATGTGGATATAATGAATATGTGGGAGTGATGAATACCATTTATTACACAACTTGTCATGACTTGTTCCAAACCCTAATTATGGGGTAACTTATTTTCTGCAGTGTGTTTACTGGATTGGCTTGATTGTCTTGGTTCATGTACAAAATATAACACATTCATTTCCAAGATGAATAACTTTGTAACTTATTAAAAACTTCTTTTGTCTAGGGGATAAAAAAATTCAGGAAATATTGCAAACCATTAGTCACTGTAACAAGCTCTAAATATGATTAGAAAATCCATTTTGCAAGTGTTATCTATTGATTTATACTAGAAATCTGTGATAACTAAGCTATAAGGAGTCATCTGCTGATTATAGCAGCTATGCTGGTTTTCTAATCATGTTGAAAACATGTACACATGGAACAAATACAGAAAACCCTCAGCAGATCTGTAGTTTAAGCAAGAAATAACATTTTGCTGGTGTTCAACAATGTTCAAATGGATGCTCTGAGTTAACACAGAGTGCACAGGCAGTAACTTGGATTTTCATTTTATAACCTGATCGTTTTAACCTTGGAGTATCTGCTGTGGACAAAAATGGCAGTAACACAAGATTAGGTCTATTATATTCTCCGACAGTGTTGGTTGCTCTGCTTTTCCTTAACTTCAGGGGGTTGTTTTTGTTTCTGTTTGTATGTTGCTTTTCTAAAGACCCAAATTTTTGTTTTGAAAAGTCCCAAAAGAGCTAAGAGTATAGTTACATAACTTGCCTACCTCAGCAGCAAAACTGTCTTCGGAGGTTCCTGCTCCCTGTCATTCATGAAATGATTCCTTGCGCCCTCCAGTTATGCTGACTGCAGAGCCATGCTGTAAGCCAGGTTTTTGAAATGACCTGGTTAAAACATAGCTGGTCCCCATATCTTTTTTGGAGTGTTAACCTGGATTATTTCCATGATTTGTTTGATAAAGCTAGCCTTCAGAGAGATGCTGCTGCAAAAAATGTCACAGATAAGAATGATAGAATGGGAGATGGGAAGGCAGAAGACTTTTCTCAGATGGCTTTGCTGCTAAAGCTTTAGAGACTTTTGAAAATAAGATGCCATTTTCTTGTTTCAAAATAAAACCATAGGCATAGATATAGAGTTGAAAGATACAAACCAGCTACTCAAAAAAGCATTGTCTCATCACTTCACGCAACCCTATCCCTAGAAAAATCTTGGTCAAATACGTTTGGTTTTGCAGCGTGTTCCACAAAATATTTGATTTGGAGTATAAGGGAGTGAGTCTTAACTCTTAGCCCTCATCAGTTATAATGTCCTGCTGCTGAAGATATTTATTCTTATTTTTCCAAATTCTGGTTTGTTAGATTCAGTTGTGCTTGTGTAGTTCAGCTGTCATATGACCATCAGATGACCAACACTAACCTTGTAAGTTCCATCTCTGAGTCAGTTAAGGTGGAAAACATCTCAGAGGAGGAGGAATGCATAAGTTCTTAAATAGAATCACAGAATCATTTAAGTTGGAAGAGACCTCCAAGATCACCTAGTCAAACCTATGACCTAACACGAACAAGTCCTCCACTAAACCATATCACTACATTTAAATGTATTTTAAATACCTCCAGGGAGGGTGACTCAACCACTTCCCTGGGCAGCCCATTCCAACACCTAACAACCCTTCCAGTAAAGAGTAAAGAACAATCCTTTCAGTAATACCACCTAAACTTCATGTCCTAGCGAAGGATAATACAAATCATAAATCTCATAATCATAAGGTTACTAGTCTCCTAATACCTGTATTTTTAAGATCTGTCCCTAGTGAGAATCTAGTGAGAATCTTAGTGAGATAGCGAGAATCTTAGCTTGTTTGGAAGTTTATGTCTCTCATGATTTCCCAGAGAGGCTTGGAAATTTGAACACTGGTAGGCTTAAAAACTCTCAGAAATCAGACAGCACATACACATGCACACACTATTTTCATATAATCTAATTTTAAAGCTAATTTTAATGGAAGAGTTTTGGTGTGTTAGTGTTTTTTATTATTATTATTATTATTTATATTTTTTTTAAGATTTGGTATTGACAGTACTACAGTGTATCACAAAATATCTGTATCTGTATCAGGAATATAATGCCCCTGTATGTCACCCAGACAACTTCAGTTTTAATTGTGGGTATACATTCAGTCCTTAAAGTGGAAATAAATAAGATTTTGAAAGTCTGTAAAGTTATCTGCTGGCAGACTAGATAGTTTTTTCAGGTCTTGGTGAAGCAGTTGACACCAAGAGAGCTGTAAACTATTTTTTTTTTTTTCTTGATACATCAGTTATACTTTTTAGAGCAATTAAGGAAAAAACAAAACAAACAAACAAACAAAACATTAATTTGTATGAATAATAGATATATGCCTTGGGAGTGATATCGAATATTCATGAATTGTATTTATATTCAAGCAGCTCCTCTAACTCTTTTAAAATTAAGTTGCTGTGAATATGGTTTGGCAATAAAAACTTTAATACTAAAACCATGTGAAAGCTCGGAAAAAGAATCTGTGACTTTGTTCCCTTGCTTTGTCAGGCACCTTAGAGTTTTATCTTTAGTCATTTATGTTTATTTAAATGTTATTGTTTTGTGAATTTTCCTTTTGTAAGTGTTGCCATAACAGCTAGATTTCTTTTCCTCTACTTAACTATTGATAAAATAAAAGGATGTCTTTTCACAATCATAGCTTTTAAAGCTATCATGAACATCAGAGCTTCTCTTCTGAAGGTGAATAATTTTAATCAGTATCAAAATGTCACTTTTAAAGTTAGATTCTAAATGTTGTAAAGTAAAACTTTCAGCTGTTTTCTAAACTAAAAAAGAAAAGGAAGGAAGGGAGGGAGGGAGGAAGGAAGGAAGAAGGAAAGAAGGAAAGAAGGAAAGAAGGAAAGAAGGAAAGAAGGAAAGAAAGAGAAAGAAAGAAAGAAAGAAAGAAAGAAAGAAAGAAAGAAAGAAAGAAAGAAAGAAAGAAAGAAAGAAAGAAAGAAAGAAAGAAAGAAAGAAAGAAAGAAAGAAAGAAAGAAAGAAAGAAAGAAAGAAAGAAAGAAAGAAAGAAAGAAAGAAAGAAAGAAAGAAAGAAAGAAAGAAAGAAAGAAAGAAAGAAAGAAAGAAAGAAAAGGCCTGATTGCTCCTTGCAGAAGGTGCAGTTAGTTGTTTGCTAGGAACAAAGATGACCTTACCCTGAGTGAACTCTGCTTGGGCTAGATGAAATTCCCAAAGACTTGTGTTTGGAATTGTGGAGCTTGATATTAAACCAAATTAAACCACAGGAGACTGGTGAATCCTTCACAGTATCATGAAGCATCCGGTAACTCCCCAAGTAAACAGAGAAAGACACTATAGCAACAGAGTGCATTTCCATTCTGCAGGAGGAAATGTTGGACTTCTGCAGATTTGGGAACCTGAGGTAGGAAAGTGATCTTACTGGATATAAACTACATAGAACTGTAACTGCTCTTAAGGAAGCCATTTTGTGGCTTAGTCAAATAGCTTTTGATTCAGGGAACTGCACATATCATGTCTGGTGCTCATGAAATAGTTTCCAAATACTTTTAATAAATAAATAGTAAAAGGAGTTTTAATCTAACAGGGCAGCCTTTTTGCAAGTAAACTGTAGGGGCTGTAAAGAAGCCTTAGTTAGCCAAGTAACTGAATAAAAGGATCAGTTTATAATCACTATAAAAAAAAAAAATGAAGTCAGTGTATTAAAATATTATTTAATTAGTGAATAATAGCTTTAATATACATTAATTTTATATTGGGTATATATTTCAGTTTACATTTTATATGCAGCTATTTAGGAGCTCAGGGCAAGTGACAAGCAGCAGTTAGCAGACAAATACTCAGCTGCGTGAAAACTCCATTGGTTTTCCCTTTATTGACAAAATATCGATCCATAACACTATTAATGCTATGATTGTCAGTTCAATTTGGATAGATCACTTCACTTGTCCTCTTCTCAAATGGCAAAGATATTACCCAAAAGGAGTGACTTGATTTCAGTTTAAGAAGGTTAAAGGTTAAAGGTTAGCTCAAAAGCATCATCTGCCTTGCTGCTTAACTTTAAACTGATCAATTTAATGAAAATCTGTTTTGCAGATGGTGTTTTAATGTCTTTGGCAGGATTTAGGCAGCTTTAACATTAGACGTATGCTAGTAAAAATTATTTCTTTATTTGACCAGAACAACACCTTTTCTTTTATGTTTAAAGGTAAAAGGCATGTGGGATATGGTATTTTGGCAAAGGACCCAGAAGCAGAAAGTGTTGATGATCTTTCCATATGGGCTCAAAAACAGAATACCTTTATGTCTATTGCTAATGATGACTGAAGAAACAAACAAAGCTGTATTCATTTTTTACCATAATGTTTTACTTTGAAACCATAAAAAAGAATTTCAGTCCAAACTGTCCTTGAAAAAGGCTTGTCTTCTTTGCCTAGAGTGGAATGCAACAGCATTCACATTTTTAACCTGACAGAGCATGCTGATCGTCTCTTTTAGACCTTGTATTTGAAGATCAGCAGTATCTTTTTTATTGTTCACAAACTGAGTAATAATTGTGTTACTTGACTGTAGATACCATAAATAATATGGAAAATTAGTCAATCCAAATGGTAAGTTTTATCTGATGGAGGTTATCCAAATAAACAAAGCATTAGATCCTCAGGAGTGTAAAGCAGAGCTTTGTGTTTGTCTTCTGAGAATCTGGCCCTCACAATTTTTGCCAAGATAATTAAGTTTCAGTACAAGCATGTCTTTCTATTTTCAGATCTATGCAATTCAATAGGAATTTCTTGGGCTGCTAATGCAATACTATTATATGTTAGCTTTGTAATTAGCTAGGACTCTATCCCTTTGCTGAAATGCATTGTAATATTACACACACAAGCATAGCTTGCATGTAGCAGTCATAAAAGTGGTGCCCTTTGTTTCATATTGACCTTCCAACTTATTTAAAAAAGAGTTTACAACGAGCCTTTGTTTTGTCCACAAATGATCATAAACAGCTTTCTAAAGAGCCCAATAAAATGAGATAATCACAAATGTATAACATCACATATTGAAAGGGTAGAAGAACAAACGGGGCTTTTACTATATTTTATAGGATGGATTTATAGCCTGTCCTTGGGTCACTTAGGGCCAAGAATTTTCACGGTCAGCTGGTTGGTCTTGCTAGCTAGAATCCTCTGCAGGAAATGCAAATACCATGCAGCACCTGCTCTTCAGCTGGGGTTGTACAGTGCTTTTTAAAAGCAAGGTGTCCACTTCTCTTCTGGTTCAAAGTCAAAAGCTTAATTAGAATAGCTTTTTTTCTGCATGTGTCGTCAGTGAAGCAGTTTGTTGAGATTCCACAATGCTGTTTGCATATTTGGATTTTAAATAAGTGAGGGATATTGAATGCTTTGCTCATCTTTATCAGGTGCAGGAGGCACAAGTGGGATTTAGTCCATAGGTAACTTTTAGTGTAACAGTTCCCCAAGGAGCCCTGCTTGGGTTTTTCTCATTATCCTTGTTCTGGATGAAAGCCTCGTTGTTAGGAATTAACAACTGAACTGAGGGTGTGAAGTATATGCATGTGGAGGTGAATGGACTAACAGCCCTAATCACTTTGTTTGCTTTACTCTGTTTGGCATGATTTTGATACTTGATCAGTAGAGAATTAGCACGAAGTTGTATTCTTTTCATTTCACTTGTCCTGCACCAACTTCGTAATTTAAAATCAAATATCCTAGGTATGTTCCAGTCCAATTATTGAACTGTCATTGTCTCGGTATGATGGTAAAAGAGGTCAGGAGATTGTGCAGCATTGATTTGCATAAAAATCATTGTGCAAAGGAAATTGGAATATGTCTGCACATCTGAGGAGGCAAAACATGTTTTGCTTAATCTTATTCTTGCTGTCTGTTTTGGTGAAGAAAGCTGTTTTCAGTGATAAACAAAACTTATTCAAATTTGTTGCTAAACATAAACCTCAGGATAGAGGATATTTCATTATTTATAGTACTTTAAGATTTATGATCATTTAAGGTTTTAAATGTTTTACGAAATTTAATTTCCACCACATGTTTTTGTTACTGTAGTTCAGATTATGCTGTTGTGCTTGCACATATAAAAACAAAGGTTGAAAGAACACATTGTACAGTCAACTCATGAACATGCTAACTGTACCTACTTATACACAATAGACAAGTACATTTATTTGAACAAAATATAGGGGGGTAGTTGAATAATAATTTCAAATTTATTATTTTCTACTTTAAATTTAAAATATAATAGTTGAGAAATAATTTTCACATTATATTTCATGTATATTCTATTTGATATTCAGGTGTTGTCTGATTCTCCTGCCGAGATGGTCCTATATACATTGCAAAAAATGACATGCGTTGGATTCAGTTTATGGTACACTGCTAAAGCAAAAAAATAATACTCTCAAATTCTTTAGGGAATCCCCATTGAAACGTTGTCCAGGATCCCACTCTTTAGTATTATTGTGGATGATGATGTATAAGGCTACTCTTTAAAAGAAGGCTGTACCAGACTATTTGGTCATGATTTCCAGAGCAGAGCCTGCCCAGGGGAGCATGACTTTGTCGTTCCCCTGGCAGAGCAGGAAGAGTGAGTAAGGAGGAGATCAAAAGCAGCATAAAGAGGATCAGCCTCATTTATTCAGTATGCTCAACACAAAAAAAAATGGCTGTATAACAGCTGTTTTTTGTGCCTGGATTTCTTTCATTCTGATATTAAGAGAACTATGTAATTATTCCTAACTGAGATTCAAGGTAGAGATGCAATGTATAGTGAATATAAGAGTATTGTGTGCTTATTTGTGTACATGCATAAATTGATTGCAGCTATGAACTTAGCAGCCACTTCCACCTAGCCTTGCAACATAGATTTACTTGTTGCCCTTAGGAGATTTTATCTGATAGTGCACCACACATTACAGGTGTCTTCTCTAAAATTTGTAAACACAGTTTAGCAGACTCTTCCGGGTGGGATTTTTCTGTACAATCTCTTCTGCATAATTAAGAATAAGCATTGAAAAAAAATACAGGCATGACAGGAAAGTTGTATTTTGACATGCATGTGTATTTCAGATTTACTATTGTATTTGATAAGTGTCTGGGCAGAAGCATTCCATGGGTCTATGCATTTGTCAGTCCATCCAGAAAAAATGCCGGATTTGGGAATCTTAGGAGGCTGTCAAGGTTGGTGAGAATAAATCTTAAATACTTCATATCAAGAACTGAGCTTTGAGTGGTGTAATACAAAGCTCTTGAGACTGCATTGTCTCTATATGTGTCTTTCTCTCTAGATAAAGAAATTAATTTTCTGCATTTATTTTTTTTTCCTTTGGGGTAGCATTATCTAGCAACAGTCTGGTCAAATTTTTTTAAGGGAAGATAGTGAAGAGACTGGTGTGAAATGCTGAGCAATACCAATTCTGTTGGGTCTAGCAAGAGCTGGTCACAATGCAAGAGATGTATTTTATTGGATAAAATTTCATGTGTGTATTTGTTGGCAAAATACAATGAAGTACAACAGGAAATAGGTAGTAATTGCATTAAATGTGGGTAGGATTTTAATGTTAAAAAAAAATACCGGAGGTAGCTTTAATATTTTTAGCTCCTGGTGGTCTGTCTGTCTTTTAGGCTGGTGTACTTAACACAGGCAGATAGTGCAGAATGACAATGGTACATCCTCATGCTTATATATAAAGAAGATGAAGCTATGGTGAGAATTGCAAGACCTTCCCTTTTTGGACAGCTGTGAAGGAGGATGTCATGGAAATGACCCCCTTGGTCTGCAGACGAAGGTGCCAGCCTTGCAATTCTGCAGCAGACAGATACACAGAGTATTATGTACCATAGCCTCAGGGGAAACTGTATGTGCTACTCTCCCTGTGGGAGGGAAGACATTAAGATAATCTTTAGCTTTTAAAGACAGGGGGCATTGAAGGAAACAAAAATTGAGCAAAGGTTGTCCTTGAATGATGAAGTGTGCAGAGTCCCCTGCCTGGGGCATCCTCCTACAGTAGCAGTGACAAAAACAGAAAACCTGTTTTTATCACATAGGAAGACTGTGAACAATGCTCTCTGCTTATATGCATGATTGGGAAACCATATATATTTCTAAAGGGAAGCATAACTGGTAAAAAATAATAAATAAATAAATAAATAAATAATGGATGTTTGACCGCATTATTTGTCTGATAAAAAATGTACTTTTTTCTGTTTAAAACTGTTATCCTTGAGTGTTAATCAAACCATAATGTTAACATGATTCACATGTCAAAAATACACAATATATAACTATCATTTTATTGATGAATTATGTGCAAGTGACGTGGGATATAGGAATATTCCATGTCACGTGCACATACTAATTCAGGAGTTTGCCCATAGTAATTCAGGAGTTTGCCCAAAGAACAGATTTTATTTATGATCACTGTTTTCCCTTGTAATTAGTCACAAAGAATAAAAGCATATGGTGCTTCCTTGCACTGGTTCTGGTAAAATAAATAAATTAATAAATAGGTCTGCCTCTACCCATAAAAACAGCACAGAATCTGCTGTTCAGGGATACATCAGAGATACATTGTACACAAACTCTTTTATAAAAAAAAAATATATATATATAGGATATATATATATATCCTTATTCAGAGAAACTTCAAGACCAATCCTGTTATGATGACACTGTTTAAACCAAAGGCATACCATGACCATGTCATTATGATGACACTGTTTAAACCAAAGGCAGAAGCTTGGTACTTTTACAGCTAGAATAATGAAACAAAGTCTAAGGATTTCGGTATTCTTGCTTTCTGTGTGTGCTAGTGATGAGAGCATTGAAAAAGGCTTGCTTTACTTCTGAAATGAGGCAGCTTTTAGTATCTAGATGTTACTATTTTGGAAATGCCCTTTGGCATTTGCAGATACGTACTCAGCTAATGAATGAGTGGAAATTAGGAAGACTGAAGCTGGTGGAAAAAAACAAGCAGCCAAACTGCAAGGGTTTCTGAAAACCTTATGCCCTTATTTGTCCAGAAACTTCTGTGACTCGAAATCTTTGACCCAGGGGGAAGTCAGCATCCTGCTGGTATATATCAGAGTGGCATCTTGTGAAGTCAGTCTCAGATGACCAAATCATAGTCTACAAAATATTAAGAAAAATTTTACCAAGTTCATGACCTAGAGTCACTGGGTCAATTCAAAGGCACTACTGTCTCCAGGACCTACACTGCTGCAGATGCATCTCAGAAACAGGTGTTTTGCCTAAGTTGTTGATACCCTTTGTCAGTTTTTTTGTTTGCTAAGATAGTCTCCTTTGTCACAGTGAATTGGATCTGCTGTGAATATGCTCTGTCTCCCTGTTCTTGTATCAACTGGTATGACTTGCAATGTGTCAGGCTTCGTAAGTATCTTCATGATACTTGAGTTTATGTCTCATATAAAACTCAAAGGATGAAAAACTTCAGAAAAAATCATTAGGACACCTGTTGGGTATTTTTGAGAAAGAGTAAATCCTTTCTCAGTTAGGCACTTTGTAGTCTGATTATTTGAAAGACAAAAATAGGTTTGTGGGATGAGCTATGACCAACATACAGCACAGAGAACCTGAAACCAGAAGTTTTCCTGGGCTGCTTATTTTCTTTCATGAGTTCTCCAATGGACAGCTCAAATTCTGTGACCTCAGCTACCTTAAAAGTACCAAAGGGATGATAAGGTTTGCGTAAGACATTTTGGGGTATACAAATGACAATAACTATGCTGGTGTTTAAAAGTTATATGTATGAGATATTTTTCATGAAAAGGAAGAGAATTGAGCTGATAATAAATAAAGAGCTCTGAAATCTCATGTTACAGAATTCAAGCCTGTTTTCCAATTCTCTCAGCTTCTGATCTCTGCAGGTATAAAGGTTCCATGCCTCTTGCATTCACAACAACAAGGAAACAAATGTCTCTCCTTTACTTTTACTAGTTGTGTATTCTTATAGCTTTAGAAGGTGAGCTCAATACTATCTCAACTGGGAAACAGTGCATGGCCTTTGGTAAAAAGAAAATGTGTCTCTAACCAAGCAGAGGCAAGAGAGAGGTTGTCCCCCAGTATGTTGGCAGCTTAATGGACCTTATAGAAACATAACTAAGCATACCACTTAATTTCTTCATATTTGTGGAGAAATATCTGTCTTTTTCTCTCCCTATATTTATCTGTATATCTGTCTGATACAGTATCTGTTACTGGGAGGAATGAGTTAGAGATGAAATCTGAAGTTGTTCATGATCATGAGAACTTTGTAGAGCCAGACATTACCCAAGGCTAGTAGAAGTCACAGTTGTTGGAGACCGGGATTCTTGCACAGAGGGTGCAGTGAGGGGAGGCAAAAAGGCAGGTGTATGCACTTATAAAAGTGTACACTTCCCCAGAGCATAAACAGAATTTAAAATTATGTGTGTCCATACATACCACAGGCTGCTACTGTCACCTGATAAAATACTATACAGATGTCTATATATGTTAGCGTCTGCTGTAGTAAAGGTTGGATTTCCATTTCTGTTCTATTTTCCATCTCCTAGTTACTCATAATTTTCTTATAAACACTTCTAGGACTGAAATTATCAGGATTTGTGCTAGCTTTAAAGAACATTTCTTTCTTCTTTGGAGGTGTTTCTGAATCACCTCATCGTGAGTTATCTTACCCACCTGTCCTAATGAAAAATACTCCATTGCAAATAAAATTAGTCAAGTAAATCTCTTGCAATGGCTATCCATGACATAAGAGAATGCTATTTTAGAAGAAACAACACATTAATTGGCCAAGCATGTAATCATTGTCCTATCACAGCAAATTATACCATTAGTCCAACTTATCTAATGTCTTTGCTCCAGACCAGCTAACAATTGCTTCCCAGACCAGAGTAAAAAAAATTTTTAGTGAGAAAATATGGAATAATATTGCTCATAAAGGATAATATTTTTTTTTCTCAGATGTCCTCTTTAGTTAAAGAACAATGAATTGACATTGTACAAATTCAAATATATATGTATATATTTTCTTTCAAAAAAAAAATGGTCTTTGGATAGTCTTATATGTACACAAATATCAATTCAGTTCATAAACTTAACTCTCAGCTTCCCACATGCAGTGGGAAGGAGTTCCAGAGGTTATTTTAACCTCCATATAAATATGATTGCTTAAAAATCTCTTGTAATTTATTTAAGTCATATGTTTTGTTTGTTTATTCATCTGGTAGCAGAACAAGAAATATAATGTGTTCTTACTTGTTTTATGGTCTTTCTATATAATCTTTATTTCTTCATAAGTAATCTTTATGATTATTTTATGATCTATCATGTCTTTCTTCTGCTTAAACTATTTGTGCACCATACAATTTCATTTTATTCATTGCTGCTTTCAGTGGAAGTTTTTCCACATTTCTACTAATTCCAATGCTGGTCTCTGAACTCTTCCTACCCCTGCTAATTTTTTTCTAGAGATATTCAGATATTTCAGAACTGAACACACTGTCCTCACTGTAGCTATATATATATATTTTTTTTTTCATCATGCATGGTGCCTGGTACATCCAAATATGTATCTGCTTTAAACAAATACTATTTTATTCTGTTGTAACAACTGCAAGTATCAGTACAGGCAGTGACCTGCTGGAGAAGAGCTCTGCAGAGAAGGACCTGGGGGTCCTGGTGTACGACAGGTTGGCCATGAGCCAGCAATGTGCCCTGGTGGCCAAGAAGGCCAGCAGGATCTTGTCGTGCATTAAAAGGAGCATGGCCAGGAGGTCAAGGGAGGTGATCCTCCCTCTGTCAGGCCTCACCTGGAGTACTGTGTCCAGTTCTGTGTACCAGCTCCCTGGTACAAAAAAGACAGGAATCTCCTCGAAAGAGTCCAGCAGAGGGCCACAAAGATGATACAGGGCCTGGAGCATCTCCCCTATGAGGAAAGGCTGAGAGACCAGGGTCTGTTGAGAAAACAGACCTGGGACTTAAGAAAAGAAGACTGAGAGGGGATGTTAATAATGTTTATAAGTATCTTAAGTGTCAAAGAAAGAGGTCAACTTCTTTTCAGTGGTTTATGGGGACAGGACAAGGGGCAATGGCCAAAAAATAGATCACAGGAAGTTGCACCAACATGCAAAAGAACTTCTTCATGGGGAGGGTGATAGAGCACTGGAACAGGCTGCCCAGGGAGCTTGTGGAGTCTCCTTCTCTGGAAATATTCAAGGTCTCTCTGGACACCTACCTGGGCAACCTGCTGTAGGGAACCTGCTTTGGCAGGGGGGTTGGACCCAATGATCTCTTGAGGTCCTTTCCAACCACTACATTTCTGTGATTCTGTGATTCTGTTCTGGATTTATGTTGTCTCTTTGCATGACTTTCTTCGTACTGATGCCCAAGTTTCCTGGACTTGTTACATTTAATTTAGACACCAGTAATATGTTTGATTGGTTCAGATGGTTCCTTATAATATATATTTTCTTGGATTAATTTGTCAATACTAAATTTCACCTGTCTGCATAGCTAGTTTTACACCTGTCTGGCATTCCTGATGTTCTTTGGCTGGTTTCGACTGGCATGAATTCTTTTACACTCTCTTGAAGATCAGTCCTAGTCTGATGGTAGAAGACTCAGAGGTCACCTTTGCTATGTTGAATGGCTTGTTATTTCTTGTAGCTTGGTTTCTGCCTGTCAGTTTCCAGCCAATGATTTTTTTTTTTTTTTCTTCCCTTTGTGGTAGGTGCCTACATTAAGTGGTTAGGCTATCTCATGCTTAGTTAGTGGCCAGAGAAAAACTCCAATTCTGAATTACACTGTGGAAGAATTAATTCCCTCTACTACTAAGAGGGTGAGGAAAAGAATCATCTGGCTTACTCCTTTGTCACATTGCCTGTCTCTTCAAAGAGCAGTTGCCTCTTCTTGCTTTCTCATGTCTATTGATGACACAGTTTCTTGGGGTTGCAGATATCAGTAGACAGTTAACTGGTCGTTGAGCCTGAAGAAAATAAATAGCTAATTAGCCATCTAGCTGCAATAAATAAATAAATAAATAAATAAATAAATAAATTTCCCAGATACTCATTTGCACATACAAAACAGAAGATGTTGTTTCTGCAAGTGGACTACAAGTCTGAGGCATAACTCAGACTTTGTAATGTGCTCTTTTTCAGTGCTAACTTTAACGTATTATTGATTGTTATTAAGGTACACTGTGAAATACAGATGGGATGTCTTTTGTGGTTGAACTCGTACTGTGGGAACTGTGTTGACTTTTGGATTGTTCTGGCCTTCATGCTGCTTGACATTAAAACCTTTCACATTAAGGTTTAGAAAAGAAAGAAATGTACAGTAACTAAGTTGCCCTCTACATAGTGTGAAGTAATGTGAAACAATGATGCCAAATGCCCTTCCCACGAAGTCCGCACAAAATCTGAAATGAAATACTAATTTCAGAGCAAACCAGGAAGTTTGTGATTCCCTGTGTGAGTATATACACTGTTTCAGAGTAGTCACCACCTAATTTTAATTATCCATGCTACCTGCTGAAGGAAATGCTAAAAGTGAAGGGATTAGGGCTCTGATTTTCAGAGATGCCAAGTGCTAGCAGCTCCTGTTGACTGCCTGTGTTTAACAGCCCAGCCATCAGCTCAGGCTCAGGTGGTCACCAGCTCCTCTGTGCTGGCTGCCAGACTGTCCTTGCACAGCCCTCTGGGATGGCACTGGCTACATGAGCCCCTGAACTGGCTATTTTGAAATATATTTTAAAAATTACATCAGAGGATCAATTACTGCTAAGTGTCACTACTGCACCCTGTGATACTGCTAATTAGTTAAAGCAAAAGAGGCATGCTGATAGGCATTTTTCTTGGCTGTTGCACACTGAATAACTGCACAAAATCAGATTTGAAATGCTTCTAGAGTCTCTCCTCTCCCTCCTGGAAAATTAAGGTACAAAAATTGCTTTTTCTATTTTATTTCCTATGCATATAAAATAAACTAAAATACTTATGAATTGTTCTCACTCTTTCCACCAATTTATACCTTATAATAGTTTGCTTCTGTTTGAAACTCTTCTTAAAAAAGGGTATTAGTCTTTGGAGAAAACTTAAAATACAGAAATTTACAACAAAGGCATGGTCAAGGACAACTCTCTAACCTTGGCACAGCTCCCTCTCTGCCATGAAAGGAGCAAAAACAAGTGGAGATTTGCTGCAAGTTCCCGGCCATGGGGGAGGGAAGGGTTGCTCCACTGGTGTCGGGGAGTCTCTGGCAGCACACTGGTGGTGTTGGGGAGTCTCTGTCTGGCAGTGCACTGGCTGTGTGAGTCCCATCTTTCTCCTGCACACCATGCAGGGGGATTTGTTAGGAGAAGGACCAGGAAGGGCAGCAGCTAGGGCACACATCAGTGTGTATGTGATGAGAAGGAAATCCTTCCTGCACTAGTAGCCATGGGGGGCTCCCGGGCAGAGCTGGCTCAAAGGGATGCTGGGGACTGCAGGAACCTTTTTGTCTGGTACAGAAAAGTTGCAGCTACAGTCACAAGACTGCATATATATATATATACTATTTCCTGCATTCCTGCGTTTTGATCCCTGGGTCAAGTGAGTTTTAATTCTTCTCTATTCACCTTGCAGGGAGCCTGGATGGGCTGTGTTGGTGGGTTCTGGACTTGAGGAATTACCACAGCTGTTTCCAAGCACCAACTGTTCATTTTAGTTGCTAAAACTTATACCAGGCTCTCACTCAGCCCCCTCCTCCCAAATCACAAAAAATACTTTTAATCTAACTTTTATGTTTTGGTGAAGATAATTTTCTGGATTTGCCACAAAAAAAAAAAAAAAAAAAAAAAAAAATGTTCAGTTGCCAATGACATGCACAGGTTACATGAGGCATTTTCTTTAGTGTAAGAGAGCACATACTGTTAAACTAAAATCTGAACAATTAAATAGATACAGGGTTTTTACTAGTTACATGATTTCTTATCCTCTGTAGGATTAGTTTGAGGTTTATATTTTAAATTTGTTTGTTTCTTATTAAAATGGTGATGAAAGAGACGGGAAGAATGTGAGCCTAATCCATCTTTGTTGTAGTACTGCTGATCTTGTTAGTGTTAGTCCAAGGATGAAGCTGGCCCAGGAGTTTTCCAAAATGACAGTGTTTCCTAACTGTTAACTGACTGGAACATGGCTCTCCTGTGGTTTGACTACTGTGGTTTGTCACTACTGTGGGAGATTATTCAGTTCAAAAAGTTCTGTTATTTGTGTAATTTCTTGCTGAAATTGATGGTTACATTTTTTTCCCCCTAAGTTTATTTCTAGAGTTTTTCCATTTGTTTTTGGTGCTCTAGAGAAAAGGGTGGTTACAAAGGGACAGCCAGAGAGACTGCTCTGCAGAGAGGGTGTGAAAAAGATGAGAAGATGTGAATTTGGAAGTGTTTTTCTTCCCACTGAAACAGCTCCCCTGCTTGATACCAAGTGTATGTTGTTAGAACTAAATCCACCCTCTAAATATCTTTTACAGATCAAAACTGGTTACTGGGTAGCGATAATCATGACATACTTTGTGACCATAGGTCACCTCACCAGTGGCCAGTTTCTCCTCCTAAATTATTCTCCACTTGTGAGCATTTTTCAAGCAGCTACTATTTAAAACCAGAAAGCCTCCACCCTGAAAGGCCCCAACCTGTCAGAAACATTTCCTCTCTTGCCTCAAGTTTGGAATTTCACTCTAAAGCTCCATCTCCCTCAGGACTTTTCAGAGTGTCATCTTTGCCTGGTGGTTTGCTCTTTGCAACCTCAGCTGAGCATGCATGCTGCTAGTGCTCACCACCTCACCACAGTCTTCTTCCTGCTCTTCTGACATCTCTATGTGTCTATTTTCACAGTGCCATCTATGTCTGGATCAGTGTCATTCCTGCTGTACTTAGCCCAATTTCATTTTTGCCAAGCCTAAAACTCCTTTATATTTTTGCTCTTTCCCACTTTCTCTTGTGTATACATGTGTGAGTGTTTGTGTACATTATCACATATGCATTTCTAATTATTTGGGATGAGTAGGATAAAGTTTGTATTGTCTTGAGTTTGAGTTGGCTGTGTTGTTTTTAAGTAATAAAGACAGAAAAGGTATGCTGACCATTCCACAGGAAACTATCATGCATTTGAACCTCCTGCATATTTTGCATTAGGAAAAATATGTTAGAAATTTGTAGTGTTCTTTAACTGTATCAATACTATTTTTTTCATATGGCTGTACATACCAAGCCAAGCTCCATTAATACTAAGGGGAAAAAATACATTGTGACTTTGTAACTAAAATATTTTAGAAACCTCTTACATTTTTCCTATAATAGCTTTTCCATATATAATAGTGTTTCAGTTTGAGTGCCTGACATCTCAAGGCCTATCAGAGCTAAAAACAAGTGCTAGCATTCTGCTGGAAAGCTGGAAACTTCTCACTTCCAATGCTATAAAACTCCTTTTTCAGACACACAGATCACAAGATTAACATGTAATTGGTAGAAGGCCCATCCTGGGTGTTGGCCCAATGTAATTTGAAAGAAAATTTTTCCATTTGAAAGGAAGAAAGGAAAAATAACTTGATGGTGGTTTGCAATGAAACCAAACTAATGACAGCTAATTTAAGCTATCTGGGCTGGGAACACTAGTATTAACTACCCATGGAGATAGTTTTAGATCTGGTTTCAAGCACAGAGATTCTATTGACAAAACCTTCTAGGAGACTTGAGACTTCCTGAAGATCATGTCCCCCTACCTTCCACATGAGTAGTAGTACAGAAGTGCACCTTGGGGCACCAGAGCATTCCTTGTGAAGAATGCTGGACCCATGCTGGGTTCACATTGTCAATCCAAAATCTCCATGTGGCATCAATAAGGCAAAATACAGCATATAAGAACTCCAGACCATGGTCTTTCATTCTGTTTTAGTCATAACCAGTAGGTCAAATAGAAGGAATTATCTGGCTTTATAAAGGTGTCTAATCAGGAATTTGATATTCTCAGCACATATCCTAATGAGGCTCTGTGATGTAATTTTGAAAGTGTTAAGGTCTGGCCCAAGTCATATCAAAGGTAAATTTTCCATTGGCTTTGGTGGCACTAAAATTTCACAATGACATAGTTATCTATGCTATAAAAAAAAATGGTCTATGTTCATGTGTATATAACATATGCATGTGCAAATGGTTCTGCTATATTTTATCCAATTATATAAACTGTGTTTAAGCCAGCTAATACGCAGATTTCTAGAATGAATGAACTTAAAAGTCTGGATAGTGGTGAAATAGTCAGGGAATGCAATTGAAGAGTGTTTAGAACAATTGTAATACCGAGAGCTTTTGTTCAATTTACTAGATGCCTTCCTAGTATTAAAAAATAAAATCATGTTTGTTTGTTTGTTTTCCTAGTTTTATCATTTTTCAGCTACAAATATTTTACATTATAAAACTGTGTAAATCAGCCTCAAAACTGGGATGCCTAAGAGCAGATAAACTAAAGACTTAAGTGCTTTGGGCTAACTTCTCTTACCAGCTTTCATAGATACAAAGGAAGACTGTACTTGAAACCCCTCATCAGAACAAAATGAACATTTTAGTATTCTTGGACATAATATTAGGCTAACATGCTCTCTGACTGACATCTAGTGCATACTGTATAATTGCCAGCCCGCTTCTCTGAGTGCCTTGAAGATTACATTTTTTTAATGTCCCAATATTAATAACCAGATGTGATCTTCTTCCTGCCCAGGGATCAAACTAGCTGGACAGGTCAGGCTGTTTGTCTGTGTGCACAGACTGTGAAGTCTATTCAGAATGGCAGGTATGGGGGATAGGAGATTGGGGGGTAGGGTGTTAACTTCAAGACCACCAAAAGGGGCTTCTCCCTGCTGGGAACAAAGACCAGCAGGAGCTTCAGCCTTTTTCAGTACTCCTGGGATTTTAACCAAGTGAACAAAAGATGATGCACAGCTGAAGAAATGCTCTTCACAACTGATACATAATTTAAGATGTTCAGTTACAAACAACTTGATATGTATCTGTGATTTCATTTGAGCACAGTCCAATTATCTGCAATCAGTTAATATTTTTGTATGCATAGTTTCTGTGTTCTGCTTTGTATGTTGAGCTTAATTGCTGGTGTTTGAATATACACTGGCCTTGAAAACAACCCTAGCACTCAAAGAAATAACATTAAAACACTGGAAGTTGCTATGGGGTATGTTGTGTCTTTAGTTAGTGTATGCCAGCCTATTTGTAGAGTTATTTTATAGTGGGTAGTATGATATACTTTTGTTAAACTTATATTATAAAACTATTAATTCCTTTCTCTCTTTTTGTTAGGTAAAGAATTCAAAAGAAGAAGCTATTTATTTCCTAATTGATTTTCTACGTTAGTTGTTCATTGAATAGATAAGTAGTGCCTGTGATATTTGATTACAGAGCAAGGCACCCATTTAACCTTCCGTTCTTTCCTGGCCAGGATTTCAAATACAATACAACGTACCTCCCTTAGGCTCAGTAGGATTAGACTGCTAGCAGTAATCCCTGATGCTATGAAATAGACCTGATAGAACTTCAACTCACTTGTTTGGGATTATGCTCATGAATTTCAGCTCATCTAGTTGCATTAACCCTTTGGGAGCTTGTGTGGGTTATGCTGTTATAAATAAATATATATACTGTAGTAAGCAATGGTAGATGAATATCAAAACATCTTAATGAGTTTTAAATAATTCAATTTTACTTGGGGTTCAAAATAAAACTCAAATAAAAACAAAATACTCTAGTAGAAACCCCCAGTTTCTTTTAATTCTAATGTTCAGAAGTCTTTTGCAGTTCAACAGTATCTCTAGATGTTTCAGACCTCAGACCCATTTTTTGCACTGATTAAAAAAAAAAATAAATAAATATATTGTAATTAATTCTTGTTCTCAGGATTGCAATGAAAGGACAGACAACTGATACCTGCTAGCCATAGAACATTGTTGCAGAATCTCCCAGTATAGTAGCTTGAATGCAAGCATGGTCCTACAGCAAAGAGAAGGGATGCTGGTACCTGAGACATTATTTTTTGAGTTTTCTGCTGATAGCAATGATCTCAAGAAAGGCAGTAGAAATTTTTGATGACTTATGCCCCAATCAAAAACCAGAGTCATAGTGCCAGACCACTTCTGATGGACTGCTAGACAGCTGGCAGGCAAAAGTATTGTAGTCACTGCAGATTTGAACTACTCTTTTGAATTGGTGACTTCTATTTAAATGCCGATTTTTAATCTGGCCAAATCACTATAGGGAATAACTCTATGTTAGCAAGAAGAAGGAACAGATTTTTTTCTGTGTTTCATTTTCAGGATCCTAAAACCCATCAATGAAATAAATGTTATTTCCTATTACCAGTCCTTTAAACTGTTTAGCCTTTAGTGGAAAGACTCATTAAATATTAACATGCACAGCTAATTGTATTAATTATTGAAATTAATATATATATATACGTTTTACAATATTCAAGTCAATTACAAGTAACAAAATATGGAGAGTTTGACTTGGAAATTCTGACCTACTCAAAATTTCTTGACAGAAAACAGAGTTGGGTTAGGACTGACTGAACATTAAGGCATCAATCGTTGAAAATACTGTCCCCTCAATACACCTGTTTGTGGAATTGCTCTATTGAAAGGCAAGATGATAGGGAGTATCTGTGCTACCAGCTACACTTGATGACACAGAGGCATTGGGACATTTCTTTACCCCTTTCTTTACTAGTAAATGGCATGCTTATTATTGTAGATCTGTCACATACTTTTGATACGTTTGATGATAAAGTGGTATTGATGAATAGCTGAGCTGAAGGCCATGAGAGCAATAAATGAAGTTTCTCTTGAGTGACTCCATTCTTTTTTTGCAGGGAGGATCTGGGAGTGGGGGCAGTTTGGGGTGGCTGTTCATCAACCTGGTGGGTGCACTCATGTGCTCCCATGTGGAGTATTGCTGAGTTCTAGTCTGTCACCCTTCGTGATCAACATATGCCCAAAGTGATTAAGGGAGAATCATCTGTGCTTGAGATGGGGATGTCTCCAAGATGCAGATGATTTTCATCTGTACAACTATTTAATCAGATTTGGATGGTGAAAACAATTGTTTGACTAAGTTTCTTGTAGGCTTTGGGTTTGGATCTACCAGCTGTGTTGCAAACAGAGTTCATGCTGGTAAGACTCAACGCTTGATGGAAATGGCTGAAACATCACCCTATAGATGTTCTATGGTCTATAAGCCCTGCCAGATTCTACATGTGGCTACTGAAATAACCCTAGGAGTGATAAGCATGCCTTTGTCATTTATGTATGGCTGAGTGCTAAATGGGTGGATATTGCTTCTTCAAATCATTCTTGGTCCTGCTGCTGCAGCTCAACCTACAGTCATTTTCAATATTTAATACATTTAAACTTTTGTGCTCTGTTACTTAGTTTTGGTTTGACACATGGTATATTTCTTTTCCCTGATTGATTGCAAATGTCCCATTAGAAATTGGCTGTTTCATGAATGCTCAGTTTACATATTCAGAATGTGCTTTCCTCAGATATTCTGCAGTACACATTTAAACATAGCTGTTTCTGAAATTCCTTGCTTAGGTCAGCAAATTTAGTTTGCAGAAATTCACGGAAAACAAACAGCCAAGAGGTGGGGCATGGAAGGAGCTAATTCAGGAATTTAAGACAAATGTATTCAGTAGTCTCCAGCTCTCCTGATATTTTCACTGTAAGCACAGAAATTAGTGGCCTACATTTTGCCACATTCTGATTTGATGAGAAATGAGAGGTATACCTCCAAACTTTTGGGAGACTCCAGCTTCCAGGAATTCAGCTGTCTATCCATTAGCCGGTGTTTCTTACAGTAAGTATTTTGCAGCTGCTGTCCCTGATCTATCCTAATTTTCACGACTTGATTCTAGTTGCAGTTTCAGTCTGTTTCAACCTATAAAGATTTAAATGAATAGGACCTTGATTCTCTCCAAAAACATCTCACTTCATACATGTAATTCAGATCAGCTAGTAGTGCACTAGGCTTAATCTCAAAGATGCTGGAAGCTTATATTTTCAGAGAGCATTTTGCAAATGCAGAATCTGCTTTCTGACTTTCTTGATCAAAGTTTGAAATTTTTGACCATTTCATCGTACAGCAAAGCCCACTTGTTTTTCAGATTCCTGTAGGGTAAAGGAAGTAAAAGGTGCCAATGATGGGGAAGTTTGTTCTTGGGCAAAAATAAATTTTGATGACTCGGTTATCAGTACTATTTACTAATGTGCTTTTACATGGCAAAGAAAAAAAAAAAGGTGTCTTTTGTGTGTGCGTGTGTGTGGGAAGGGAATCTTATTAAGTCTAAATAAATAGACTGTAGGAACCATGGTAATACTTTACATTTCTCTAAAGCTTTTATTCAGAGGCTTTCAAAATGTTTTAACAATGTTAATTAAATTCAGTGCTCTTACGTTCTGTGTTAGCCTAAGTGCATATAGGGCCATCTTCATGTACATACTGGTAGATACTGGAAGGAAGCTTGTGTTTAACTGTGTGCAGCAGCATTTCACTGCAAGTATTTTCATGGCAGATGAAAAAAAAAAAAAAAAAAAAAAAAAAAAAAGCTATATTCAAGTGAAACTGCACAGGGAATTGCCTGTAGGTAGGCAAAACATAATTACTAGTTGAATTTTGGCCAAGACATTTGTCTTAACACTCTTCCTCATTTGAAAAAATGTGCCACGTACTTAATAACTTTATTAAGTACAAGCAGTTATGAAATCTGTTCTTTGTTTCAACCAAAAGAAAACATTTCCTAACAGGACGGTGCTGTTAAACACCAAGCTAGGGCACTGACTCATAACTAATTTAGACAGAGAGCTCCATCAATGAATTACCAAAACTCTTTTTTGTAGTGCTAGTGTTTTCCTTGGAGATCTCCCCTCCAAGTACTGCTCCTGCTTTAGCCTGTGAGATCTGAAGGGATCACAGCACAAGGTGGTATGGCTTAGGGCTGTATATAAAATGATGAAGGAGAGAGTGAAACCCAGCCATGTGCTCCCTTTACTCAACACTGTGTTAGGAGATTGAGGTGGCATTCAGTGAAACTCAGAACTACTCCTTTTTCTGTAATAAATAATCAGCCTGTGACATTCCCTGCTGTGGTGGGGGGTTATCTGGATAAACAGCTTATCAGGATTTTTAAGAAGGATAAGGGGATGAACATTAATGATGTTTCTGATTATGTGGGCTGAAACAAAAAGATACAAGAATGTTTGGTTCTCTATTATTAGTGTTAAGTTCAGGATATAAACAGACTGTCTTCCAGGGTCAGGCAAGGATCCCTGATCACACTGCACAATTGTTAAGGTTCTCCAAAGGCTTAGTTTTGTACCCTGCTTTTCCGTGAATCTGATATTAGCTACTTGCACAGACAGAATGTCGGAAAAGTTTGGCCAAGGGTATGATTCATAGTGTTACTCCTGTGTTTCCATCTCTCTGTCTCCCTCAGTGACTGTTCTCAGAGGACAGCATTAGACTTCAGAAATGAATATGAGAACTCAGTGTTTCAAGTGTAAATATGATGCCTTTTTTTTGGCACTTTTAGTCTTGCTGAGGCAAGATACTACTCCAGCAATAAACAAACAAACCTGCATGTCTGCATTATTATTATTATTTCTTTGTCATCTTAACACTCAGCATGGGAGAGGAGGGCCTGCATCATAATTAGTGCTTTATTTATTTATTTTGGAAGTACAAACAATAGACAGAAAGGACCACTTGGCAACTAATTAATTAGCTTCTGCTCAAAGAACATGACAAAGTTTCCCTTCAGAGGAGCTTTATTCACAGTCCCGTGGACTTGTATTTTCACATTTGAGTTGATAGTTCATCAATATTAACTAAATTGATATCCTAGATGCAGCATGTAAAGGTACAGATTTTAAATATGTTTTTTAAACTCTTATGACAGTTGGAAATATATCATTGATTACTCTAAGAACAGCTATGATTCAGTACCACATAGCACCTCTTCACATTTTTAAGAAGTATAATTTGCTTCACCTTTTAAAAGAGGATGGGGCAACTGCTGCCCACTTCCTGTGATAGCTAGTCACTGTAGAGCCTACACAGGACAATGTGATATCTGGTTTGACTTCGGTTACTATTTTCCAGTTCAGTTTTGTCAGCATCACAGAAGCATGTTAACTCTCTGTGATAACAGTTATTAAGTATTTGGTTCACTGTGCTCTGAGCAAGGTTTAGGAGAACAAGCTCCAGTGCTATGAACATTATTATCAGAATAAACAGTTCAGACCTCCCAAGGCTGTGTCCAGATGACTTTCTGGGTTTTGTCATGGCTGTAGTCTATCCCTGGCCAGTGTGTGGAAACCAGGTCTAAAGGGATTGGGGGAAGTGGAGGTGCACTGCAGGGATTTGTTCTGATACAGGGCTGGGAGATGGCAGGGCACTCAGACTCCATGTTTGGGAACTACTACTAGTTTTTGTAATGCAGACAGAGTCTGGGAAAGCAGAAGATTTGAATTGTAATACAGGAATCGATCTTCTTTAGGGTGTGGCATATTGTTGAGTATTTTTTTCCTTTGTATTTTCCCTTTCCCTGTAGAGTGTTAATAATGTGCTGAAGAAACTGCAGACTTTAGGATGTCAATGGGCCTCGAAGAAGAGCTGTAAGAAGGAAAAGTAATGTTTGACGCAGAAGAACAGGAAAGCTTCTTCCAGTAGAAGGGAAGAAAAAAAAAAAAAACAACATTCATTATTTAAGTAAGAACTCAAAGGGAATGTTGAGATATAGGTTTGCCAGGTAGCCGGGCTGTAATGTTAAGCACTAGAGAGTGAAAAATTTTGGCCCAAAGAAAACTATGCAGACCCTGAAAAGTGAACTGGTGGGGTTGAAGGATTTCAAATAAGAGCTCCTTCAAATACAGTCCAAATAGCAAGAGAAGCAAGACTACTGCAAAGTTAAGATGCAAATGAAACATTTTTCTTCATGCTGTTCAGTGAGTGAACTAACATTTAACAGGTTTCATATCTTTCTCATATATTTCTGCAAAGAACTTTAGTTAGTAATGGTGGTATTAGAAGCTAACTAATTGTGTTAATTTTATAGCCCTGTAACGTACCTTGTAAAGGCAGATATCCATGTAGAGGAATCAGGGTTTTCTTTGTTATTTCTAGTCTTAGCCAGAGGTGTGTAGAAGGGGGAGGGGTATAAGGATTATTTTAATCCTCAAGTCAGACATGGTTATGTGAGTGGACACTGGCATGCAGACCAGCTAAATCTATTATTCTGAAGAAATGTACAGTAGTTCCTAGTATGGACAATGAAAAATAACATTTACCTAAAACAGGAATGATTTTAAGCCACCTTAATTTATTGAGCTGAAACATTTGTCTTTGTATCACTCTCTATATATGGCTCATTAAATAATATAATTAGAAACGAGATTTTCATTCTCTTAATCACTGATTTTTGTCTTAGTAATTATCACAGTAACTTAGAGTAAATTGAAAATAAACATGGAAATAGCATTAAAAATGGAATGTAAAAACAGTGTTTACTTCAATTGATCGCAACACAAAAGATAGATCCAAAGACCCTCAGAAGAAACATGGGTCTTTTTTACTCTCCTTTTTAAACTTATCCTTTGAATCGGGGATTCAAACTTGAAATAACACAGTGGCATTTACAGACAGTCTCAAATAGAAATGAAAGATTCACTGAATACTGACACAGTCTTAGGGCTTTTTGCTATAGCCATGATACTTGTAGGTTTGGCTTGAAGAATTTTTGTAGTTTAAGCAAAAAGGAAGCTTTTGTCTCTTGGGCTCAGAGTTTAGCCTTTTCAAGAGAAACAGTTCAATTTCAGAAGTATTTTTAAGCTTTTTAATAATAAGTGATGAGCCAGGATCTTAGAAAATATGGCTGCTGTAGCCACTAGGTAGTAATATAAGGAAATAACAAATCTCTCCTCAGCCATCCCTTTTGTGTCATACAGCAGCACTAAGTGGAGTTTCATTTTAAGTGCATGTCCAGGTCAGATTTGTCTTCCCCTCAGCGGCTGCGATGGAAGTCAGTCTTCCAGCTGTTACACAATATCATGGACCCCAAAAAGTCAGAAGGAAAAGCTCAACTAACATAACACATATGCTAATAAAAGACTGGCTTTCCCTTTTTTTTTTTTTTTTTTTTTTCCTTTTTTTTTTTTTTTTCCTTTTTTAATGCAGATGCTAAATGACATATCCAAATAAGCATTTTTAAAAAGGCTTTGTAAAAGTTTATTAATAAATGTCATTACTACAAATCATCATGTGTGCCCCTTTGAAAATAAGTGCTTCTTATTAGAGACTAGAGACAGAATATTTACTTGAATAAAATTATTAATAAATCACATTAAGACCTGTTTCTATTAGTATTGGTCCAGGAAGACTTCATATGCTAATTTAAGGTTTAAGGATATTTAGTCATACAAGCCCTTCAGTCTGAAACAGACATGTACCTTATTATTATTATTTAGACACCAGTCTCTAATGTTTTGAATATTTTTATAAAACATACTTGTCCTCTTCTTAAAATTGAAAACATCTGCTAGGGATTTTCTGTTAAAATGTTGTGGGCATGCAAGTCTGGTGGTAGGTCAGTCTGCCATTTTGAATGGCAATTAAGATGACAGTGCGCCCTGTACCAGTGAGACAGTGAAAACAAACAAAAAAGGCAGATGGTTCATTTAGTTTAGTAATTGTAATTTGTTGTTCATTAAAAGTAATTCCCCATTCTCTATGCAGATGGAGTATATGGACAATTTTATTCCACCAACCTGTGCTAATAATCATTTTTGTTAGTGTAATTTGCACTGACATTTGATAGGCAGTTGATTAGAGCAGTATGATTTTGTCAGAATTAAAATTAATTGTAATTTTTGCTGCTTTCATTAGTCTGCTTTTATAACTATCATAACCAAGCAGCAGGGGTTTGGCTCTGAAATACTAAATATCACAGCAGCATTTTTTTGTTATTGTTTGGCTGGTTTGTTGTTGTTGTTGTTGTTTTAGGTGATTGAACCTTTTAATTGAGGGGTTTGTGTTTGAAAGAGTTGTTTTTTTTTTTTTTTTTTTTTTAATAGAGAGAAAAAAAAAGTGTGAAAACTATTCTAGAGAGATTCTAAATATGCTTTGAATGGAGAAATATACAGAGTTAAAAATATAACAAATACACATACAAAAAACAAGCTCAACTAGTTAAGCTTGAGGTGTTTTTCAGTCTTCTAAATATTGTTAATTGTAGTGATAGTATTGTAGCCATATACATTCTGATAAGTAGAAAGAAACCTTCTAACCAGAAAAAAAAAAAAAAGGCTCATAGGTTTTATACAGAGATTTTTTTCCCCCCTCTCTTTAGAGTATAAAATTACTGTAAATAAACTGCAAATGAAGGAAACTAGTGCCCTCTTGATGATCGTAATTACAGAACTGCTCAGTTTGATAATTATGATAAAGTTGTTCACTAATAGATGTCTTAAATTAGAAAGTAATTCTTCACAAAATAAATATTAGAACATCTTGATACAAATGTAGACAGACAATTCTCAAGGCAAATCTCTAGGGCTAAGTACATCTTAGATATTTTTCTCTTACTGCGTGGTGTAGCACTTCTATCAACCTGCAGTATCAGAAATGTAGATAAAATGCTAGATGCAGCTTTGAGAGCTTCAGTTTGCTTTTACTCTTTAACATCTTGGTATTTTTTGGTGGCTTTGCAAGATAATATTGGTAAAGCAACACAGCAAACAGGCAAGGGTTGAAGGTCTCATCCTATTCAAGTCATTGGCAGCTCCGTTATTAATTTCAGTTGAACTGTGTAACCTATGAAAAATACTAATATTTGGGGGAATTATCCAAATAGAGTATAATAGGTACTGTCTGGCAGCATAAAGTAACATCCTGTCATAAGTAATTTTTTTTTTTTTTCCTTTAGAGACTATGGATGTTTTATGTTACAATTTTGCTTCTTCTGAGGTACAGTATCCACTGGGGTGTATTTCCCCTTAGAGTTGCAACTGTGTAAGTCAGAGTATGCTTGACCTACTAATTTTCAGTTCTACGTTTTTCTCTTTTTTTTTTTTTTTTTTTTTTTGAGAATTATCTGTATCTAGGAATTGGGCTGGAAACAGGAAAGAAATTCTTCTGGTTTATAACTTGACTCTTGTTTCTGCAAAATATGAAGAAGACAGTGTTTATTGTAGTCAGAAAAATAGTTGGCATGATTGTGCGTAAGTGAAGAATCTCTGGATTGTCTCAAAGTGTTAGCTGCCCATTTGCAGACAAGCAAGCTTTTAGTGTGCAATTTAGGTCAATGGATAGAGGGGAGAAGATGTGTTTAGGCGACAGATTTTAAATCACCATAATATAAATATGCTTCCCTTTTCATCCGGAATTTGCTTTCTTTCAAGGTAATTTAGTGGAGCAGACATGCACTTATGCCTGTCTTTGTAATTTTAGGGATTAGGATAGTGAGGATTAAATGCTGACCCTTAATCTTCAATATCAACTTTAAGAGCAAAATATAATATGCAAATGGAATACATTCATTTTGTGTTTATATATTTTAATCTCTGTAATTTAGTTTTAAGAAGATGGAAACTCATCTTTGCCTTATTTATTTTGAATCCCAAAGCAAGATGCCATTAAAATCTTTATCCCTGTATCTTAGAGGATAAATGTTTATCCTTTAAGGATTAAAATATAATTTTTTTAAAAAATGAGTTTAACCTAACACTCTTACATCAATCCAAGAGCTATGTGTGTCTGATTTAAAAATATCCTTGAGTGTCACGTCAAACATTGATAATGGGGAAAAATATCACCCTGTGTTTATTTTCTAAAATCAGTGAGTGGAATTTGCATTAACAGAAATCAATTGGTTACTGTACCACAGATCAATTTGGTCAGTTTGTTGTAAGCTTTTCCTGAAAGTTCTGGATATAGTCAAAATGTAGACCTCAAAGTCTGAGAGAGTATTTGTAAAGATTAAATATTCTGCAGTTATAAACAAGTAGAATAACTCAACTAGCACAAATGAATGGTGTGGTGTTAAAGAATCGGATCAGAAGGAAATCTGTAAGATGAAAATTTGGCAAGTAAGGTGGATATGTGAAATATTCTTCCTTCTAGCATTAGTAATAGCAATGTAAAGCAGAATTAAAATACTTGACCCAATTAGATTTATACTGGATGCCAACATAGATGTGATTTATATATATATATATATATATATATATATATATATATATATATATATGTTGACATCACTGTTCCTGAAACGTGTTTAGAGCAGGCCATTGTATTACTTTAATATCTGCATACCACCTTTCTCTAGTTTTGCTGATTTTAACTCTCATGGCAGATTGAATGTCTCCAAATAATTTTGCAGCAATTTTCAGATTTCTTCACACTAAAGATTTAGAACATCCTTGTATGATCTGCATGTTAAAGTCTGTATCATTAAATGTTAAATGAATAATGGTAATGCACCACATTCCCATCCAGCGAGTCCACATTCTGACAACTGTAGTCTTAAAAAGATACTTTCTTCTGTGACAAATCTTTCAAGCATTTCAATGTTCTTTGGAGAGTGCTACCCAAACTGAATACAATTGTCAGAATGTGGATCAGCAGGGATGTTGTGAGAGCATAGTAACAGCGTGAACTGTATATAAATAAATAAAAACAACAACTATGAACTTTGTTTTTATTATCATGGCCTGGGAAGTTGTGTCATGTTGTTGCACATGGTATGTCAGAAAACTCCTGAAACATTGAATTGTTACCTACAGATGAATTCCCTCAAGAAATATTGAAGAAGCAAATGAATGCATTCATAGTTTTGTCTCTCTGTCTTTGGGATGCTCTCTGGCCCCAAGGTAGCTCAGAGGAAAAAAAAAAAAAAAAAAAAAAAAGGCTTTTTATCTTGAGGATAAAAGTTTGCTACCATGTCTGGTCCTCTCATAGACCTTATAAGAGCGAGAAGCTGTTCTGTGTCCTTATCATTCCTGAACACTTCTGTAAAAGCCAAAAACTGTAAGTTTTTTTACTGTAAGTTTTATGTTTTATTAATTTCCCTGATTGCATTGAATGGGAAAGAACACACCACACAGTAAAAATGCAGTCACACCTTCATTACTGCTCAGTTGAGACCTAACAAGTGTCAAGTTTTTTAGCTCTGCTTAACTGATATGCACCTGAAAGTTTGTAAAAGGACACAGTAAGAAAGGTCAAGAAAATTGGATATTACATGCTATCCTATTCTCATAGGTAGCTAAGAAGCATATGCAGTGTTTAAGGCCTATCACAATGATAACATTGCATATGAATAAGCTTAGAAATTCTTGTTTATATTAGATCTGCTAGCATAATATAAAAAACATCAGCACAATTAATAGTGGACATTCAGTTCTTCCATCAAAGATTATACTATATTTTCTAAAAGTTTGTGTTAATGGATTACATGAAGAGGATCACACACCCTGCTTTACAGATGACATTTCTGGAGGTAGATTTTTTTTCTTTTTCTTTTTTTTTTTTTTTTTTTTTTTTAATTTTTCTGCTAATTTCATGTTATATTAGGCTTAAGATGTCAGCATGTATGTCCTATGCTAAAAGAGAGTCTATTTTAACTTGGTGTTGATTGCTCAACATGTTTTTGTGATGCTTTAGTCAAATCTTTCATCTGAGTGTCAGGGACATTCTTTATATATTGCAGTGGTGTTAACTCAAATTAAAGTGACATTCTCAGGCAAGTAAGTGAATTGTCTAATGTATGTGGATACCTGAAATTAAGTTTTTAGCCAAATGTATGTGACAGATCAACAGTAATTTAAGAGAAAGGAATAATATTTTATGGAGCTATGGATAATGGACAGTAAAAAGGCTACTATTTTGTATTATATCCAAAATAAAGAATATTGTCAGAGTAATTTTTTTTTTTTTTTTGAGTTTCTAACTTGAAAATCCACTTTTTTTCCCCTTCTTTTTAGAAACAATGAAAAAGAACTTTTTCCTTATACCCTCTTTATAATATTTATTATGCCTGAATGGTTGGAACTAAAAAAATACAATTTTGTAAACTTGCATCATACAAAATGATAAAGTGAATTCCCATAGACATGCAGATTTCCCAACTCAACACACTTCCATGGGAGTATAGCTGAGGAGATGGGTGGTACCCCACAGAAATCAGCAAATCTTGACTTTATTGTCAGCTGAACTCTGGACAGGGGACCTCCCCTGATATCAACTCGTGATGTCCAAAATCGTAAAATTTATCTGGAACCAGCTATTGGACACAGTCAGGAGGGAGAGACAGAAACTGAGGCAGTGTTTAGATGCCAATATTTTAGTTAACTGTGAGAATGCGTTAACATATTTTAAATGGGATATAATCAAACAATGTAAATTTCTGTATTAGAAGCTAGCCAACTTAAAACCTAAGCTTTTTCTGAAGTTTTAACTCAATCTTGATGATTTAAGGGCTTTTAAGTTGTGCTAGGAAACATGTTCTGACATGTTAGAAATCCTCATCTAAAGAAATTCTTAAAGATTCACATAGATAGGAACTAGTAGCAGCTGCAGTGTCAAGAGCATAAGTGCTATCTATGAGAAAATTTGCTAAATAAGTGGGCAGATGCTTTCAGCACTAGCTGCCATTTTTTCAGTGGTCTTCACAAGTGGCCATAAGTAGAAAACATTACTGTAGCCCTTGAGGGAAGTGCACAAGAGATGCTCATTTGAGGGCATTAGGGCTGATTGTACAGTAGGTGCCTCAGGCGTGAGTGAGGTTCAGAGGAGCTGCCTGGGTGATGGAGCCAGGGCTCCAATTCAAATCCTGCAATTTTCAGAAGTTCAGGTGGCTGCGCCTGCCAGCTTAGACTGCTTCATGCCATCACTGGGATCCTTAAAGGGGCAAGTCTCCCAAAGGCAGCCCAAAGCTGCATCCAGGTGATTCTCTTTTGGTGGAACAGAATAAACAGCAGTGATGAGTATCATAGAGAAACATGCACAGCTGAGAAGCACTCATACAATTCTGGATGCCCATATGTGCTTTATCCCCACATATCCACACATTACGAATAAAAACCAAACAGCAAGAACATCCATCCAGCCCTAGAATGTAACAGTGCATTTCCCAATGTACTTTCATGAACCAGTGTAACCTTGTCCTGTCTTGAGCACTTATCCAACCCTCGATTTCTTCAGGCAGTAGGAGATCTATATGACTCACTGGCCTTGTTAGAGTAATTAGAGAACTTTAACTCTCTTAACAAAATGTCTGAAGTTGCCGTGACATAAAAGATGGGGAAAGGGAATAACAACAAAACACATCGGCCTAATAATTTCTTCTAATCCCTTAGAGGCACTGGTTGTTGGGATAGTCTCCATGGCACTAACCACCAAAAGTACATGAAATATTTGTTGAGAAGTAATAGTTCCTTGTGGAGTTCACTTCCAGTACTGAAAAACCTGTCCACTTAGAAACAAGCAACAACCATTATAACCTCTGGGACCGTTCTTGCTGTAAAATCAATATTTGAAGGTAATCACTTCATATCTGATGCATGAGCCCGGATGATTTTACTGGTTGCCTGTTGTTAATATGGACCACTGCCTAATTGTCATTCCAGAAGAGGATCCAGATGTCCCTTATGTTCTCCCTCCAGCCCACCGTGGCTTTCATTACCAGAAAAAAATTCCTAGAAGGTGATATCATTTACTGTTAGAAGCTGAATAGGACAAAGGCCATCCCTCCTTGCACCTTTAGCCTAGCAAGAAGATTTTAAAATTAACACTTCTCCCCAGCACCAGAAATGCATGTGATTTCACATACAATCCCATTTGAATACCCATGAATACCCTTAAAGTCCTTCAAACACATATGTTTTGCTATAAAACCTCCATTCTCATGCCTCCACATGTTGCAGCAGTGGTGTAGTATTTTCTTCAGCATGTTTGCTAGGGAGAGGAACAAATGTGACATTTGACTCCTGACTTCAGTGGTGGTATGCCACAGATAGTACTCAAATGCCAGCACAAAAAGTACAAGTAGGAGAGATGAAATTTGCTCTCAGTCTTCTGCTGAGTTTACAATCTTTGCAACTGAGTCAAATCTTTATTTACAGAAGATACATAGTCTTTTTTTGTAGTTTTGTCTGCTTGTTTGATTTTTGTTTTTAATATTATTTATTTTCTTCACATGGAAATATTTTGGTAATATCTGTGAATCTAAATTACCCCCAAATTCAAGGAGATCCTTGGGTATTTGAAGTCTACCCATGCACTTGCTGTGAAACACTCCGTAAGTGTAATAGAGCACTTTATAGTATTTTTCAGAAACTTTATTATCTGCATGACAATTGCTGCTTATTTATTTGGGGTTGTTTTGTTATGGAGTATGAAAAAGTACAGCCAACTTGGATAATGTATCTTTCAACTCCTGAAACCAGCCCTGTTTTTATTAAATTTTCATTTGTTCCTCGCATTTATCTGGTTGCTGAGATGATGATTAAGGCCTCTCAGGCCTTGATTTGCTGGAGGTACCCAGAACCCTAACAAACCTCTCTTCTGTTAGAAAGAACTTTTTCAATAAAATATTTTATCATCTCAAAGTACCACCACCTGTAGTCTTCCTCTCCTCTTCTCAAAGCTAGACTGTTTACATAGCAGTGAGGAAAAGTGTGTTTTTGCAAAGATTAGATTTTTGTGAGAATTCATAGTAATGATTTTTGGTCAGCTATGGAATAAAAGATGCATAGCTTAAAAAATGCATAGCATAGAAAAAAAGAAAAAAAAATATCTTTGTATTAATTTTAAAAGTTGTAGGACAAAAGACTTCTCTTAAAGGGAGGGGAAATATGCTTAATACATACTCCTGAGCTTACTGTATATTTAAAGTAGATATACCTTGCTGCTAGGAATCTTTGACCAAGTGCCAAATGTTGCATTGCAAAGGTATAGCATTTCATTTATTTCTTTAGGCTTAATAGCAGTTACTGGTAACATGTGTTTGTAGGGTGTCAGTTCTGATGGAATTTTTTTACTTGGCCTGTTTCCAAGTAATGTTGGTATGTGTTTAAAATGTTTTAAAAATAAATCAGACTTTTGTGTTTCTGCAATAGAAATTCCAGGCTGAGTGATAAAGAGGGATTCACTTACCATCATGATTTTTTTTTTAAAGCTCTATTTTGTTTATAGAAAGGGACTTTGTTCTTTATGTTTTGCTTTACGGTAGTCTAAAACAATATAATAACTAGGAATAAGTGCTCAGGACAAATGTCTGATACTTTAAGGGAACTTGTAAATATGAAATATTTACAATATATAAATAAGTATATATATATTTATTTTTTTTCCTTGTCAGAAAAATGCTTTTAATGTCGCTTCCCTCACACAATTTCTGTTCTCTACCAGATCTGCTACTTGTGATTGAGTCTTTGCAGACGCAGTTTTGTATCTCTGATTTTTTTGTCCATTCCCTTTCTGAGAGACAGAGACCTAGCAGAAATAATCTCTTTTCATACTGAGGCCTTATGTTGATTACTGTGCACATCTAGGATCATGGGAGCACATGCACATGGGAGCCACTGGACACACACTATATGCAATAGCTAAAGGGCACTTAAACACACTGTTCCCCCTAATTCTGTAAGAATTCACAAGAAAAAGGAATATGTCTCTGAAAAATTCAGGTCTGGGTCCTCAGGATGTTGTAGCCAGTGAGAACCCCCTGTAAGTGGAATTAAGACGCCTGCCGGGAGCAGAGTTTCTGCAGCAGTATTGCGATCTTCTGATCTCTGCATGCTTTCCCCAGGTGACAAACTTCCCCTTCGCTTTGTGGGCATCTGCTACCCTGGGCTCTTTCTCCTGTGGATGAATATAAATCTCTCAGCCTGGTAAGGCGGCCAGCTCAAGTTTGCCAGCACTTTGTACCAGCTGTTCAAAAGAGGCTGCTTAATGCGGATGCCCTGGTTCATGTACCTTACACCTGTGCTTGCAGAGGTGCTGAGCACCTGCAGGTATTTGACTGCTTTGTTCAGTCTTTGTGAAAACTGGGCCTGTGCTGTCTCAAGCTGAGCCTCTAAAGCTGAATTCCACCCCCACTAAAATAAATAAATAAATCGGGGCCTGTTTCTTTGGAAAATGACAGGGGCAAACATGAGGTACTGATAAGCTTAGTCAAATTTTGTCAGTTATTTTTAAAGCAAACATATTAACATATCATAGAGTTTGGCCTTTACCTTTGCCTGCCAGGTGAACTTATTGTCTTTCAAGAAAAGATAATTTATTTTCTTGAAGATAAACTTATTGCACAGATTATTCTGTACATTGGTGGCATTTTTTTTATTTTTCAAAAGATGTTAGAATTTAAAGTGGCTTTTCAGTTTTATAATGGCATATTCTATAAACTATAAGTATTCAATTTTCAGCATTTACTCTGTATATACAGTAGCAAATACTACTATGTTTGCTTCCAAGTTTCACTGTATATCTGGAAGCTTGATAATAACAGTTCATATTTTCTTACCAAACTGATAATGTGTTATTAATTCAGATAAAAAAGGAGGTAGCTCTACCAGATTCTTCTGTTTTGTCCCAGGTTTGAAATTTTATGAGAACCAGACTACACATTCCTCTGCTGTTAGACAGTATTATTTTCAGAGATGCTAACCTGTTAGTGATTAGCCCAGACTGGTGTCTTGGATGCTTGTGGTATCAGAAAGCCCTTCCCTGAGGACTTCTCTGGTCCAAAGAGAATTTCCACATTTGAGCTTGAAAAAGATGGTCTGAACAAGGGTATATTCCCAACTAGGGGTCAAATCCCATGCGTCCACGGGAATTTTGCCTGAAGGATTTGACCCTTCAGGATTTATTCTTTTCTTGTACAGATGTTTAAGTCATTTAAAATTATGTGGTCAAGTGTTCAAAGAATTAGCTGCCTAACAGACCTTTTGCTTATAACTCCAGCTAATTCACTGTCTCTGCTTATTGGTGCCTTTGTACTTAGCTCATCCTATAAGGCAAATTAAGAAAACTTCAGGCCTCTAGTGAAAAGATTATCAAGGAAAGTAAATTACAAAATATCACAGACTGTATGTGGCCCGAAAGGTCATTTTAGATTTATTTGTAGAAAATAGGTATCACCAACATGACTATTGGTAGTGCTAGAAAGCCATTCATTTGCTATATTTGTATGTTGTTCTGTGTAGAATTCTGCCCAGCAATCCTGATCATATTCTCTGTATGTTCTATATGTTTTTATCTTAAATGTATATCTTTAGGGGCTCATCTATGAACTTTTAATAGGGCTTGCTTTGGCAGCCCATCACTTCAGCTGTTCATTTTAAGTGGAAGAATAACTATGATATTTAAGATAATCAGGTTTAAGACATTAATTGGTTTATCAAAATATGCCATGTGTTGTAACATTTCTTTAATGTTTGTGCATGCACTTGTGTACAGACCTGTGTGTGTACACTATCACATTTAAGCACATCATAATGTACTAACGTGCACACATAGGTAACCTGATGCTGTTTTCTACTAGGTTAGAACAGAGTTTTCTAAAAAAAACAGTACCTGCAAAGATATTAATATGTTCCCTACTATGTAAGTTTGTGACACATCAGACTCTCCTACAAGTCTCCTGAATTAAGAAAAGGCTACAGTAAACTGTAGACAATATATTTGTTTATATTTTATGGTTTTGCTTTAATGATTGTATTACAAACTTGTTTTTGTGCTCTGAAATCTATTTCTTTAGATGACCTTCAATCTGAAGTCTATCTAGTCTCAAGAAAAGAAAAAACAAAACAAAACAAACAAAAACAAAACAAAACAAACAGAAACAACTAAAAGCAAGCAGCACCTATGAAAGGGAAAGAATAGCATCAGGTAGAAGGTCAAAATGCCCAGACTGACCCTACATAGTTGTATCCCCAGAAATATTGTTGGCAGGAGACAAATGATCTTCCTCCTCACTGAGTTTACAGTGTTAACTGTTCATCTTTCTGAACTGGGACTCTGCAGCAGACAGTAGTTACCTTGCCCAGCTTGGAAAAGGAAATAGAATATAAAAAGTTTGTCTAGAGAGACATTTTCAAAAAAAAAAAAAAAAAAAAAAAAAAGAGGTAGGGTGATTTTTTCCATCAAGACTAATAGTAAATTCGGTTTAATACTAAAGACCACGGATGCTGATTTGGAGGGGGAGAAGAAAGAAGGAGAAAGAAGTGGAATACTGCTAGCTAATGGAGTTTAATTTCTTTTCCTTACTCACCTGTTTGCCTGGAGATGAAAACAGAATCCCTTCTGATGCCTGTTTTTTCCCTTCCTTAGGAACAGTTACTGTTTGCTATGGCTTCCATAAAACTTTTCACCAGCTTTCTGTATGTATTTCATAATGGGTCATATGAAACATCTTTCATATTTTTTCTGCAGTCACAGTACAGGAGAGGACACAAAAGTTGTTATGCCATTTGCTTCTACTAAGGACAAGAAAAGATAGAAGCTACATTTCTAAATTGGGCACTGTAATTTTACTTATTGATTTACAGAGCACTTATTATCATAGTAGAACATTATAATGAACATAGCTGAAGACTGAACATTTGTTGAAACATGTCTGAGGCATTTCTACATGTTGCTTGAGGGATGAATTAATTTACATGATGTTTTACTTTTTAAATAAAACAATTTATTACAGAAATCAAAATGTCAAATCTAAAGGCTCTTATCTGTGAGCTCCCATAAATTATTTCCTTGAAACTTTTTTGGAGCAGGGCTCTCACATGTTTCTCCCTCAAGTCTAAATTACAGAAACAAGAAGTAATAAGTTATTGTAGGTGTAATGATAATTAACCATTAAAAAAAAAAAAAAAAGTTGTTTTGATTTTAGATTATTTTCCCATTAGATAGAAGCGTCTCTGCTCTGGATTTTTAAGTTTTCATTGCTTCAAGTTTTTCAGTCTTTTTTTTAATTATTTTTATTTTTTAAAGGGGCCACTTACCTGTGGATGTCATTATACAAGTGTCTCCCAGGTGTGATTAGCCTCCTGTGTTCTCACAGTTTTTTGGCAGCAGCAGAATGGTGATTTCTGTTTGCATGCTGGTGAGGTTCTGGTGATGAGCCATTAAATAAAATGATCTGTCCCCGGGCCAACCAGTTGGGTCATTGCCAAACAGTAATCCAGTACAATTAAGTATCAAAGATTGAAGTACTCCATTTTTGCAAGAGATCTGACTGCAGCCACCTGGAAAAGCAGAGAGCTGAGGAGGGGAAGAGTGATCAGGACATTTATTTTCACTGGAGTATACTAATTTCACTGGGGTTTGTTCGAACATATGGGATTTGGGTATCCATAAATTTAAAATTAGCATTTAAATTTTCAATTTCAGTTTTAATTTCCTTCACAAGCTGGGGGTTGAGAGAAGAAAGAAATGAAAGTAGGAAAGAACTGACTCAATTTCCGTGACTATTTCTGCTATTTTTGTCTAATTTCCTTACTGACACACAAGACTTTATGGTCCTATTCTATCTTTTGTCCTCCATAAAGGCTGTTGTGGCAGTTGCTACTGTATTTGTACACACATTTATGCAGTTTACTGGTGGGAACAAACTTAGAAATTTGTCAGATTATTTAGCAAATAGATTTTATTTTTTTACTTTGTAACTCACAGCCAAGAATGCCAATTTTGTGTTCCACTATGGTCTCATTTTTATTTCTATACCTTTGCAAGTAAAAATTTTTAATTTGTCAAAAGAACACTGAATTCTGACATGGAATTTTACTAGGATATGTCTTTTCTAGTCATTAGGACAATAGCACAGTAAAACACCATATCTAAAGCAAAGTCCTTTTAAAGTTCTGTAAATAGGAGAAATGGCCAAACATGTTAGGTACTTGAATATTTTGCAGCTACCCACAGCTAATCAGACAGAAAATCACACCTAATGTACACAAAGGAGTGTTTTAGATCTTATTCATGTATAATAACTGAAGAAAACCCACCCTTTTGTTACAAAAGCACACTTTGAGCTAGACTTCGTGAGTTCTTCAAGGTGTTTGAGTGTGAAAGGGAAGAAAGAGTTTAGCCTTTTTCTCTACTTCAGGAACTTAATGATTGTAGAACCCCACAAAATCAAAACCGTCTTCATCTGAGGGAAGTCATAGAACATACGGATATTAAATAAATGTTAACACAGTCCTCTGAAGACATAGATGATTTTATTGATGGAGAAACTGAGTCAAAAGATTGTTTAATTGTTTGTTATCCTTTACAGCTCAGTCATAGTTGAAACTAGCAATCAGGTATTCCCAATCTTATTTTCCAGCTGTAGCTCCTCTCTCTAAAAAGCACTGAACTATAGTTTTGAGAAAGATTGAAATATATGGGTTAAGGAGGAGTAATTATAGTTTCATCAGGGGCTGCTCAAAGATCTGTGGATGCCAAATCTCTCCCAAAGCAAAAATGAAAGAAGGAAACAACCAGGAAAATGAAAACTCTTTTAAGACTTGGAAAACTTAAAAGAAATGCAAAAGCAGAATGAGTTAATACTAGCCAAAGGAGTCAGGGGAAATAAGAATAGCTTTTCAGATTTATTGGAGGGGAAAAAAAGAAAAAAAAAATAATGGAGTGAAAAAACAAGCTCAATATTAAATGAAGAGGATGACAAAATGAAAGCTGGTTCTGAAATGGCTGATGCACTGAGCTACTTTCAAAATCAGTCTTTGACAAGAAAAATAAAAGGAGCAAGGACATAATAGACCAAGTAATTAAGACCTTTTCAAAATAGTTGTTGATAGAAAAGAGTAAGGCAATACTTAGAAAAAATAGAATAAATGCAAATCAGCAGGTCTGGATGATAAGCATAGTATGGTCTTAAGAGACACAGATAATGAATTTACATAATCGCTAGTAATTATTTTTGAAAAGTAAAGTACAATTGAGGAATTATCATAGGATTGGGAAAAAGCAAATCTAGTACCAATCTTTAATAAAATAATAAAATAAATTAAAAAAAAGGTAATTCTGGTAATTACTATAAGGCTGCCTGTTGTTATTTATAAAGCCTGTTGTTTATGTGATATTGAAGCCACAAGAAACCATTCTTCCCCAAAAACAATTCAACTTACTACTTGATATGACTTAGCTGAAGATGACCTAAAAGTAAAGAGGTATGAAGTAGAAGAACAGTACGAATACTCATGTGTGTGTGTGTGGTTCATTTTCTCTATGTACATATCTTCATGATTACATAAAGATTTGTGGTCTTCTTGAAGTAATAACTATGATTAAGAAATAAGATAACGAATGTTATTGCTCTGACGTTGAAGGTTGTACCTCGTACTTTCTCTTGTCTCCACTTGTTAAGCGCAAAGGCATTTCCAGGAGGCCAAGAATGTCCAGGCAGGTGCTACTTACCTCCTCCCTGTTGCCTGGCCGCTCTGACTACCACATATGGAGACGAGTAAGATGGCTGTTTGACTATGATTTGTTCCCGAACCACGCACACACAAAGTATGGAAAGAAAAGCAAACATGCTGATGAAATCGCAGAAACGGTTTTCTGGGCTTGTTGTTCCATAGGTTTCTTGGATGGATAGTCTAATCCCTTTTACTCTTCCTAATACCTGGTCCCAAGAGGGTGCATCCAGGGGTCTTTAGGAAAATAAAGGGTAGAAAGAGGGATCATGCCGTATAGTGGAATTCTCACCACTTCCTCCAGTTCTTCTCTGAGAAACATGGAGGAGAGCATTGGCTCTGAAGGTCCAAGTGAACAGAGAAGAAACAGTACTGCAGTTTCCAGAAGATGTGGAATAATGAGTGGAGTAAATTTAAATGCAGAAAATCAGGCAAATATATTCAGAAACTGTGACTTAATAAAGGAATAACAAGGAGGAAAGAAATTCCTAGACCTTCATTTAGATGTATGGATTGGTAAATAATTTTACAAAAGTTCTTGTGGAGGTGAGGAGTTGAGGTGAACTGGAGTATGTCTATATTGCCATATGAATTTTCCTGTTGGTTGCAGGAGTTCAAGTTGTATTCTGGGGATGGAGTAAGGTGTCCAGAAGTGTTCTGCAGATGTCAGTGAAAGACCCAATTTGTTGATCATATAATCAGCTAAGGGGAGGTAAACATACTGTTATTAAATCTACAGGTCATACTAAAATTGGGAGGTGTTGCTAACACCAGTGAGGACAGTGATAGAAGATATAAAAGGAAGTGAGGACAGGTTAGAAATATGGACAGGAAATCACAAAATGGGATTCAACCTGACAAATGGAATATGATACATCTGCTGAAATAATAATGTGAAACACAGGTATTCAGCAGGAGAAAGATCCTTGTAAAGAATTACTATTGAAAAAAGGCCTAAGGGTGGTAGTGGGCAGTGCATTGGATATGAGATTGCAATATGATACAACAAACTTATCTGCTTCCCTAACAGTTCTGCTCTTGTTTGTGTCATATCATAGAACAGAAATGGAATAGACCCCTTCTATAGACTACAATGAGACTACAGATATAATACTGCACACAGCTTTAGGCACGTCATAAAACAATAATAGGTATGGATAGGTATAGTAATTGCAAGCTCTCTCATAGTGAAATGAGACTGGACAATGAATTTTGAAGCATATAATAGGAAGTCATTCTACACAGATAGGTGAATGCTGCTGTCTTTTTCAGCTTTAATTTTCATGTTTCTGTACAAGGAAAGTAAAATGAGCAGTAGTTATTGTTTAATGAAGTATCTTTGCACATCAAACACGTTAATTTCAGATTTTTCTGGGTCAGATATTTTGTTAGCCATGCTAACAAAACCAAACTTAGCACCAAACTTACCATAATAAACTGTCCCTAGCCCAACTGGTTCAGTTCACTGCAAGGTGATTTGTAGAGGGATGTATTAGATTTATTCCCTGAGATAGAAGATGAAAGAAGACTACCCAGAAAAGAAGACCATTTTAAAGCATCCTTATCCTTCCTTGTATGTTTAGATGTTCGGACATTTGCAGTTTGAATGTTCTTCAACCACTCAGTCAAAAGTCACATTATATGTGTATATACATATATATACACTCTGATACATGCCCCACTCTAATTTAGTTAGTTAGTGAAACTTGATAATTTACTCTGCAGTTAATATAGGTAACTTACATTTTTACCCAAGTCTGCTCTCCTGCAAGAGGGCTGCCTTTGGCAGAAGCAGAAATACAGAGAATACTGTTCTTCAGAATAGTGTCTCCTGAAGTAGGGTACAGAAGGATGAAACAGTTGCTAATAGCCCTTCAATAAGTAGAGCTGTTGCTCCAGGCATCTGTGGGTGTTGCAGACCTTTTGATTTGTCTTCAGCTGTTTTTCTCTGTTTTTAGTGATTCTAGAAACCCAACTGGGTCCTATTTGCCTGCGCCTTTTTGCCAATGCCTTATTTCTTACATCCAAAAGCATGTTTATGACCTAGAGATCGTACAGAGTTAGATGAGTTCCTGCACTGCTAAATAAGCATATCCCCCTTACCCATGTCCTTCACAGAACTGGGAGTATTTGTATATTCCAAATTACAGTTTTTCACATTACAGTTTTTCACATCACACCAACTACTGCAAAATCTAAGCATGCGTATTGACACGTTGATAAGAAAACAATATGGAGAAATATGTAGTTCATTAATACTTTTTCCATAAAAGCAAACATGAAGATTTTTAGTTAATAATGATATTGAGAATTCATTTTTATTAAAATTAAAGGATCTACTCCTGTCTAATTTACTTTGTAAAAGTATTTCTTAATATCACCAGGGGAAGATACTTGTTTGCTGACCTTTAGTGAAGTTGCCAGTACAGTTGTCTGCTCTCTCTAATGCCAATCATTTTTGCTATTGGTAAATGAACCTGACTCAAAGTCTTATAACGTTATTTGATAAATAACAAAAATGGCATTTCATCATGAAATTAATATCACATTTAGGAGGTTCTAGTAGTGTGATGGCACTTTACCATTTTGATTTTTTTCACACCTAATTAGGCATATTAGCAGTGCACTTATTAAGACAGAGAGAGACTCTTCAGGTCAAGTATCCTGGTTATATGTTTATATATACCAAGCTAAAATCATGCAAAGGATCCAAAATTGCAAGAGAATAATTTATTATTTCCAATAATTATTTGCTTGTTGTCTCTAACAACCAAATTAAGGATCAGAAAAAAGGGCTAGGCCAATGGTAAAAAGTAGAGGTTGAAATAAGTATTTGGAAAAGTTTTACAGACTCTTTCTTTTTATCACATATATGTACTTGTGCTACATTTGTGTTGATCAATTCACAAAGCTTGAATTCCACCTCCTGTGTTGAATACACATCTTAATACCTTGTTAAATCAGCTTATTAAATCAGATCTTGATTATTGTGATAATGCAAAAGTTTCTGATGTACACATGCAGCAAATAATATCAGAACTGGGCTGTTAAAGTTTTCCTTTTTTCATCATGCCTAGAAAAGCTACAGTTGCACATTTATCTGAGAATAAAACATGTACACTCCTAAAAGGATTTTTGACACTGCCATCCTTGTAGATCTCTTATTATTAGTGCATTTATTTCTGTGTGTATTTATTTAAACAGAGAAATGGATTTTAAATATTTTGTTCAACTACAGAAGAAAAAATAGTAAAACCAAGCTGAAGTTCTGAAAATGTGTCCGTTGTCATTGCATGCAGATACCATAACTCGTGCTGCTGTCAGCTGCAGTTTGAGTGACGTAAGGGAGGGAGACCTTGCCCCTGAGATTTGGGTCTCCCAGTCTCCCACTTCAGGGGCACTCCAGTGACAAGTTGCAGGTATACACTGCACAAGTGGGTGACAGTATCATATGTCGTATGTATATCATATGACAGTATTAACATACAATCATATGTTGCAAAGTAAGAATTCAGGGATATGATCACAGCTGTGTATTCCCACATATATTAGTCTTGTAGACATAAATAGCTTGCCTGGATTGCTTTTGGTGTTAACAATGATCTTAACCAAGGTGAAAAAAATGAAAATAGTAACAAGGTTTGATACAATTCTGGGTGATGTGGTAACCAGGACCACAATAAAATTGTTAACAAATAAAATACCATAAATAAATAGCTACTTTACAGTAAGTTGCAACACAGATTTTAGAACTGTGTTTGAATATTTTATCGAATAAATAGCTTCTGTAATTTCTATGGGATTCTATTTTTCTTGCTAAATTTAGGAAATAGAGGCCTCAGACAGACATGTGAAGTACAGCAGCAAAATAGATTCTTTAACAGCTGATTGCCTCTGTTTATGCAGGTATCTTAACTTTCCAGAGCTGGTTAACGTTCTTGGTAGTGTTCCTAGCTTTTTAATAGTTTCTATCTTGCTTCTGCCGTTTTATGCGAAGTACAGTAAATGGGTGAGAAATTAAGTAAATACCCAAGGGAGGATCAAAATAATTTATACTATGCCACAGACATTTCAAGTCTTGCAGTCTCTGAGCAACCACTTGCTGAGCTGAGTAGCTCAAAATGGTAAAATATACTCCATAAATCAGAAACCCAACTCAGACTTTCTGAAAAAAAAAACATTATTTTTCCAATGTTTTTATTAAAAACAGTACAAAATATGTAGTTTAACATAAGCTTTTTGCAGGCTTCAAGGAATCTGAGGATTTTGGTAAAACAAACTTTGTTTAAATGAACAAGCAGTATATTTGGAAAGATATATATTTATCAAGCTTTCTAATAATGGTAATAATATTTATGCAAAATACTTTGCATAAAACCAAGAGTTTACTGTGTGCCTGAAAATATAATTACTATCAAGCAGTGATATATTTGTTTTAGAGTAATATAAGTTAATTGTCTATGCACATGAAGTTAGTGATATCAGAGACAAAGAATGAATGATTCTGGAAATCAAAAATTTCTTGAAATCTATGGAATACACATGTAGCATACTGCTATATAGCATTATATTTCAAATTGAGACTCAAGGCCATTATCTCCAGCAAAATGGGAGACAGTGTTTTCCCCATATCTTTATCTCTGATGAAGCAGCAAATTAGTGCCAGTTAAGTTTTTGTTGTTGTTGTTGTTTTATGATGTGAATGCCTCTGGTAGAAAGTAGTCTACAAATTAGCTTTTACTTAGGCCAGTGAATAATTGTTACAGGGTAACAATTTTAGTTAATTATTCCAGACTTTTTTCATTTTGGGGGTAAGTGGCACCTAGTAATAAAGTTACTGCTAACATCAAATGCAGACACCATGGACTGTGATTTGAATGCCAGCTTGTTTGCAGCTATTTATTTGATTGATAGAAAACATGGACTTTCACCTCACAACTGCAAGATAGCAAGGAAATTATGTTTATTCTGTTTAGTTTTATGCAGTGTGGCTTGTGTCTGTTAATAACTGACAATCCAGCTACAAGGATATAAAAGGATGAATATGAAATGATAAAATCAGGAATGTGATTCAAGTACCATTTAGGATGGAAAATCTAGAATTTTAAAATGCTTTGTGGTTCTAACAGTAATGCTCCTTTCATTACTACTGTACCTCAAATCAGCAGAGAGAAAAGCTTCTGAAGTTGAGATTACCCATAGGATTTGTAAATCAGATTGATGGAAGTAATTGGTAAACTGCTTAATCAAGCCTTGCTTGGAGGTGAATAAGGACTGCAGGATAGAAAATGTAGGCTGTATAAGTAACCCAACAAGTCAGTAGAGTTCTTTTTTTTCTGAAAGAAACAAAGATAGCAGTAATTAATGACCCTGACTCTGTGCCAAAAAAGCTTTCTTCTGACAACTCCAACTTAATTAAAACTTAAGACATTTCAATGGCCTCAGAAAGCCCCTGATGGGGTGAACTCTTGCAAACTCGTGAGAAAATTTTGTAAATTAAAGGAAAAGATGTGTGTTACCACTGGTGCCATGACTCTAATCCCTGGCAGTCAAAGAATCTATTTAGCCAAAGCCTTTTATTTTAACTGGCTCACACCTGCAGGCTTACTGGCACTTCCTCTGTACCAGAGAAGGCAGTTTTTGTGTTTTACGGAAGATCAGATAATAGGAGTCTTGCTGTTACTTTTGTTTTTGTGCATTGTTCATTAGGCTGTGAGTGTTGCAGGCACACTTGATATGCTCGGCTAGCTTGGGGGGAGAGTACTGGCTGAATGCTTTAGGTGGTGCAACATTAGCAAGGATGGGCTGGCAAAAAAAAGTAAGTTTAATGCAAAAGTGCTTCAAATTAAAACTCACAGCTGATGAGGCAAGCTGAAAGCAGAGCCTGCTGTTCTTCACAGATCCAAGTTGTAAGGAACAATATTCTGTACTGGACAGTGTTGGTTTAAACAAAAGGAAATTGGGCTTTCAGATTCTTCTGGCTCATTAATGTAATTTTTATTCATTATGAACCAACTGGTGTAAGAATCCCCCTCAGGTACATGGTATGGAAAGGAAAGCTCTGTTTGCATCGCAAGGAAGTAGTCAATTTTGTGTTGACCTGTCTTCTTTACAAATAAACACAGAATTAAATTCTAGAACATTGGATGCACACCAATTGGTGTAAATAGTTACTTGATTTACATTAAAAAAAAAAAAAAGAGTTTAGTTTTATCTCTCCTTCTAGAAAGTGCTTTTGTGTATTATATTGTGAAAATGTCAACCTTCTCTCCCTCACCATCTCCCCCCCCTCTCTCCCCCCTCTTCCCATTCCCACTTTTTGTGGCTGTAGGGAAATGCCTGTATTGGCAGTGGTGGAAAAGGTAATATTCTGGATGGCCTTTTCCTTTTTGGATCTTATGGTGGGGGGGCTCACAGGGGATGAACTGTCTGACTGGCACAGAAAAGCCTTGCTCCTGTCAGGGCTTAGGTGTATTTTTTAGGTGTAGACACCG
>NC_140297.1:129493527-129536027 GCF_964211825.1 Aythya ferina
AACTATAAACAATTTTCCAGTGGTATTTAAACGTGTGACCGTAAAATATTTCTGCTGGCATTTCCTTACTAGTTAGCAGCTGTTACAACAGTCTCCAAACATCTATTAAGTAGAGGAAGACATTTTCTTATATAAATTAACAGAAATGAGCAAGAAGATGATAGGAAAAAAAAATCTTGGATAAAACTGCCTTTTTTTTCTTAATTGGAAAAGTATATAAACAGGCAGAATTTCATTTCATTTGTGAATGTTAGACTTCATCTGAATTCCGTTAGTTATACTGAGTGTAGCTTAACACGTTCAATTTGAGACATAACTAACACTAATTGGATGGGGATTTTTGAAAACAATTTATTCCATTTCAATGGAATTTCCATTTTACTAGCTGTAATCTCAAATATGTAAATGGTAGCCAAAGCTGGATGTGATGTTGCAGTTAAGATTTTTTTTTGCCCATTGTTTCTTCTAGCATGTTCTTGCCAAATCTTCTGGAGCGCTTGTAATTTCCTCTGTACAGAGCCCAACAGGCTCATCAGCAGCAGAAGGTAAACATAATAGATGTGAGGAATTTCTGGAGATTTATGAGGTTTAGCTTTCTGAAATGTACACTGTGTCTGGCAATCCTAGGATATGGCCACATGTGGACTCTGCGAATTGAAAATGTTATAAATGGGGCATCATTTAGCCCTTGTTAGGGATAAAATTTAGGAACAAAAGATGTATTCTGCAATAGTACTTAAATATTGTGTTTCTGCCCCGCAACAGTGTGTTTTAGGTCAAAAGTATAATTGTCAGGGAGATTAAACTTTTGTTAAAATGCCTATGAAATTTGACAAATAGATAAATATCCCTATTATTTAATAAATTAAGCTTACTACCTACAGTCACACAAATTACTTCATATTGAAACAATCAGATCAGAGATCATTATACAGCACCCTAGGAATATGAAACTACTCTGAACTAAGGAGATTGGCATTTCTGAGATTTGGTATCAAAAGCTTCAGAGCAAAAATTGTAAAAGTACAAGCCTCATGACTGTACCATTATTCTAAACATTAATTTGTTAAATTCTGCCATCTGTTTATGAAAATTTATTTGAAAAATTGCACTCCTACATCAGTTTATTGAGCTGATAAAAGAAGATACATTAGAGAAGGCAGAAATATGCCATCCTAATGATCATGATAATATCACTGCATGTTAAAGTGCTCTTTTAACCTTTTTCAGTGGGCTTTACTAATATTAATTAATCAGCTTGAATGCTGTCAACATCTCAAGCACTAGAGTGCTAGTTCCAGTTCTGTGCCAGGCATTTCTCTGCATCTTTTTCTTTTATATGTTTAGCTAGAAGAGCCTAGAAGAGCATTAGCAGAACAGTAGAGAGAGGCCTCTTCTTCCTGCTCATTGTTTACCCATAGTATTGCTGGATGGAAGAGCTCATGTCCATAAGCTTAGGTTTTTCATGGCCTGTTTCATCACCATTCTCAAGAACTTGCATAAATGAAAGATGGGATCGTTTGGAGATAAATATTGCCAAGAACATCACTTTAACCCTCATCATCTTCCACAGTACACTAAAACAGAGGGAAAAGGGTAGTCTTGAGTGAGAAACATGGTTAAACAAAAGCTTCTCTGACTTCTGAGGTGAATGACACTTGAAATGTTGCTCCTTGATGTGTTTAAAATCTAAAAACTTTGCATGGCTGCCTTCTGCTTTTTGCTCCTGCTGAGTGCTAATGCTTCCAACCATAGCTTAATTGCTAAGATTGAAATGATAACCATTTACATATCAGCTTCAGGCCAATAGCTGATTCAAACAGACACTGTTTCCAAAAGTTTTTTGTGTATTTATTTTGTAGTATTTCTCTCCTTTCACTAACACCATGAGCCTAGTCAATCTGGGAGAATGAACATTTTTATCTTCCAGTATTCATATACTTGTTTATAAAATGTCTGGGAACCTTAAAAGCATTAATAGTATTTTTGAGCTTCATTTTGAAGATAATATATTTCAAAGACCAGAGTATAAAAAAGCTAGCTATCATTGAAAAACAACATTTAATTATTAATGAAAGCAAGACATTGGCTTGGAATAAGAAGCAACTACTTATTTATGGGAGATTTTGCAGCAAAGGTAAATAATGAAATCCCTTTCCTAACCTAACATACATAGCGGTTTTGATTTAGAGGTATTTCCTAACATGGAAAACACAAATAAACATTTTAACTCCTCTGCAAAATAGGAAAATAGGTGTCCTGAGTTTGTGCAGATTTTATGTGTATTTCTCCCTAGCAGGTATTGTGGAAGTGGGATTAGTGCCTGACAATTTCATCATGTCTGTGAAAGTAATGTTTAGGAGGTGAAGTAATACAATGATGCTAATCCAGCTTTTTATAATCAGCCTCCTATGTATATAATATTTATGTTATTGTCTGTACAGGTTTTCTTTTCCTAGAAGCATTCCTTATCTACTAGAATTCTTGTTTGACAAATGAGATTGGATTACCAAGTCACAGCTGTATACACTGGTTGATGTATTGCTGTAGGATTGATAATTCAGAAAAGCAATGTAGTATTTGAGGGTTAATTTTCTTTTCTTAGATACAAGAATCTAATGCTGCTTGCTAGATATTTTCTTCATTTTTGTTATCTAAGTTTTACCAGGTTTAGACTAGTTATTGACTCAGTTAATGTAAAAAATGTTGATATGCTGTCAATATTAATGTAGATGTCAGTCCAACACTAGTCCCTAATGTATGTAAGAGCAAGTATTTTTTACCTTGATACAGAAAGGCAGTCATGTGTGAGATTTAATATACATCCTAATCTATCTTGTCATTGCACTAGCCATGGGTGATGTGCTAATGTATGGGCAACCATTTTCTTTTTCTTTTCACACAATGGAATAGATACACATGAATGACAGCCAACTCTCCACTCTGTAATTATTTGGAGGGCAGTTAGAATGCACAGAAGGAATAGTTCTACTTATAGACTATGGTCTTTTTTTTTTTTATTTTATTTTTTTATTTTTCAGGAAACCATATGATCACTACTAATTAAAAAAAAAAAAAAAAGTAAATAGAAATAAAATAAAATAAAATAAAATAAAATAAAATAAAAAAATAAAATAAAATAAAATAAAATAAAATAAAATAAAATAAAATAAAATAAAATAAAATAGTAACAAGCAAGAAGCAACTAAACCTAAGTAAGTTTCATAACACATATAGTTTGGAATTTCAGTTCTGCATCCTTATACACCCAAACAACTTTTTTTTTTTTTTTTTTTTTTAAATGTATTCAAGTGCATTCTTTGTCCTGACATCATCATTTTGATTCACAGTCTTGGCAAAATATGTTTTATACTACAGAAGCTTTGTCATCAAGTCATCATTTCTAAAAAGTGAATAATCAAACAAACTCTTTGTCTTTTTTATATTCATTTTCTGTTTCCCTTTCTTCTTTTATTTTTCAAATTGTGAACAATTATGGAAAAATGAGATTGTGAATATAAGTTGACATAATGTAAGATAACCAAGCAAAAATTAATGTCCATTGCATCTCTCATTTTTATTTGTGTTGGCAAAACCAAAATACTGAATATTGCTTTTTATATAAAAGATATTTTGATGAGATCGCAGTTTCCTAAAAAGCAAGTCCAAATTTACGTATTTCTTAATGTCTTTTGAGTCAACAAATCTTTGACTTTTCATATTAATTTAAAAGCTTCCTTTTGTTCCTCTTTTCAAACTGTCTTTATGCATTCAATCTGTCTTTGTGTGAGAGAAAATGAAAATGAGGCATACTGTCCAGATCATAAAGATAAGCAACTGCCTGCAATTTCAGCATTAATTTTACTATATATTTGGAGAGGGAAGGGTACATTTTCTCCCCTTTGGTTGGATGCTATTATTTGTAGACTAAAACTATTATTTTCCTGGCATTTTCCACTGTTCCATTCAGAATTAAAATCACTATGCACATCTTCACTAACTGTAAATTGAAACTGGTATAATTTCAACAATGGAAACTGAGCATAAAATTTGACACACGTTGCTTTATATAGAACTATTCAATTTAGAAAAAAAAAAAGGGGGGGGAGAAAAATAAATAAGATTATTTATTTATTTATTTATATCCTATATAAATATATCCAATCCTATTATTTATATCCTATCCTATTTATATCTTTTATCCTATTTATTTATATAAATAAATAAGAATAATAAAAAAGAAATCCCAAACTTTCTATTTTTAGAATATATCTTATAATCCTCATACTATTTAAGGTTTCCTATGAGTAGTTCTTCTCTGTGAGTAGTAATATAAGACTAAATTGTTACCTTATGTTTTCATGGAGTAGGTTTTTGACCACTGACAGTTATAATTTACAATGATTATGGACATTAGCATACTTGACTGTCACTATTATTTTTATTCTGAACACAAAGAGTTTCAGCAGACTAATGGTATAAGGAGTGGATGTTTTATCTTCACAGGCTGTTATAAAATTCCTATCAGACTGTAGCTGCAATGATGCACCAGCACTTTATCACAGTTGTTAGGAAGTACTTATCTGTACCTTTGATAGAACCTTGTGTAAAACCAGGCATTGACCCACAGTAGGTTCTTCTGTCTATTTCTGTGTCCACTGATCTATCTAGTTAACAGCTACATGGCATAGTGTCTGAACATTTTTCAAAGTTACTAAATTGAAAAAGGAGTGTTGTCAAATACTTTAATATGTAAATAATTTCTGCTCACTAGACTATATAGTGGCTGCTGCGTCACTACTTATTCAAGTAAACTCTGCACATTTCAGAGTTTCTGGGCCACACTGAATTAGTAGTATAAACTTTGATGAGAAACAAGAGATGTCAGGCAGCTTGACAGGCAATAGATGTGATCTTATAAACTTCTGGATTTTGCAAAGTGAACATTTTCAGAATACCAATTCAAATTAATCAGTAATCTTCTGCCTTTTATAACTCAGATCACAAAATCTATGACCAGCTAAAATTTATATCAGGATTTCATTCTGGATCATTTACCTTTAAAGGGTACCACCCTTTAAACTACTCTTGTTGTAGAGTAGTGGTGTTACTGGTTGTATGCCAACATGTAGGTACTGTGAAGATGTTGAATTAAAAATATCTACAATAAATCATTGGAAAGCCTAAGAATATTTATTTGAAATTGAGCATAAGCACTACCTTTTTCAGGAGCTTAACAAAACTAATATGGTGCACGAGACCATACAAACCTGTCCATTTAGTATGTTTGCAGCCTGTCATGTTAATATATAAATATGTGTGCATATGTATTTAGACAAATCTTAAAACATGCATTATTTACACGCTATAAGAGATCTTTTTCTGATCCATTACAGTCTATTATGTAAATATATATTTAAAGGGAATAATATGTATTTTAAATTTCATTGGATTTTTGACTTGATAGGTCATAATGGCTAAGATTCCTTACATGGTATCTCATAATTTATTTCAGTCTGTATTATAGATATTGCTGTGATGTTAATATGAATTTGCATATAAAACATGCTTCAAGAAGTTACTGTACACATGAAGATTAATAATTCACTGATCTTAAATGGAAAAGAGAACATCAAAACTGATTAGTTCACATAAGGGTAAGACTCATCCTCTCTGCAGAAGGCCAGCAGAAAACCTAGGCATCATTTAAGCATCACTTAAGCCCTCAAAATGCAGCTTAAATTGCTTTTAACTGGTGCATAGGCTTTTCTCTGGTCTTTGGAGAAGTAGTGAATTTAATCCATAAGAGAATAATGTATTTCTAAAAGCTCCCCATTTCTAGAAGTGAATTAGTAGGTCTTCTAGGAGGAGCTCTCAACTTTCAGCAGTCTCCCCAGATTTTACCTCACTGTTTATAAGAAAGATGAAACACAGGTTTAGGAGAAATAAGTAAAGATACCTTCTCTGTGAAGAATTCTGTGATTTTGAATTACGTCTGCATCAGCAATGGATCGCAGTACAGAGGTGGCCAAGCTAGTTCAGAGTGCATGGATACATCCGCATAAAATTGAGGACAATTACTTATCCCAAATTTATATTCCAGCTCATGAAAATTTAGATTCTCTTCCTTATCAAATATAGAATTTGGCAATTCAGTGGATTCTGAGGTGTCCTCAAGATCATTATTATTCATGGAAACTCTGTTTTCATCTGGTTACTGGGATGAGGTTTAATGTTTGGATATGTTGATTTTCAGTCAGCAGATCTGACTAAACACAGGCAGCATGGAAAAAAAGTAAAAAAAAAAAAAAAAAAAAAAGGCGGGGGGGGGGGGGGCTCAGATTGTTCCTTACCAGCTAATACTTCTGGTTACGGGACAGTGCTGGCACTAGTAGGCAGTTTTGTAATAAGAACTTGACAGCCGCCAGTAGCAGATACTAAGGAACGAACAGAGGAAGAGGTCAGGCATACAGTCATGCTTCCCTGGCATAGCATCCCAGCTTCTGGCAAGTTTTCCAGACACCTAGTTTTCAGCATACCAAGCTTCAGCTGTGAGCACAAGAGAGCAAAGAATACCTACAGAGTTTAATAATGGAGAATCTCTCAGAAAGGATTGGTAGGAAAAGTGTGACTTGGGCTCCAAAGCCTGCTGGGAGTGAGGAAGTCAGAGGAAAATAGACATGTCTAGCTAATTGTGAAATGGCAAAATGTAGTTAAGCTGGATTTGTGTTGGGTGCTGGTTGTTTAAAAATACATTTATCTAATACTTTGTTTCTAAGCAATAGTTTTTGAAGTAGAACAGCTGTTTGTAGGCTATGTCCAGGCTCAGACCGCAGAAAGAGCTGCAGGGCCTCACTTGAATCAGGCCTGTGGAACAAAACTAGGTTATAATACATAAGATATGCAAAACACATTGCATCCTCAAAGCTGGAGGCATGTGGAAAGAGAAATAGAGGTACGGGGAGACCTCTGATCCAAAATATTCTCCCAAAGGCTACAACAGTCCCAGGAAACAGAAAAGAGGAAGCATCTATCCAAACATGCCTTGTAGACAGGGGCTCACCTCCTTATGGCCAAACTCTTCACCCTAGCACTTACTGGAGTTACCCCCACTCATTGGGAAGGAGGGAATCGGCTACCCTGTTCAAAGAAAGCAGAAGTTGAGTTTAGTTTGCAGTTGTATCAGACTCACGTTACAGACATTTCAGCTAACATTTTCCAGTGTGGTCCACAACAAGCAACCGTAAGCTGTTTGAATAATCTTTCTAAGATGCCTATTGAGCCTCGGGTCAGCTGGTAGCTACCAAGGTACAGCTCTGTGGCCTTGGTACTGGCTCTTGCTACAGGGCAAACTGTTCTGGCAATAGAAGAGGATTTTTAGTAGCAGCAACCTGTTGAGCAGTGGGTCATGTTCTAACGGGTCTGGAGTAGGAAGGTCCTGATGGGAACAGAAATACTTCTCCTAGATAGGCAGTTCCAAGCCTGTTTCAACAAAAAGTATAAAATGGTATCCTGCCTTTCTATGGTCTGGTCTTTAAATACATTGCTGAACTGAGGCTGAGCTATGCAGGGACAACCCATACCAAACCAAAGCTGTGTAAACTCTGTCTTTTACCAGATGATTCAGGTCTGAGGTAAACTGAATTCCCTTCATTTTTCCCCCTTCTCTCATGTTTCCTCTCTTCTGTCCTAGACAGAACCATGGATTAAAATTACTGCATCCTTCTGGCTTTATGCATATACAGATAGACATATATAGATGTCAGTCTCTCTCTGTATAAGTGCTAAACTGTTACTGAATATATTAATTATTACAATTTGTTTAAAAAAGCCTGTAATAGTGAGAAATTGTATACAAGTAATTCAAAGTGCTCTGCAATATATAGATAGGAGCTTATGATTGTAAAGCAAAAATAATAATAATAAATATATGACATTTCGGGGCAGATGTTACATTAGTAACTATGTGTAATAATAGTTTCTTCACACTCATAATATGAATGTTTACTAGTATTTTTTATAGGAAGTCTTACAGTACTTGTCTAAAAACCTCTTTTTTAGTAATTATGGATGTCATCCCTTTTGACTTTCGATGGAAATACCAGATGTTACAATTCCCTGTGGTGGGCCAATTACTTGCTAAAGTTTTATTATTTTACTATACATCAAAGCAATGGCCCAACTATGTGAGTCTGAAGAACTTTGGGGGATCTTTTGCTTGTTTGCTTGTTTGTTTGTTTTCATATATAAATTTAAAACATTCCAAAACAATTCTCTTTCCAATTTGATTAAAAGAGTCACACAAGCCTGGATTGAGACTTGACTACTCAGCTTTTAGCCTGGAGCAAATTTTCTTAAAAGACTTGGGAGAAGGGTGTTGAAGGGGATGGAGGGAAAAGAAGTAAGGAGAGAGGGAAGCCTCAAAAGTGGAAATGTTGACTGAACCTTAACTATTGCATTGTTAATGGTGACACTATTATATAATGCTAACAAGGACTCTGGAGATAAATACAACATCAATTAAAGGTTTGCAGGTGTGTCACTAGGGGTGGATAAAAAGAGAGAATGGGAAAGGATTTGTGCCAGCAGACCTTATGGTTTTGTTGTAATTAGTAATTTGTGCAGGTGTCTATTATGACTAACTGACAATAAATCTTGGCTTCTGTTTTGAATATTGCTTTTGTTTCCCAAGTTCCATGCCTGAAGGGGAGAAAGAAAATGACTGGAAGATTAATTACTGCAATGGTTACTCCCAACAAGATAAAATGGAAAGTAGTAATCCATTGAATGAGATTAAATGTTCTTCTTATTATTTTCATATTTTATTTTAATAACAGAAAACTGAAGGCAGTGTAGGTTGTGTGGGGGTATGTATCTACTGTATTTTGCATAATGATAGAAAAATAAGTCTACTTTGTCAATAGGAGTTGTGTGCATATGACAGGTTTTTTTTTTCTACCTCAGCAAAATGATGGAAAGGTATCCTCCACTTGTGCAGCAACCTCTAATTCTAAGCACAGTGATGAATTGTAAGTAAATTTTACCATTGAGCAATGTTTTCCTTAGCTTCTCCATCTGCTCATTTTTGACACCCCTGTCATTAACTGTCATTTTCCTTTAAATATACAGTGAAGCTGAAAGGCCAGCTCTACATCACATCATTTCAGATTAGGGGCAGTTCCTTTGAGCTGAGCACTGTTTAGGTGTCAGAAAGAAGTCTCTGACCTCTCTCGTACCACACTGCCGCAGGGCCTTAATTAGTACTGACTCCAGCCATTACTGCAGAGAGGACAAAGGCGACCACATCATTTTTCTACTTAGGAAGTTAGCGTCTGACCTAATAACTTGTCCAGGCTCATAGGACACTGTAATGGCCGTACAACGGCAGTGGGGATTATTTGTCAGATTCCTTCCTCCCCTAAATGTAGGATAATCAGGGAAGTTAAATATTGTATTCTTCAGTATTGCAAAAGTTGTTTTAGGGTCTCACTGTTGGTTTGTCACTGGGAAAATGACAAGAGTATGAGTCAGATATTCACAAAAAAAAAGAAAAAAAAAAAAAGTGATAACAAAGTATAAAAAAGCATGTTTCTTGTCCTGGCTAGAAATGTCTGATTATTTAAAATATGGTGCTTCTTATCAGATATTCTCTTATGCTATTGAATTCAGTGGAATTTTGTCACTAATTTCACGAAGACCAAACTCAAGTCCACAATAAAATGAGTTCCTTTTTCCTCCGTCCTTCTTCTTTCATCTTCCCCTATTTTCATCCCAACCCCCAATCAGAAGAAATTCATTCTCACATCAGAAATATTTTACAATGCTTTTGGCACAGCATTTTTGGTGTATTTCATTAGAAATTGAATTTATTGCATCAGATGTCAGCACTATGCGGTTCCACAAGATCTCCTTATTTTTCCTGTTTGTTTGGTAACGTTCCACTGAGAAAATTTCATGCTCAAATGTAGCCAGTTCTTAATCTAGAACTCTTAAAAAAAAAAAAAAAAAAGCAATTGAAATTACTATAGAAATTGCATGGTGTCACACCATGTTCCTTTATTATCAGCCAGCATCACATGCTGCAGCACAAAGGCACACTTTATGCTACTGCAGCAGAAATTACTTTCACTGTAAATACATTTCAGAGGTTTGGCAAGACAATCTAAAACTTGCAGCAAGCTAAGACTTTGCTGATGATCAGTTTGTCAAGGTATACTTGTAATGTATACTTAGTATTTTTGAAAGCTGTTTAACTGTAATCGATTCGTCTACTACCTTGCCTGATTTCTGTATTTCTTCTGTATGTAAGAAGTGGTTCTTCCTGTCTCAAACACTGTTAAAAAAAATAAATAAATAAATAAATAAATAAAGTTTCCAATTCTGATACACTTTTCCACACAACTTGCACAACTTGGTCTTTCTGATTCTAGTTCTAGTTAGGATTAATTTTACCATCGTGACTTGGAGCCAGATTGGAGTCCCAGAAATGCTGTAAAGTTACCACATCTCTAAGGAAATCACTTCAGAAGTGATCACACAAACATAATTACAGTAGTATCAAAGCTGTAAAATGCTGCATAGCATTTCTTGGGTTCAAACAGTACCTAAAGCAATAGCATACGTTTAAATTCAACAGCATTACAGAGACAGGGCTATATCACGGGATAATAGAGTCGGGGCCAGACCCTTCAGTCTATAACTGTGTGATCAAGCATTATTTCATTTGGTCTATGAGCTGAAATAACAGCCAGTAAAGCTTTCAGAATAGTCCTTTGACTACATATCATATATTCCAATTTCCTTATTCTCATTAAGATTATACACATACATTGATTTTTTCCTAAGACGTGGGGAGGTGAACTTTACCTTTCCCAGCATAAATAATTCCAGATTGAAAAATACTCATTTCTCATTACTCATTAGAATGATACAGCAGAGAGGCCTATATGAAGGAAGAGACTTCTGAATTTCTGTGGGTCAGTATGGCTACAGGAATGTATTCTCCAAAGCCAAGAACAGATTCTGCTAACAGCTATTTTAGCTGTTGAGCTGATGCTTTCTGTCCTCCATGTGCTGAATAACAGTGTTTGGTCTGCAATTCCATTAATAAATTAGACCAAAATTTTAAAGCCTAGCAACTTCTGCTTCCTAAGGACTGGCAGCTTTATTATGGAAGAAACATTTAACTGGGAATTGCTACACATCATTTTCCCATTGCACTGAAGGAAGGCAGACGGAGAGGAACTTCAACACAAAGTAAAGGCATTTTGGATTCAGGGGTCCCTTTCACCTGCAGCAGAACCAGTCCTAGGGGCATTGCAGGCAGACACATTCATGGATGAATGGTGAAGAGGAGGATCTCATCTTCCCTTCTGTCATTTATTTAATCAAGATTAAACACATTTTCACACTATTGGCCACTTCACTGCCTCTCTCCACTGGTAGTGAGGCAAATGAGTTGCTTTAGCAGAGGGATATGAAACTGCCTGGGCTGCAGGTATAGAGCTAGAAAACAAGGAATGTGGTTGACTGATTTGTATGAGATTTTTCTTACTGGAGACTTCTGTTCTTTTTGCTCTGTGTGGAAGGGTAGAATTTCTTCTAAACTGGTTGATTTACCCAAATTCAGGATTCAGATTCAGGGGACTAGTCACTAGTGTACATTATGGCAAAAGTCCCTAAATAATTGTGATCATATTTGTATAAATGTATTTGGGTTTATATGGCTGTTATTTGTGAATATGCACTAAGGGCTGCACACAGGCAGCAGTATGTATACTCACTGATAAATGAAATTTTGTCTGTCTTTGTATGTGTGTGACTGAACGTGTGAGGGCTGCATTTGCAATATTTTTATGTTGCTGGTAACTAACATATTTTCTGACTTGAAGTAAAAGAATTTTTTAAACTGTTTTTTTTTTTTTTTTTTTTTTTTTTTGTTAGTTTGTTTGTTTTGTTTTGTTTTGTTGTTTTTGTTTTTGTTTTTTTGAGGGGAAAAAGTCCAGAAAGGAAGAAAAATAGACATAGACTATTTGTATAGCACATTAAGGCTTTGCCACAAGTCAAGAAGAACCCAGGAAATCAAAGTTGAAGATGACGTGATATTTTTCATTTGTGCCTCTGTGCCTTCATTTTTTCTTCTCCTTGCCATATGATACGATAAGGAGAGTGTGTCAAACAAAGTAGAATATTCTAGCTTTTGTTGGCTTGAGTCACAACCTTACTGTTACTAAGAGTTACCTCTTTGGCCAGTGAATAATATATATATATATGTATTTTATCATGATACTGTAGTTAGAAGAATTAGATAGTTTTAAAGCATATTCAGCCATCCTTTTTACTTAGTTTTAATCAACTTGTTCTTCTGAACAAGGTATGGAATTGATAGCTGTTATTGATTGCTTTTAGCATTACCTAATCTTCACTAAATGTAGGAAGCTTTTCAGATTTAGAAAGGTGGCAGAAAATGTCTAGTAATGATGCTGCTGGGAATTGAAGCTCGATACTGTGGTCAGTATAAAAGTGATATAGCTATAAGAGGTGTTTTATTATAAGCCCATTGTTTTTTTACTAAATGTTCAAGCTGCTGTAATTTACAGGGATTTTGGAGTTGTTTAGGTATTTATTAACTATTTCAGTATTTCATTTATTCTGATTTACAGCAAGAAAAAAACTTTTATTAGCAACAGTGTGTTGGAACTTTAGAAAATTACAGGATGCAAAGAATACAATAGTATAATAATGTAGAGAAGAGATGGCACTCATGCTTTCAATACAAAGGGAAAATATAAAAAATCATTACTAAAACAGATATAAACATGATGACCTTCACTGTGGTTCAGTAATTATCCTAGTCCCCTGTATAGTGTTTGTATCATGATTTTCCTTATTTCCTCTTTGTTTTCATTTTTATCTGGGTACTTCACTGGTGAGTAATAGCTAAAGGGAACCCATTATGCAAGGCGAGCATTCAGTTTGCAAGTGAATTTGCTTGTAGCTATTGCCATATTTGAACCTCACTAATGTATGTAAATTAAAAACTCTGGTATTCGGATCTCTCCTGTTTGAAATAAAAACAGAATCTGATCATTACAATCTGCAAGCCAGGTATTATCACTGGACTAGTGAGCCGCTGATGATAAATTGTACTGAATAGCTTGTGGATAGAATATTTTATATCAGTTCTCTATCACACAGCACTGCATAAAATAAGAATGATTCATCAAGCATGAGAGCTGGTGGTTTATGAAATTCATTGCTCACGGCAAGTGTATTTTTTAAAATTCAAAAGACAAAGCAACTCACAAGGGTTATTTAGTAATCAGTGTGAATTACTTCGAGGTATAAGCCTTAGTGGAAAAATTAAAAATACATTTGCTGTACAGGAAGCATTATTGCTGTAGGTGCTATAATTTAACTGCTTCTCATCTATAGCTTTGTGTGTGTGTGTGTGTGTGACCATTTTGGATTCCAATCCTCCTCCCTTTTATTTTTAAAAGTGAGACTGCATAATCAGTTGTAACAGGATTATTATATTGAACAAGTCTATTCTATGCTCTCAGCAGAAACATCTTCGGGGGCTTGTACACCTTAGGCTGTAGCAGATATTTTGTTTATTCAAAAAGACATGTAAAGGGAGAAGTGCAATATAAAGTCATCTTTTTTCTTTCAGATTTACAGTAAGAATGTTTCATTTCTTCTTGTGTATTGATGTCCCAAGGCAATGTTCCAAATGAAAAGATAATAACTTATGAAGAAGTGTCAAAAACTAATTAAGTTTTGTAACTTGTTTTTCCTTCACATAAAGTATATTTTTCATCACACTGTCCAGTCACATCCTGGAATTCTTGCTAACATCATCACATGCCAGTCACACCAAGTCTCAGTGGTTCTTCTCCTCCTGTCATTATTTTCAGCATCAATTAATTTTCTTCTGTCCTCGTCTTTAGAAAATGTAGCAGAGAATTATCAGTGCATACTTTGCACAGTCTATTTTGAAGGCATTAGGCCACTGTGTGTATTCAAAAATGGAGTAGGCCAAACATTATATTTTCTCACCTGCAGGGTTGCCTAGTAACCTGAATTAAGGATTTTCACCAAGCCTTCAAGACAAATAGAAAAACTGTAAAGCAGGTTGACCCAGGTGGGAGTGTCAGACCCACTGACGTAGATTAGCATTTTGAATGGGGAAATATAAAATGCAGGTCCTCATTAACATTTATTGTGGAAATAGTTTTTATAATTTAAGCAGCCCGTTTTCTCGGCAAGCTGGAAGAATGCGGTGCATCATATTTCACCATTTCTAAATTTGTGTTATGAAGCATACTTTGTTTTACTTTTTGACATATTATTTGCTTGTTCACTGTAGAAATTGAATGTTAATTGAAGAGATGGCAGAAGTGTCTTTAAAACATGTAAATATATCTTTGGAGGAGTTTTTACTAAAAGTATGCATGCTTGCATATGTTGGGTAGTGATTCACATAGATATGTTGAGCTTTCATTTAATCACTTAAAGGAACTAAATTCCTTGTTTAATGTATTGCCATTGAAAAGAAAGATTAGTGTACTTTAGAGGTGGGGGTCATTCTTTGTAACGCTATTACAGCTTTGTCCTTGACATGCAAGATTCCTCCAGAAAAGGGGGGGGGGGGGGGGGGAAGGGGGAAGGGGATGTGAAGCTGGAAATTCTGCCTCAAAGGTACAAAGCAAAGAAGTAGCACAATTAGGATGTCGGCACATAGTGACAGTCCTCTGCAAATGATGGTGTCAGGCCACTGAGGGGCCGAGGGTGGCAGGAGTGACATTCACCCTAGCAAGATGGAAATAAATGCCCTGTTTGATAAAAGAAAACAGACAATTTATGTATACCCTGAAGAGTTAACAGCTAGTGAGCCATTCCTATGGGTCAAGTGCTGCATTTGCATTTTGATGGGATGTTATCAAGTAATTAATGCACCAGTCAGGATTTATTACCTCAGGAGTGAACTGAAAGGTTCATTACAAAATCGGTTTCACTTGAAGATAGGCATTTCCTCAGAGTTAGCTTTTGACATGTTGTTCCTAGCTCTCTCTGCCTGTGGCAGCAATGGTAGAAGGCCAGTGAGGTGAAATTCATTGCTTAATAAGGGCATTCACTTTGGGTATTCTTGTGATAATAAATGTATACATCAAGGCCGCACTGCCTTGTCAGTTTAATTGCTTCTTGTGCTCCTTAACAAGCCAATCTTAATCAGTCTGGACCATGTTATGAATAATTTAGGGATCAGCAGACTTCACGCTTAATAAGATGTACTAGATTATAAAACTTAAGTGCACTGTTTATAGAAAGCATGCAAAACACTTTAAGTTTTTATTAGCATCAAGAAAAAAAAAACACAAAACAAAACAAACAAAAAAAAAACAACAAGTAGTGAGTTATTCTAACATTTGCAGTTTGTGAGCAACAGCTGTGTCTCTTAATGCTGTAACCCCCCTCCACTTTTGTTGCAGGCCCACAGTTCGGCCTTTCTATCCCTCTAAGCCTCAGTGAGACATAATGGGAAATTTGAGTAGGCCATGAGATTAAAGCTCCGAATCGATGGCCAACCAGCAATTGTCATTTTAGAAAACATTCTTTTATCTTTTTAAATGCAAAGCAGATCTTATTTTAAAACATTTTCTGATGGACAAAATTACCTTTTTGTTGTTGGTGGCTGACAGCCTACATGAATCTTAATGCAATTATTTAGATTTGAGATTGGGCTGCCCAACCTGTATCAGCAATAGGATTTTTAAATGTTTTTCCTTTGTTTAATAATACAGGTGAAAGATAGACTGTAAATCATTCTTACATAAAATACAAAATATTAAAGTAAAATACTTTTTATTTGTTAACGTAATACAGAAATACATTTAAAAAAAATAACAGAAATGGTCTCCAGTCTCTCTGAACATATTATGATTTCTCCATTTAATAAGTATTGTTTGATTTAAAAAGAACATTTAACCTCTTTGTTTTAAAATAATTCTTTGTCCTCCATTTTACCTCAACATTTTCAGGCTATAAGTCATCCACAGAGTAATGCATCATTCAGTTTATGACATCTAATAAAGGCCTACTGCAAGCATTAGAACCAGGTGCTTCAACAATTTTCTTTTCTGCTTGTAGCTGCTTCTGCTTGTTCTCTTGTAGCCTAAATAGAAAAAAATATATATTTTTGCTATTTCTTTTTTTTTTTTTCTGTTTAAATCTTGACAGATGCTGACAGCACTACAGTATCATTTGATGTCCGTGCAAACAATAGATGCATGTATTTTTGAACACACGGTGTACTTATTAGTATAAATACAGATGTGATTAAAGGCCATGCTTTCAGTCATTAGATAACATATTAAAAAAATGTTATTGTTCACATACATTTATGAATCAGGGAGATAGATACCAGTAAATGAAAAACAACTTCAAACCTATTTCCTAACCTATAGCTGGACTATCATACTCCTTTGTTCTTGTGCAGGTTAATAGAGATTGAGGAGATGGGCAGAGGAAAAGCAGTGCAATTTTCTGCTATTTAAGCTTGGCGAAATGGCACTCTTCAGGAAGCAGCAAAAAGTATGAAAGCGTAATAGGCATTTTAAAAGTAGAAGTCCATATAGCTGCTTGAGGGATCCTCAGATTTAGGCATGCATAGAATCACGAATGAGATAATCAGCATTGTGAAATTGAAACCTGTCTGCTGCCTGCTGCTGTTCTTCCCTCTTTCAGTGGAGTGATTTGTAACACTCATCTTCTTCAGGCAAGGCAGCCTTCAAGATTATCCAGAACTGTCAATAGTAATTGCCAAAGTATTTTATTACCTACAGAAAATCAAAGGAATTTTATAACCAACAGTTATCAAGTTTCAATACACGGTATAAAGAGAGCAATTTTAGTTGGAATACAATTGTGTTTGGCTTGCTTTAATGTTCTTGAGACAATTCCTGTACAACCAACTACAACAATCACTGTATTTAAGCTAGAGGCAAGAATACGCATATGTACTTGTAGTTAAAAAAAAAAAAATAAAATAAAAATAAAATTACATAATGCTTACAAGGTTCGGCAAGTAAGTGGTTTTTAATTGCCGTACAAACTATGCCTTAGCTAATTACTTCTTAAAAGAATGACGTTTCTATAAAACTCAAGATGACATTTTGAAATTCTGGCAGTAGATAGGAGTTTAGCTGGGGCATTCTCTGTCATGAGGTAAATCAAGTGCCTGGAGATTAGCAAAATATGACACTGATTATAAAGTCTGAAAACATTAATGTTGCAGCTTGTATTGTGTTCTCAGATTATAATCGTTATGTGAACCACAATTGTCAGCCATTCATTTAACGCAGTTCTGTTACCCTACAGGGTCACCCATGATTCAGAGTTTTTTAGATGCTTAGCTTCTTACTCAGGCTATGCACGAGTAAGTGCATAAGACGAGTATGCATCTTCTGCCTGACAGTGTTTTTCTGAGCCATACACCTAACTTTCTTTCCAATACAAGGAAAAGAAAGGTGTGGCTGTCTAAATGCTTTATGGGGGAAAATTCAGTTCCTATTTTTGACAGTACCTTTCCCCTCTAATCCATGAAGTCATGTCAAGACTGAAGTGACATGGCTACCTCTAAGGGTTCTTTTAAAAACAAATATACAAACTGTGAAAAATTAATCAGCATAGGGAAATGACTCTTTCTAAGTTCCAAACAAGATGGATGCACTTATATCTTGAGATGTGCAGAGCATTTTATTCACAGTACTAAAGTAGATATTATATCTACTGAAAGACCTCTGAAATAGCAGCCATGAAAAAGCTGCTGAATAAGCCATGAACATTTTTTATACTAATATAGGCATGAAGCCATGATTAGAGCATAAAAGAGAGCTTTCCTTTCAACTGTGAATCTCCTTGCTCTTTCTACTTGTTTTTTTTTTTTTTTTTTTTTTTTTGTTGTTGTTGTTGTTGTTTTGTTTTGTTTTTTTAATGACCTGTTAATTAAATTATTAGTTGTTGTTGAAAAGGCAAAGCATTTTACCAAGAACCTCATTTCATAACACTGGAATATATGAAAAATTTAGCAAAATGTTAATTAGGGGAGAGGTTATTTATATACTATTAAAATGCTGATGTTGTAATTATCAGAGAATTATTCAATTAAACTGGGTAATAGCCATTTTTAATATAAGAAAAATGACTAGCCTGGTGGAAATTTGCTAGTATGATGAACCTACACTGAATCTGGTACTTTTTTCACTTTATTATTATTAGTTTATGTTATACATAGAAACATATATTATAAACATATAAGCATATATTAAACAATGTATGAAATGTCTTGACACATTAGTCCATCTAGTACTTATGTATATCCATAAAAAATACAGAAGTGTATTTTTATCAGCCAGAATTATACAGATGTTTAAGGACATCAGAATAATTTGAACTAACTTATCCCTTTTTGTGAGGTTAGTTACTACAAGTGCACTCCCTGAAAAGAGGAACTTTCAGGGCTAGCTATATAGTTATTACAATAATATCATCACATTTCTTGTTTACTTTGAGCTATGAGATTGAACTGAATAATGAAAGTACAAGTTGATATCCACACTTTTCTGGGCCCAGACTTTTGAACTAGATCAGTGCTCCCTTTAGCTCCAGGTTGTCTAATTGTCCCACCAATAGTAAAACTGGAATCTGCAAAAGATCTGAGTATAGCGTGACCATTTTATCCGTCTAATATACAAATTATAAATCATAATAACAAAAGCCTTTCCCCTGGCTCTCCACCCCACCAAAGTAAAATGCCTTTTTAAGGCCTTTTAGTTTTAAGAGGAAAATTATCTCCAATCCGAATTTGATTGCAGTATTGGAATTCAGAGATTCAGAGCACAGAAAAAAACACAAAACAACAACAACAAAAAAATCTGTCTGTGCAAAGCCATAGTACAACTCATATTAGCCTACAAGGTCTGGTAATAAAATTAATGTTTTTTAAAAATATTTTTTTTCTTTCCAAAAATCCAGAAAAAAAAAAGCAAGTTGTTGGAAGTTTAAAAACAAGAGGGAAATATAAGATAGGATATTTGTTGATCATATTTCAGATATGTTAGATATAGAACACAGAGCCTGATGATACTCCAGTAAAAATCAGCTTAACACTAGCACAACTCTGTTAAATATAGAAGAGTTAATCTTAGTTTTCACCAGTTTAAATGGGAAAACCATATATTTCCAGCATTGCTAGCAAGTGCTGAAATTCAGAACTAATTGTCTCTCTTTTCTGTAGTGAAATAAATTACATTTTTTTTTCTTAAATCTTTGTTTAAACACTGGACTGTTACATTTAACATTGGATTAAGTGGGGTAAAAGTTTACTGAGAAATTGCACAGCTATATTTGTACAGAGCTGTACCTGATTCCCACCTCCTGTAGTGTGAGCAGTGGTAAGTGAGCTGTTTCTGTGTTGTTCACTCACTCTGTCAGATCGAAACTCAGCTCAATAGCATTAAACTAGCTCCCATTTGAAAGATTTGTCTTACAAAACCCTGAAAACTGCTCTGAACATGCATACATTGATTTTGTTGCTGGAATCTCCTGAGCTTTGATGAAAAGGAGACTCCACATGCAGGTGAAAGAGGGTTTACCTCTTCAATATTAAAAAGAGAAGATTAAGGATTTTTGTTGAGCTAAGGCTGAACTAATCAGTGCCGTGTGAGGGTAAGACAGTTGGCCTCATGCCTACAGTACGTTAATGTTATTTTGTTTAGTTGGACAACAAGTTCAAATATCTCCAATAGCTGCTTCTGAGTAGCTGTCTACTATTATTCCCATTTGCACAGCTAATTGAATGTCCCGTGGTGCAAGAGGTTTTTATTTTTGCCACAGAGAATGGGGTATTTATGTTCATTGTGGGAAATTTTCTTAAATTTTGTCCAGTAAAAAAATGCAATGGTTATATCAATTCAGAGAAGAACACCTGTATGATGCTACTCTAAATGCCAAGCAGGTTAGTATTCACAGAGGCATTTTTTGCAATCAGAAGTTTAGTTCCATTCCATTTAGTTCTACTAAAGCATAAAAATAAAATTAGATGAGCGATTTTCACAAACTTTCATGTTTTGGTCTAAAGAAAAAAGGTGTTTATTTAGGCTTGCAAGTTGAAGAACCTTTCTCTTTTTGTTCTTACTAGAGATGTCTCATGCAAAGTACATGCTACCATCAGTGCATAGAACTATGAGAATTTTTGTGGATGAAGAAGAGTAGGGAATCCTTAGTTTGCATGCATCATTACTGAGACAAGAATGCCAGAACAATGTAATGTGCAACATACTAAGGAAAATAATATTATTTTTTTCAGCTTTTACTGTCAAATATTGCTTTCTCTTGCATTAATCTATGAAAAACTAGGTGGCACAAACATTACCTGTAGTTGTGGCACAGGTAAGGCATTGGGAGACATGGTGAGAGAAGGCAGTATTTTTTTAAATGAACTAGCTGCATTGTAAGATATCATAGCATGTTACAAATATATCTAAACTAAAGTCTTATCAGCTGTGCTTTCGATCTATAGTAGAAATACAATAATGAAGTTGAAATGAATGCTACAGAGACAGATAAAGTCAGATAAGAGATTTTCAGAAATTAGATAACATTTATTTTTTGTCATTTATAAGAATCACTTGGTTTGCCTCTTAGGCATATGTTGGTTGGATTCTCACACAGCATGGTTCTTCTTCAGTAGATCTGCTCCCCTGCCAATTGAGGTCACACTCCAGAAACACATGGAAGTCCAACAAACCCAAAAAAAAAAAAAAAAAAAGAAAAAAGAGGGAAGCACATTTCATATCATTTAAACTAATGATGGCTGATCTGGAAAACTAATCGATGGTGATGACTTAGCCTTACTTCAGTCTGAACATAGACCAGAAATGACAAGAAAAACAAGGTCTGAAATGACTCATGGGACTAGAGGATTATTTGTCTAATTTAATGCTGGTCTGAATAATCTCCAAATATTGCTGTAAAAATAATGTATAAATAAATTTGAGTCAAAATTCAAATGTATATAATGACCACATATATTCTTAAAAGTAATTAGTGCTTTTATTACCAGAAAAATATTTACTCTACTAGGGGGTTTCACCAGAGGGCTTGACTTAGAGACTCTCAGTTGTAACACCTGTAGCTACTTCTGAACTGATGGAGTTAGAACCAGTAATTATGAATTTAGGCCAGTTTTTATAATTTAAAAGAATGTTTATGGCATTTAAAATTACATTATTTTATTAGAATTCATTTCATGCTGTAGTTCTGTTATACCAAGAGATGTTAGTTACAAGGGTAGAAGCCAAACCAGTAGCATTTTTTTTTCGGAACCAATCCATAAAGATGCCTCTTCGACACTTGATGTGATAAAGAAGTGTTAATTCAAAGTGACTCAGTCTTCTGCATCTTGGGACAGAATACTGCTTAAGCCAATTGTTACTATCCCTGGGTGTTTTAGACACTGAACCATGTATCTCTCTCTGCAGATCAGAGAAGATTGTAGCAGTCATCCTGTGCCACCTGCTATCACTTAATTAGTATAATCATCTAATTTCCAGTTGGAAATAATGGCATCATGCACTTTTTAGTAATTGTAACCGTCATAATATATGCCAAATTATGTTACACTAACATTATGTGATTTAGACATTTTAGGAGGGGGTATTTTCTTTGCATTTACACACCGGTGTTTCTGATCTTGACTCCCAACCATAACCATTTTTTTACATTATTATGATCCTAAAGACATCACTGATTCATATTACAACTCTGCAAATGAGCCTTTGATAAGTATGATTTAACCTTTAGTGGACAGAGAAAAAAAAAAAAAAAAGAAATAGAAGCAGCAGATTTTCATAATATAAAAGTATCCAGGTTTTGAAGAGTTTGTCATTTTGCTATCAAGAACCACTTTTTTTTTTTTTTTTTTTTTTTTTTTTTAACAAAATGTTGGTGATCACATATGTGAGTTGAATTTTATATAGATTCTGTCTGGGATTCTCAGTTTGAGGAATAACTTCAGTTGATCAGAAAATGTCCTACTGTTTAAACATTAACATATTTCACCTTCTTATTTTTTTCCTCCCAGAGATTACATCACAACAAATGAATAGGTAATAGATGGGTTTGGGGCAGCTTCTTTTCACTGGACAGGTCTGAGTTATGAGGCTTCAAAAACAGAAAAAAGAGAGAGAAAAAGAGAGAGAAACAGGCAGTGAGATGAAGGGACACGGGCAAACCCGAGCCACTGTCAGAGTCAACCCTCCCCCATTCCCAATGATACTGCCTGCCTAAGCGAAGCACTGCCACGTATATATCAGGCAAGGTTATTACCACTGTGCTCTGTAAACATACCATGCCTCCTGGACATCTTCTATTTTTATTTCATATTTCTGTTATATCTTATATGTAAATCTAGGCTGGCGATAGTCAGGAGGCATTCATAGCACTGGGCCAAATTCATTCCACGTGCAGTTCCAGGTCCATTCACTTCAATGAAATTACACCTGGGATGAATTTGGTCTGTTATTAACTGTAGAGGTTACATGTCCAGCTTCCTTAGTATACTAAAATACCGAGAATACATATAAATAATGAAGTATGTAATTACAGTCCTGGTTTTAATTTGTGTTTCTAAATGTGCTGATGCTTTTGCACATGTTTATAGTTACAATTATACTATTGTAGTATATTTTTGTTTAGTTCAGATATATTTGAGTTTGTCTGTAAAACAGAGATACACACTTACTGTTTACTTTCATATGTCTCAATAAGTCTCTCAAAATCCATTCAATGGCTGATTTCTTAAATACAATATGAAATTATGCTGGCCGTAAATATCTCATATATTTATACTGATGAATATATGCAGGGCATCACAATACTGCCACTTAAAAACATTCTTTAAACAATGAGTCTAATTTCTTATTGATTATATGTTAATCAATATATATAAATAGGTGATTTTGTCAGTGTCAATAGGAGCCAATAGAACTGTTCCCTATCAATATTATTGAAGGATTTCATTCGTTTATATGGTGCCTGTTCCAGAACCATACATTACAGGTCAGGTGGCAAAAATTTGGTCCTGACCAAACCCCAAAACTAGGCAGGATTAAAGGGTCTCCTTCATCAGGAGACATAGAAAGCATAAGTATGACTTACCTCTGCATACGTCTTCTAATTCTGTTCGCTTCCCCTGTATTATTTTGTACATTCCTGCATCTTGCAGTATTACACACTGTGAAGACCTAGTAAGCAAGTTAAAGCCTGATGACGCTAACGAATCCCAGCGCAAATGACTGAATCAATAGAAAACCAGCCACTGCTGTTTAAGTGTATCGATAAATGTACCTTTATTTTCTCTTGAATGGATAAGTGTCGCAGTTAAGAGTCCTATGGATCTCTTAATTGAAAGTTAATTTTAAATCAATAAGGAGAGTCATTTAAATATTGATCAATCCTTTCTACACGAATTGTTAGCTGATTTTTTTTTTTTTGAAACAACTTTGTTTAAATGCAATCAATAGCCCACAATCAGTGCGTTCCATAAAAAATTGACAGATGTTCCCAAAATGCCTGCCAGGCATAATCTTATCAGTTTACATATGTAGCAGAGATATTTCAGTCCTTTTCAAATGTACTTAGGTATCTATAGTCTTTCCTTATGTACCAAACAGCACTATAAAAATGCATTCTTCTCCTTGTTTTTCATTAAGGTGGTTTAAAATTAAAAAAGGGAAGATTTCTTGGATATCTTTTGACTGCATGAGTAATATTCCTGTTGAATTAATACAGGCAAATTGCAAAAAAAATAAAAATAAAAAAATTATATGGATGTTTCTGTGTGCAGTGTGTGTGCACGTTGAATAGTTACCATTTCTAGCTTTATTTCTTGGATATCATCTCTTTTTCTGCATGGCAGTGCATAGGCAGGCTTTCTTTCATTTCAATTTGACAAAGCATACAGTTAAGTTAAAAGGATACAATTTCATGAGATTCCTTGAGATTAACCTAATAAAATAAATATAGCTACATGTGGCTTTCAACATTTCAGCAAACACTTTTCTAACATGTCTTCTCGTAGTACTGTCAGTAATTTGCCTGTAGTGGCCTTCTACACCTTTGTTTGTCACACTTAGCAATGAAGTCAGAATGGACATTTTGGTACAAGCAATATGCACTGCATTTTTCTCCTATATACTTTAATTAATTAAAAAGTTGAACTTTAAATTGCACAGCTCTGAAGTCATGAAGTTATCCTTTATTATTATTTTTCTTATTTTTCAATTTTCAAATCCAGTTCCTTTTACATATTTGCTCTTGTAATTAAGCTCTTTTTGAAGTATGAGAGGATAAAGATAATTATAACAAATCACTAAATTATGGGTATGATTTTGTCAAAAGAAACATTTATTTTCAGTGATGTGATTTAAATATGAAATAAAATGGGCTGACGATTATTTTGACTGACACTTGACTGAAAAGTACTACCATAATTATATTTCCTTTCTAAGTGACAAACTAAAGATTAAGTCCCATAATTAAAACTGTTTATGACATACTAATTTAGGGCAGAAAATAATAAACAAAATGTTTTTTTCTTCTTCAGAGTCCTAAGGAGAATAGAGATTGCCTGGAAAACCATAATCTGTCATGCAATATAGTTTACACTATTTTTGCTATTAATACAAATGCTTTCTGCTGTTCTGAAAATCCACTGTTTCTTAATCCAGCATTATTGTTGTCTTTATGCAAAATTTTAAACCCATTTCATTCCCTTTTCTGTCAGAAAAGCCATATTAAAAGGGAAGATTAAAAAGAAACAGCCAGGTATCACTAGTTCATATGCATATGGGTTCAGCATGTGAAGATACTGTTTCTCAGATCGGCCTTAAGATGTGACTGATAGATCTTATTTGTCTGATAGAGTTGACCAGGGAAATAGAGCTACAGCTGGTTACTTCATTAGGTCCTCTCATTGATTGAACCCTGCTGAAGTGATGCAGCAGGCTCCTGAGATAACTGCTGGTAATAGAACAAAATGAATTCTTATCACAGAGATTGGAAAGGCCATTAACCCTGGCCTCCAATGCTTTTCAGAGGTCACAGACAGGAAGCCAAGCGGTGACTGGGAAAACTGTTTTCTGTCTAACTACAGGTCATGTTAGAGGGGGTGTGTGACTTTTTTACCCTTCGGCTTCTGTACAGATGAAACTGTTACACTGGCAGATGTTAATAATCAGCTGTAAATAAATATTGGAAGCAGAAGAAGAAAAATGAGAAAGCACAGGAATTTATTTCAATAAATATTTAATAAAAGAGCAATTGTTACTGTGATATTTACTGCCAGTTCTGCTGTAGATTTTTGCTTAATACTTTTCCATATAAATTGAAAAGAGAAATACATCGAGGCACTTAAAAAAGGGAAATTTAATATGGTTTTATATAAAAATACCTTTCCTTCCTTCCTTCAAAGATGAGGATTATAATTGCCTGCTGCCTGCCTGCTTGCTTTATTCAGCAAGCCTATCACCAGTTCATCTGTGAATTAGTGCAGGGCACTGTTTGCCTTTCACCTGGTTGAGAAGGGTATATATCTAAGTAACAGTCCTATAATTTACATTTAATGCAACCTTTCAATTGACCAAAAGCCCACAACCTAAGCCCCCATCTCACAGCTGAGGACTTTCCCACATTTGTCAAGTCAGTGCCACTCCAGCATCAGCCATGAGAAATCATCCATTTAAAGCCTAGAGCTGCACATGACAATTTTCTTACCCCTGGTGAGAAATCTAGTCATGGCAGAAGTAGCTTTCTTTGTTATGTGTTTGACTCTAGCTTTGGGAAGCATACATGTGGATTAAGAAAGTATAGCAAGCTGCATCCTATAAAATAAAATGGATCATTTTCTCCTTAATACTGACACATATATGAAGTAATGTAGAAATGCACTGTAGGTTGTTTTTAGCAGTATGTTGGTGGCTTCTATCCTTGTGATAGTGATTTAATTTCAATGTCTGTGGTCATGTGGTATTCTCTGCTGGAGCCAATCTTTCACAAGAAGCAAGCTCATTTAAATGTAAATGGGGTCCTGTGGATGGAAAAAACTACCTATTTCATGTCTTCAGCGACCCACCCAAGCATTTGGTTTGGCCTTCCATGCATAAATAATAACAAGAAGGTATGCTGTCATTGCCTTGCTTGAAACACTAGAAGTGGTTTGGCACAGCAAAAACCCTAAGCAGTAAAAGGAGACTGGTTTGGATAAACTCACAGTTCAGATCCCCATCCTGATTAAACAGTGTTAAAAAAAAAATAAAATCACAGAGTTATTTTGAGGACTTGTGAATTACAGGAACAGATGAAAACCAACTCAGGTTTTAAGAACACACAGCACCTAAAAATACTCTGAAGTAGCAGAAAACTTGTCATTTTGTTAACTTGAATGGATTTTTGCTCTTAATTGTTTGTAGCAATTTGCAAGAGTGGGATGAGAATGTGGTATAAGTGGTAATATAATTAGTATCAATTTAACATAAAAATGCAAACCTGCATTTTCTAAGTAGCTACCTTCCTTTCCACTACCATGTAGAAATATATCACATAACTCTGAAATATATGTGGATTTTTTTTTCCCCAGTGTGTTATTAAATATGATCAACCAGAATGTTTTTTCTTCATTACAGATGTATGGAAGGAGATATGAATGTTTGCACACATTCCTTTTATCAATATCTTTGTGACATATATACTTTCCCAACTGTTAAAGTCATATATTGCCTTCTTATAGAAACATTCCAGGTATATTTGAACAGAACTAAAAAAAAATCCCTCATAAATTTCCTTACTGACCAAGAAAAATCATAAACAGCTTTTCATCTGTGTGGATGAACAGATATATTTTCAGAATTATTTCATTAAATGCACACTTTTATTTATCTCATTTATTAAGAATGTTATGTTCTGTTGCAGATGTTTCAGGGCATGACACATGGGCCTGGAATCTCAGTGTATGATACCTTTGGTGATGAAACATGCTTATGAAATGTCCAAGCTTCCAGTTAGTTGTGGTCTGCTCTAAGAACTTAGCAGATTTTGAATTTGTTCCAGAGTGTGTAATAAAGAACTGGAATTTACTGTTTTCAGAGATTTCTCAAGAATATTTGATAAGCTTTTCTATTCCTTTTATAAAATATCATTAGTTTGAGACGAGCTAGATTTAAGCAGTACAAGATTTGCTATCCAGGGTAAGAAACGGGATATTAGTGTTTATGTTACTCAGCTGTATTAGGTGTATCTGTGAATCAAATAATTTTATCCTGGTGGTTTCCAAACCTAAAATGTTCATCTGTCGGTCCCTCTTCCTTTATTTCATTGAGCTGGTTAAGTAACAATAACCAAAGCTGTATGTTTAGTTTTCATAAAGATTCAAGTGAAATAAATGCATTATAGATACATAGTGGCTGAGCTAATGTGTTTTTCTATCAGACATATTATTCACCATTGGGAGATATATGCGTTGTGCTGTTTTTCATTATTCAGTTACATTCCATGCAGACTGATTTCCACAGAACCTCTTAAGTCTTTTAGATGTATTTGCTGACAACCCCATATTGTTAGATATTTTTTAATCAAAAAAAATTGAGCTCAAATGCTGTCATGACAATTCAGAAGTAGAGATGTTTCCAACATACTTCTCCAAACAGAAATCTTGACAGCACACATGCTTTCTGAAAAGCAGGGTTATTGGTTGCAATGTGGACAACTTTTATTTTTCTTTTTTTCATTTTAGAATGTATAAAATTGTTTTTCTGAGTGCTTTTTCCTTTGTAATTTTGAAGACTTACAAAATTATTTGAGAGGCAAGTCTAATTTATTAGTCTGAAGGAACAGACTCAAAAAAGATAGTGTAAATGTCAAGCTCTTTATGAGAAAGAGCAAATCCTGTGGTGGGTGGTAATAATCTTTTAAATTGTTGAAGATTTTGGAACACATATTTCTAAATCTGATGTAGCAATTGTGATATAGAAAATAATCTAAAGATCATTAGTACACTAAGAATGGATATATATTTTAGGAAAATATGTGATTTCTTATATAATAAGCTATGAAAGAGAGCTTATATTTATATCTATATATAAATATAAATATAAATATAAATATAAATATAAATATAAATATAAATATAAATATAAATATAAATATAAATATAAATATATTGCTTATATTTAATGCAAGCTAGAATTAGAAGGGCCTTTGAATAAGGCTTTTAGAAAGAGGGATATCTTGGTTAATTTGCATTAAATTGAATTAATATAATTCTTTCAAAACAGCAGAGTGTCATTTCATGGATATAGTAAAAATTATGAACATCCTTAATTTAGTTGTTTTTTGTTAAAAAAAAAATAAATAATAAATCAGTGGTATCCCCTTCTGGAAGTGATTGAAGATTCACTTAGGATTGGGCAAACAAATATTCAGACTTTGATCAAAAAGGAAAAATTGAAAGCCTTTCATTAGAAAATTGGTTATGTCTTTATACCAGGACACAACTCCAGACAACCAAGGCATTTAGTGCTGGGTTTATAGTCTGTAAGATGAGATCTTCCTTTTTTCAGTCACACTGTTTCCTAAATCCTTCAGGAAGATATCTAACTAAGGCACCTGAAGAGCAAAAAAAGCCATATCACATACAGGTGCAGATGCCAGTGAAACTATTTGCAGCCACTTTGCTAGAAAGGGATGAATTCCACTTTGCTTGCAACCATTTTCAGTTTCGGGGGTCTAAATATTGAAGCATAAAACCATAAATATGGGTGGAATGATGGAATTAATGATGTCTGGAACAAGTCAGGGGATGGGACAATTTCCTACCTGTACCTGGGGCTTCCAGAATGGTTATCTAGCTTTGTGCTGAAGTTGGTGTTTCTGGAAACTAAGCATTAGTTTTAGCAGTTTCTCAAAAAACAAACAAACAAACAAACAAACAAAAAATCACAAACACAGGCATTACTGTTTTCCTGTTACATTTAGGGTACATTCCTGATTTTTTTTTTTTTCCTAGAACCTTCAGTAACAAATGGAAGTTTTGGTTTTGTTTTCTCACACTTGTAGGCTTTGATAAATGTTACATATTTTTCTGCTGTCCATGTCCAATTTAATCAATATTACAAGTGCTCCCTTGTGGTAGGCGGAACGGTGGCAATAAAGTGAAATTTCCACAGCTTTTACACATTGAAATTCTCAGAGGGCAAGATTCTTATAAACTTCACGTTGTTTCCTCTGTAATAGATTTAATAGCTCTGTTCAGGAAGAAAGTTAGATGTGCTTTCTCATTTTCAAAATGTAGATAGTAAACCAAACTTTATTCCCTTTCCAGCTCTTTAAGAACTTTTAACTGAAATATTCTTTTACCATGAATGTTAACAAATGTGCTTGTCTCTAGAATTGCACTGATGTCCCAGTGTTACTCTGCATCTGAAAATGGGAGAGTTAACTGAGGTAAATTTCAGACATTCCCAAGATTTTTGGAACTGGATTAATTTAGGTCAGCCTAAGGCTGTTTGGAATATCTTATTCTACACACAGGAATTGCTAATGTCCACTTCGAATGAACCAGCAACATCAGCTGTGTGCCACTGGGCATCCTTTTCATTTTGAGGCTTTCCACCCAGCCATTTAAAGCTGCTTTTAGACAGGTTTAAAATCTGTGTGCTGCTAAAGCAATGAAAAACAGCCTTATCAGAAACTAAGGTCTGGCCTTTAGTCCCTGAGTACATTATAATAGTTTAGAACTTGTGCTGTGTGCTTCTTGTGATTTTGGTGTCCTCTATTACAAAGAATTACTGTATTGTCTTTTTCGTTGGACAATGCATCATTTGGGCTCAGCAGTCACTAGTGGAGTCCTACTTCATTCTTCATGACTGATTATTTGTCTTATTAATTCTCCCCTAACAAAGAAAAGTCTTGAAACATTGGAATTGAAAGAGACAGAGGAATGTTCACACTTCCAGGAAGATATACCCCCACTTCTAGCCTTTATTTATATTCTGTTGCTATTACGTTCTTCCAGTGAGAAATAAACAAACAGTAGGAGGAATATCAAATAAGGGGGTTAGGCAAATTAGGTTCAATGAAGAAACGATAAAAAAGATTCAACACAATTTAAATGAAACAGCAGGGTTCTAAATGATACTGTACATCTATAAAACTCTGCATGTTGCTTCCCTGTAACTTAGTAGGCCAAGTGTTTTCATTTTACATACTATAAAATTATTGTAACTGCATCTCTGCTTAAGAAAGGGTGGGGACACTTTAAAATGGAACAGGCTGTGAACTGTTTTCATAATCATAAGAGTCTTAGAAAAATTATCAGACAGTGTTTTCTGCAGAGTTGATTTCTAATTCTCATGAGGGTAAAAAATATCATTCCAATAATATTTTTTATATTTTTTTTCAGCAATTTCTGTTTTATTACTGTAATTAACCCAATTATCAAGTTTCACAACTTCTTCATTTCTCAACTACTTTTTTTCATATGTTCGTAGCTGGAGGGAGAAAACATAGGTGGAGACATTCAGTAAAAAGGATTTTACAAGGGTTATAGTTTTTCTAAGTTGCAGATGAGGGAATTTAATTGGGGGAAGGTTTTTGGAGGGTGAGTTGTACTTTTTTGACAGTTTGTTGAATTGTGGAGTTGAAAATATTACAGTCATGAGACTGCACTCAAATTCCTGAGTTTTATAAAACAGTCAAATCTGAATTATCTGTGAATAGATTACCTGGGCCCATCTGCTGCCCACACCATGGTCTACAGCCCATTGCTGCAGAATACATGACAAAAAATAAATATTGTTCCTTCCAAGCTTGCTCTGCTCCCAGCAATTTAATGCTGTTCCTTCAGTCTATAGATAGCTAGTAAATAAGTAAATAAACAAGTGAAAGTAAATGAATTACTTCAAAAGTGAGTGTAGCAAATGTGTTCTGTTAGTATGGTTTACATACGGTTTTACTTTATTTAAAGCAACCCCACCTCTGTGGTACCCTGGATAATTGAGAACTGATTATAAGATATTTGAGTTTTAGGTTTTCTTTTTGCTAAAGTCTTTAGAAATGTGTCATTCACCCCTCAACCCCACTATATATGTCATTCTTTCATTTTTGTTATCAAGTAGAATTTCACATTTTTGTATAACTCTGGGAGCTGAGATTGTGAGAAATAAAGTACCCATCATGAGATTTCCAATAAAGCTTCCAAAAGCTGGCCACTGTTGCCAGCAGTAGTGTACATCTGTAATGTAACTCGCAGAAGTACCTTTCTTTATTTTGTTGATTACAGCTTAAGTACCTGTAGAGGATGATTCTTTGGCCATGAGTGAATGAATGACAAAAGAAAGACTGAAAACATTTTTTCTGTGAATAAATAAATAAATAAATAAATCTATATTGAATACATATATATTGATGGAATGAATCAAATAAACCTTCATTAGAATTTGATTGGCAACTGCTTCTGGAAGCAATTCATTAAAAGCTGAAGAACCTGCATGCTATCTTTAAAGTATTTAGCAATTTTATTTTTAACTTTGATTTTTTTTTTTTTTTTTCTGATATAAACTAGGAGTTGAGTTCAAGCTTAGTTATGCTGAGTTTATAGTAGTCTCAACTGATTTTCTTCATATAATTTTCAACAACTAGCTTTTTTCTCTTAAGGTAGGTGATTTTTCAGGAAGAGCTGAAATAAATTCCAGGCCCCTGAATGGACCTTTAGACCATTCCTGTTTCCATTTGATTTGGAAAGGTGGTGCATATGTGCACAATAGTTCTACTTAGCTCCATGACTGATGAAAGGTACACAGCTTAGGTTTTTTGGTTTGTTTGTTTGTTTCTTGCTGAAGTATCTAACTTCCACAGTTAGGAAAAGTAAAAAGTGTCATACTTCTCCTGATTCCTTGTATGACCAGTGTCTGTGGAAGACAGCTTATGAATTGTTTCTCCTCTCTATATATATATGAACAATGAAAAATATTTTAACTTTTTTATGAAGTTCAACTTTGCACCAATTTTGTGAAGTGGTACCCAAAAGCAGCACACTGTATCTGTAGACATAGATCTTGGAAGTGTCACAAGCCATGCAATCAATTTGGCCTTAGGTCTTCTACCAGGCTGACATCCCCTGAAGATACAGCAACATAGATATGGTCCCTCTTAGCCACCAGCTAAAAGAACATTTGTCAGACAAACTGTATGCTGCACATGATGGACAGAGTGAGGAATGTCACCTCATCGTCACATTCAGTCCAAAATAGATAGTAAGTCAGAACAGCCTTGGATGAAGAGTCTCTTCCTATCTCATGACAATTTGAGAATATGACCCGTATGTTTATCTGTTCTGATGCTGGTATTGAGTATGTCAGGAATGCTGGATTAACAGCATTAACAGCAAGTAAAATGGTTCACAAAGCGTCTGGATGAATGAAAATGACATACTGATGACAAATTCTTGCCCAAACAGTGTTTATATGAAATGGTTAATGCCCCATTTCATCTTCACAACAAACTCAGAGGCATGGCATACCTCTCAGTCCACCAACCTGTGCATGTAGGACACAACCTGTTAAAAATAGACAAAATCCCACACCTAGTTTCTTCAGTGAGTTTAACTGGAGCACTGGTTCTTATCCATGAAATAAACTTTTAAAAAATTCTTAAATAGAAAGCAGTAAATATATTGTAGATACAGGAAAGAAAAACGATGTCTGCCTGAGCTGCTTTGGGGTGCCAAAGGGAGTAATATCTGAAAAGAAGGGATTTCAGTCAGAAAAGCATAGTGATTTCAGTAATTGCTTCATCTTGCATCCTCACACAGTTAACTGAAGTGCTTGTCCTGTCTTTCATGTGTTCTGCTCAGAAATGTCTCCAGATAAGCACACCTGTCTGAGTGCAACATAAAGCAACATGAAAGTAGCTAACTAGGACTGTGCCTAAAATGTCCATTAAATTTATTTAAGAAAAAAAGAAGATCCGTATAAGACTTAATTTTTAAGATAATTCTGGCTCTTTTAGTCACATTTTAAAAAGGACATTGTATGTTTAGATACTATATGAGACTAAAACCAGAATTATTTTAAAATCCATGGCTTAAACATACCGTAAGCAGCAGAATTTATTTATTTATTTATTTATTTATCAACGAAGGTGCCTAAATTAATCTTGCTTTTATAATAAGCAACTTCATAGGGTATTTTTTTTCGTCTGCTTTTGGAAGTTATTTGCTGCTTACTTCACATCATGTTCCACTTTTCAAGTGAAATAAATGAGCGACTATTATAATCTCCAGACCTCAAAGTCCAGCACACATGGTTTTGTGAACACATGATTTGAAATGAGTGGAACTTTCTCAATGTATTTGTAGGTTACTGTGTATGGAGGTTATATGTTTTATGAGGACTATAAATCTGCTTAAAGGCCAGGTGTTGACCATTTAGATTGCATTGGTAAAAGTCGTCTGTGCCTAATGTATGGGTTTTTGCTAATTTCTCTGAGAGTATGTGGATTCTTGAAACTGCTCAGCTTTCAGTCCATCAGTGCTGGGACAATACTGAGCACTTCTGAAAATCGGATGTGTATTCACTTAAGCCCATTCTTCTGTAGTATGACCTCTGAAGATTTGAACATCTATGAATACCCTTACTCAAACAAAGCCAATCCATGCTGATATTTCACAAAGTCACACCACTCTGCGAACTGCAGCCTGATTTTTGCAGGAAAATCCTTGTGCATTGCCTTACAGTCTATTCTTATGCATTTTATGACTTTATATGGCACAGAAAATATTCAGATAATGACATCTCTAAATAGACATTGCTTGCTGATTTTACACTCATGAACAAGAGAAAGGGGATGTTCACATGTTGATGTAGTAGATTTGTTTCTGCTTCTCAAAGAAACCACTGTCAGAATCAAGAAGAACTAATACACGTTGTACTACTTTAATTCAACACAACGTATGTATGCATGAAGATAGGGTCTGTAATTACCTGGTCTCATAGCAATTCCCCCTTTCCTTTATGAGTTAATAGAATGAAGCTGCATGGGAATATGGATGAATCAGTGCTGTGCAGGGGTGGCAGAAACTGTCTGTAGAGCCTCAGCATGTTTGCTGAACAATTGAGGAAGTGGGTAGTGAGGGAGACTGGGGAACCTAGGAAGAGAAATAAGTTGTCTTATGCTTAAGACAACTGAAAAACTTGCTTTCTGTCTCTGCTGGAGAGCTCCTATTTTTTTTTTAATCCTAAGCAGGTCACCTTACCCAGACTTTTCAGAGGAGTTCACTGACTGTGTGGCCTTCATTTTCTGAGTGCTTGATTTGAGGCTGTAGTATAGTGTTAAATAAGTGCTGAACACACAGAGCTGCAAATGAAAGCAATCAGTGCTGTGCTTTGAGTATATAAAGTGCTATATATTGCTATGTACTTGGAAAAAATTGGGTCCCATCTGTATCAAACTGGGTTCTCCGAGTTAGTAGATTTTTTTTAACCTCAATTTCTATGCCTTCCTTTTCTGAAATTGCAGAATTTCCTGCTCACCTCTTAGGACATAATGAAGATAAATTCATTAATGTTTGTGCAACAGTAAAAAGTCAATGATAATATTAATATATATATATATATATATATATATCCAGAATAGGTTAAATAGATGTGGTAAATAAAACAAGTGGCTGCATAGAATCATAGAATGGTTTGGGTTGAAAGGGACCTTAAAAATCATCTAGTTTCAACCCCCCTACCATGGGCAGGGACACCTCCCACTAGACCAAGTTGCTCAAAGCCCCATCCAGCCTGGCCTCGAACGTTTCCAGGAATGGGGCATCCAGAGTTTCTCTGGGCAACCTGTTCCAGTGCTTCACCACCCTCATAGCAATATATTTTTTTCCTAATATCCAATCTAAATTTACATGTTTTTACTTTAAAACCATTATTCTTTGTCCTGGCACTACACTCCCATGTGTTAAATAGCAAGAAGAAAACAAAATCCAGAATAGTTTTTCACCAAATGAGTATCATTATTTTTATGCAGTAAATAAGGGCAGTCTTTGCCACAAGATAAAGCTTGATCAGGAAATTAGAGATTGTGCCAACAGGGAAGTGTCTTGAAGAATTTTCTAAGATATTAGAGTATTTGATTTCTGTGATATTATTAATGCTTCTATATAAACTTTTCCCTTGTTTGTTTTGCATCTAAATCTTACAGTCATTTTTAGAAGACTTGAACAGGAAAAAAAAAGTTGTCATATACTACTGGGCTGAAAATTATGTGAAACATTGTTGAGTTTGGATTTGCTACCCAAACCTCTTTTAGCAGAGATAATGAACCAACTGAAAGTAGTGGAAGGATTTTGATCTCACCAGAGACAAGTACCAGTAAAGGGCAGTGCAGTAAGCCAAAAGAAGAATGATGAAAACAAAGAATCAGGGATTTAATTTTGAACAGAGCACATTAATTTCCAATCTCCTTGCAAAGAAATGAAAAATGATGAAAAAGATGAAAATGCTATTTTCATCTAGCATTTTCTCTCCTCATCTCACCTCAACTGTCTTCATACATGACTTTTCCCACCCCACCAGTGCTGTCTATTCTTCTTGTCTTCTGTTGCTCATTCTTTAGATATCCCTTCTTTATTTCCAGCTCCCTTCCATACCCAGCAATGCACACTTCCATACCCACTGGCTGCCAACTTTAATATCCCTGAACAAACCTCTCAACATGTCTCAACATCTTTACCTTATTTATTTATTTGGTATATTCCAGTGGTATGCTCTTTCATTCCCAGACAACTCTACATCCTTAAGACCAGTTTTGTACCAGAATTTGATACCCTGCTGTTTCTCATCCTAGTCTCCTACCATTTAAATAGTTTCATTTGATCCTAATTATGACCTCAGTTTCTCTATCTACATTCTTTTCTCTTCTTCTGAGCACATTCTACTTACCTCTCCCCAGTTCTTTCTGTAATTGCCAAATCTCACTTCCATACTTCTTTTGCTCCTGTCAGTATGACAGCAAAGGGGAACATGCTGCTCCTGCTCTCCTATAGCAATCTGTTGTGCACTATACAATGGCATACAGCAGAAAAGAAAAATAATAAAGCAAAGTTCAGTTTTACCATAGTAAGGATGCTGAGATTGTAGTCTGGTTGTACAGGGGAGCTGACAGGAGAGTTTGTATTTTAGTAGAGCTCTACGCATGCACATTGCTTAGTACAGTACCTGGGAGAAGAGGTTTGCAGAGGCTCTGTGGGGTGTGACTGAATACACACTTTGGTGAGCTCTCAGCACTGTGGGAGGTGAGTGTGTTCAGTGATTATGCATTTCTAGGAGAATCTTAGCTCTTCAGTACAAGCGACTTTTCGGAGCATGGATAGGTAGAATTCTTCAAAGGTTGGCTGAATTTGAGCAGTTCTATACAATGTGACATATGCCAGACATCATTCTGCCTGCTGAATTTTGGGTTCCAATTCAAAATTACTGAAATTGTAAAGATTTCTAATATATATATATGTAAGAAAATGTATTTGTCCTATTCCTATTCTCAGAAGTAGTGAAATCATTTTGTCTGAAATTTTCAAAAAATGCATTGATATCCAACCTACAACAGAAATTCAGCACAACAGATTTCAGCCTAAGAAGTTCACACTTACTGAAGTTATAAGCAAATTAAAAGACAGTGGTGGGAAGTCTACCTTAAGCTTATAAATGGGTGACCCCATCAACTTGTTTGAACTCTTTAAGAACAAATTTCAAGTTCAGGTCTTGTTCAGAGGCTTTTTCTGGAATATTTTCAGTGTTATGAACAGCATCACCTCACAAGGCATTTAGCTAAATTGACAGTGTAGATTTGTGTTTGTTAAGCAGTTGTGAACTGGGAGTCTATAAACAAGGGATACCCTTGGCTTCAGCAGAAATAGGATTATGTTGCTGACAGTGAAAATTAAGGTGGGGGGATTGTTACTTAAAGTATGTATTAGAGAAAGAACATTCAAATGAGACAATCGGGTAGCAAAGGCTAAAGTGTTATATACTGAACAGTGGGAATTAATAAATATAACTAAAGGAATGAGGAAATGAAAGACAAAGGAAAACATCTAGTGTTCTGCACCGTTTGAGTAAAATGAAAAATGGGTACAAATAAAGCCATCCATGCCATCATTTGCAGATGACACCAAGTTAGGTGCGTGTGTCGATCTGCTTGAGGGTAGGAAGGCTCTGCAGGAGGATTTGGATAGGCTGGACCGATGGGCTGAGGCCAACTGTATGAAGTTCAACAAGGCCAAGTGCCAGGTCCTGAACCTGGGGCGCAATAACCCCAAGCAGAGCTACAGACTGGGAGAGGAATGGTTGGAAAGCTGCCTGGCGGAGAAGGACCTGGGAGTATTGGTGGATAGTCGGCTGAATATGAGCCAGCAGTGGGCTCAGGTGGCCAAGAAGGCCAACAGCATCCTGGCTTGTATAAGAAGCAGTGTGGCCAGCAGGGCTAGGGAAGTGATCGTCCCCCTGTACTTGGCTCTGGTGAGGCTGCACCTCGAGTACTGTGTTCAGTTTTGGGCCCCTCACTACAAGAAGGACATCAAGGTGCTTGAGCAATTCCAGAGAAAGGCAACAAAGCTGGTGAGGGGCCTGGAGAACAAGTCCTATGAGGAGCGGCTGAGGGAGCTGGGCTTGTTCAGCCTGGAGAAAAGGAGGCTCAGGGGCGACCTTATTGCTCTCTACAGGTACCTTAAAGGAGGCTGTAGCGAGGTGAGGGTTGGTCTGTTCTTCCACGTGCCTGGTGACAGGATGAAGGGGAATGGTCTAAAGTTGCGCCAGGGGAGTTTTAGGTTGGATGTTAGGAAGAACTTCTTTACTGAGAGGGTTGTTAGACATTGGAACAGGCTGCCCAGGGAAGTGGTGGAGTCACCATCTCTGGATGTCTTTAAAAGACGTTTAGATGTGGAGCTTAGGGATATGGTTTAGTGGGGACTGTTAGTGTTAGGTCAGAGGTTGGACTTGATGATCTTGAGGTCTCTTCCAACCTAGAAATTCTGTGATTCTGTGATATGCCACTCAAGAAGCTTGACAGCAAGAGAAGGTGATGTGAAGTGCTTGATTTGGCACTAGGAGAACCCCTAGAACCAGCATTTCTAAATTCAGAAAATCTATGTATGTGTTCTACTCTCTTTCAGTATTTATGTCACCCATTATTGTGCTAAGAACTAATTGATATTTCTTATCTTCAGAGCACATCATGCAGGTGTCTCTGACAAACTTGGCAGCAGATTTGAGCTTCAGGCCTGAGTAATTAATAGGATAGTGTAGCCTGATCTCAGACAATGAAGCAAGAAAAAATTAGCTTTAGGCCTTGAAGCACTGCAATAGAACAGGAAGGTTCCTATAGGCTGTTGTGGATGAAAAGGATGGAGACATAGCATGTTACACACAAATGATATGAGTCAGGAACATTCCACAAAAATGAATAATATTTGAATAATGACACAAGAGTTTGTTATCCAAGTTTTCCAGACTGGGACTAGAGGGTGAAAGGGAAGACAGTAACAGAAGGGAATGGGAGACAAGGAGACAGGGAAGTATCACTGCTTTTAACTTCTTTTTGCTAGTTTTGATGAGAAGATTTTTATAATTTCCTTCTTTCTCAGTAGTGGTCTTGACCCTGTGTCAATGTACTATGTTTTGTATGGTACAGCTATAAACAGGAAACATGGTTTCTACAGGAAAATTTTAGAGGAAATTTTTGGCAGTGGAAATCTTGGTGAAGATTCTTACACATCACTCAACCATTTTTATCTGGGTTGAAGCACCTGTGTTGTCTTTCCAAAAAATCAAAGACCATTTGGTACATACCTATGTTAAACAATGAATATGCTGTGTGCATATGTTGTGTGCATACTTTTGAACTCTGAAGATGCAAGTGATATTAGCAACAAATAAATTAATAAAAAATAATAATAATCACAGACTGCTATATATATGCTATAAAGTATTTATCAGGTAACTGTGAAAAAGTGAATAATTGTGTAAAGGTTATTTAAAAAAGATAATCAAAAAATAAAAGGTAGTTATGTTCAGGTATTTTTCCCCCATGTAAATAAATCACCCACTTCTGCCTGTGACACTTAGCATCAAGGGGTAGGAGTATTAAAACTGGAGGGGTGTAGTTTAGCTACATGACAAGAAATAGTACAAGAATTTATTCAGGTCAGAAGAAAGTATCCTTAAAAATGGAAATAAAGCCAAAATTATGTTAATAAAACTGAACATAAAGGTTGGCTAGGAGGAACAACTATGTGAAGGTACCTAGAAAAGCTGAATAGGAATTGTTATTGTATCTCAGAAGTAAAAACCATGCAGAAGAGAGTCATTAGGTCTGCTAGACCACCAGAGAATAAGAAGTCAGTCCAAAATGATCAGGAGATGGCAAAGAAAATAAATTCTTTTACTCTAGTATTCTCAAAAGACAAAGGAGAAATATATGCGTAACAGAATTCCTTACAGATAATTTCAGAGATATATTATTAGTGAGCCAAAAAGAGGTGAATAATTCAGAGAGAAAATCTGGAAGGTAAATGAGAAGGATTTTACAGTGTATTTCAGAGAGAAGCCCAAAAACTGAGTCAATAATAAAATAGGTAATTTAAATTACATTTAAAATGAGCTGCTAATTAACATTGAGGATTTCTTTGTAAATAATTAAAAAAAAAAAAAGATTGTTCTAAAAGATTGTTCTGGAAAGTGCAAAAGGGAGAGCAAATCTCACCACTTACATGAGGTATTGGAAACTGAGCTCATGTGGGAGGTAGGAAAAAATGCAAGAAATCAGGGACAGCAGAAGCATTTGTATATGAAGGGACATTGAAAACAGATTGAACAGCAACACAGAAAAGTAAAACACAGCTGAACAAGAGGTATGCAAGAAAGGTGATACTGTGAAGATACAGTATTTATTTATTTATTTTCCCCACAGGCTAGAAATGAGCACCCAATAAACTGGCAAAGTAATGAGGAGACTCTCATTGACTTTTTGAACTTTGGGTTAGGCTCAGGCTCAGGTTCACCCACCTAACTTCTAACATTTAGCTGCAGTGCCAATTTGAGAAGTCTACACTCAAACAGTAAATTTCACTAAAATCCCTCTATAGTCAGGGAGGAATTAGACAGCTCCAGAGGCTTCCTGAAGTCTGAGTTGTGCCCTGAAGACCCCTGCCTTTCCTTCCATAGGGAGGAATATTGGGGCAGTGCCTTAAATTAGGCAGGGTGTATCCAAACCAGCATGTTAAATAAGAATTAGCAATGAGATTGAATTTTCTTTTCAAAATAACCCTGATGTAAACGTATTACAGCTCAAGTCAGACAGTGCTAGTTTTCTTCATACCTTTTGCTGATGGGGAAAACAGCAGTTTCTGTGAACCGTAGTGGCAGCCAAAAGAAAAGTCCCGAGTTGGAAAAGTTTGACTATTTTCAATATAGATTCATGCTTCAATGCCTTTCTAGAGATGGCCAAGTAGGAAAAGTATCCCTTTTTGCATAATAAATGATTAACTGTGCATCTCCAATCACATCTGGAAAACATTGCTGAGTTTCTGAATAGCTGACATTCTCTGTTAATGGTTTTGTCAGCACATGCTTTTTTTTGCCTCTTGCAAAATATTTAATGAAATATTAATATAAAAATAAAACAACAACAGCAAACCCCCACAAATTTTCCATTTTTCTGATCAGCCAGTGTGGCTCGATATAAGTTTACCAACATTTTACATTATTACCAGAGTAAAACATGCTTCTGATCCTGATTTACTCTGAGAATATGAAAGGAAGACTAGGAAACAGTCAATTCCAGCGAGCAGCAAGATAAAGGGAGAGCTTGCTCAGCAGCCGAACTGCAAAGGACACCACACCCCTCTAAATTGCTCAGAAGAATATTCCTTCTCTTTCAGCAGCTCTAAGTAGACTGATGTTTACATGTATATACATATATAAATGTATACTAGAATAGGAAAAAAAATGAAGTACCAGGTGAATTAACTGGTGATAATGATTTTTTTTTACCTTCAGAAGTTGAGAAAAAAAGAAGTAGGGTAGATGAAGGCTGCTACTCGCCAGTAGCCAAAGGGGTGAGGCTGAGTGTGGCAAGTGGGGAATATTGGCTGCTGGGTGGAGTGGGTGTGATTTGTGACACTCATTGGGAAGGAGCTACCACAGCGTGCTCTGTTCAGCCAGCTTTGCAGTAGGGCTTCTCTAACACAGTAATACAAACAGAAGAAAATAAACATTAGACTGCTATAAAAATTCAAATGATACACCACAAAACAAAATGGTACAATTTGATACAAAGTGCTGGTTAGCACTTTCTGGTCAATATGATGATCATCATTTAATTATAAGCTTGTTTGTGGGAAGTTCAGCCTTCTAAAAGCAATAGTTTTAAATATGACACAGAGATTAGAAACAGTTATTAACGAGTTGGTGCTGTTATTCCCCTTGAGTCCCTAAATGAGAAATTAGAAATCCTATTTGAAGATGAATTATGACCACTAGAGAATGCAGTCAAGATCCTGAATGAGCAAGGCATCCTGTTTCTCACTCATGCTCTCCAAGACTAGCTAGAAAATAGAATGCTTTCTGAAATATATGGGTGAATAAATTGCAATCCAGACATCAGAGAGAACCTACTATCAGCTAAGTAGAGTAACTGGAATACTCTAGAATAAAATCCACAATACCTGCTCATAATTCACTTTTTCTTCTCTTGCATACTGTATGAGTTATTATTTTGTTTTGTTTTGTTGTTCCTCTTTTCCCTATACTATCTGCCGCTTATCCATCTCTTCAGTCCATTCTTCCACTACCTTTTGCTAGTGGCTACTTTCTCTTCCTGAGAGTTATTCTCATCAAGCCATTCCTTCTCCCAGTTGAACCTGGGATACACCTATACTGAACATTTATGGGTACTATTGATTTAGCTGTTTATTGAACATATTGAATAACAAACACTATATTTTTTTAATCTCTGTCTCATTTCCTATTTATTTATTTACTACTTTAGTTGACTGATTTATTTTTTCCTTGTCCATCTGGCCCTTAGTCACAAACACTTTCTTAATCTTGCTTTCTCTTTCATAACCACAATTACTCATCCACAACTGGTAGATCATACTCATTTAGGAAATTACTTGCAGTTTGGAGAAGGTAAAAGTGTTACCAACAGCAACAACAACAAAAAAATCCTAGACTAAAACAGTAACGGCTGTCCATTGATTCATATATCAGTGCTCTTTCAACTTTGCCACATTTTTCCTTTAACTTTTCAATATTTTATTTCAAAAATTAGATTTTTTTTTTCCATATACCTTGCCATAGCTATGGTGGATATATTTGTTCTTTTATTTG
>NC_140297.1:129541027-129561027 GCF_964211825.1 Aythya ferina
CAAATCAGTTTGTGTGCTTGTAATTTTTTAAGCGCCTTTCATTAATCTTAGCTGTACTTGTGATTCCTCTGATGGCATATTAATTTTTCATAAGCATGGGATTAGGTACCACTTGAATTTTTTCTTCAATCAGGTTTTGCCCCCCTTTTAACCCAAAGAATGTGCGGGGGGGGGGGGGGGGTGTTGTTATTATTATTTTTTTTCTTGCTCTCTGATCAGTTACTCCCAAGAATCTGGCCTCTTCCTGGGCATTTATTTGAGGCATTTTGAAAAAAATATACAAAATCCATTGAAAAAGTTTACAGATGATTCAGCCTAAGAAAGAGGAAATATCATTGAAAACGGATTATGGGTTGGGTAATTTTGATCTCCTGGAAGAGACAAAGCCCAGTAATGAAAGCTACTGTCTTTGAAAACAAAACCCCTATGTCATGACATTTACTTGTGCACAAACAAACCCAGGGCCAGCATCTGGTGTAGATACCCAAGGCTTTTTCTGTGTTTGATTTGGCAAATATGTGACTTCATCCATGCTTTCTATGTATGAGATGGAAATCTATGGTCACCATGAATATTACATTGGCTACTTTTGCCGCACGCTACACCTAGTTACATTATGTTAGATTCATTGAAGCAGAAGAAGTGCTGAAACAGGTTGAAGCCTATTAGTTTCAGGTAGTCATATATCTTATCCTTGTATGCCAATGACAGCAGCATACAAAGGAGGTTGTATTCTCCATAAAGACATATAGTTGTAGAGAAAATATAATTTTACATATGAGTTTCTTTACACCCAAATTCTCCCATACTGTAATTTGCTTAGTAAATGTAATTTACTAAGTACTGTAATGTACTGTAATTTACATAGTAAACATTTTTCATTTGCTTTATATATATATACACACATATATATATGTGGCCCTTTTTGTGCTGAATTTATTCAGTAAACTGACCTAAAGATTAAAGCTTCCTTTATGTTTGCTTGTTGATGTGCTAAGGTCAGTATCCATCACAGTTTAGAACCTCAGCTGCTTTTCAGTCGCTTTATTTTTTGAGATCAAGAGACTGAAGAAAGGCAGATGATGACAAGGATGATGTTGAGCAAGAAACTATGTTGTGGTTTAAAATATATATACTCCCTTGGATGGCTTTTTGACTTGGAAATAGCTGTCTGTGATGCAGTAAAGCCATGCTGCAAAGCAAGCATACGTCCTCCTGCACAGTCTTGTCAGGGGCTGTCCTGGACACTCATCAAGAGAGGGGTGAAGGCCACCTGGAGCCTGCATTTCCCACCATACGCTCTACTTAGGGGATACTGCAAAGCACTTCAGGGAGTTTGTCAGCTCTCTCTTTTTCTCAGACAGTCCATTTATAGCTGTATAAGAGACACTATGGTACTAAAACTCCAGAAAAGAAAAAAAAAAGAAAGAAAAAAAAAAAAGAAAGAAAAAAAAAAAAAGAGAAAGAGAAAAGGAAAAGGAAAAGGAAAAGGAAAAGGAAAAGGAAAAGGAAAAGGAAAAGGAAAAGGAAAAAAGGAATAAGAAGAAAGAGAAAATGAAAAGGAACAGGGAGAGGAAAAAAAAAAAAAAAAAAAAAGAAAAAGGGAGAAAAAGAAAACACAGGAAAAAAAAGGATGGAACCTAGAAAAAAATCCTGAAGGGGAATTCTCAAAATTCCATCAGGATTAGTTGCTCATAAGGGCCAAGTTTAATTAGGACAAACCTATATCCAAATGCCTACTGGGTGCACTACAAAAAAAACCAGCATAATTGTTTTGCATTCCCGTGCCAGCAATTACACAAATAACTTGCAGTAAGATTCATATATAAACAAGGGCTAAAATACATGATTGCCTTTGTGCTTTAGAGAAAGCAGTTTGTACTGTAAATTCCTAAATCTGTTAGAAATTTTATTTTCATAATCTAAATTAATTCTCCATATGTATCATTCAAATCATCATCCTAATTTTCACTCAGCTGACAAGTATTTCTAATGACTGCATAACTGCTTATGTGTAATTGAATGTTAATTTGGGCTTTCTCGTGAATTGAGTGTTGCAAGTCTTGCCAAAGAAATCTCAGGAAAAACAATAAATTAATCACAATACTAACAAGTTAGACAGGAAAGTGGTGTGACCCCTCTTTAGCATAGAATCTATTAGACGAGAAAGGATTAACATGTATTTAGTAACACTATGTTTGTGTAAGCTGTTGTGCTGTATTGCTTACCTTATCTCAAGGAGTAGAGCTTTCAAAATGAGACTTGGCAATATGCGAGTTATATTTGTTGAATATTCATTCAGAATAGAAAAGCCTACTAATGCCTCATTTATATTGTCATTTAAATCTAGTGCCACTTTAGATTAATTATAATCCAAATTACAGCTCTATGCAATGCCAGAATTAATATGGAATTTATCCAGATTAATACATTTGCATTGAAAATGTAATATGTCTCTGCCATGGCTAAGGGGAGCACTTTTTAATAAGGTAGTAAACATGGGGAAGGATGGAAATTAACCTTCATTATTGCAATGAAAATTATCCTTTCATTCTACTCTAATTAGAAGGAATACTCTACCAGTAATTATAATTTTAGAATTATTTTGAGGCTGAATAACATCATCTAATGTGTCAGAAGTCTTAAATTATTGCAATCTTTATCAAACATATAGATTCATAAATAACTAAATAGTATTTTGATTGTAGGTTTTCCAAGATTTTATTTCCTTCGCATTCTCCCCCTTGTTAGTCACACAAACATTTATATTTTTATTTTGGGGTTTCAAAGATGCTAAGAAAGTGAAGGCATCTGAATTGCAGTGAATTATGTCATTTTTGTATCAGCAATTTTACTCAAGTTAAATAATTCCGTAACTGACAGTTAATCATTGAGTAGTATATTTTGTGGCACTTAATTATAATTAAACTTAGTTTTTCAGATAAATGTATTGAAAGTACATTATTCATCTAAAATAATGATGTGTATTATATATTGCAAAATGAATTACAGTTGTGTTTCACAATTAGGAAAAAAAGCAGTGTCTCAAGAATAGAAAGTGCATATTAAATACCAATAACAGGATTTAGTCTCTTCCTACAGCTGCTTTTTAAGCTGCCAGCATGCCAGGGGAACACCCAGCTATAAAAACAGTGCCACACTTCATGATCAGGACCATAATATTTTCTCTCCTCTCCCCTTCCTCCTTCAATACCCTATCTGTAAAGCTGACTTAGTTCAGCCTGTTTTTTGTTCAACTCCTTAAAACACTGAATCCAACACAAAGAAGAAAGTTAACACAGCAAGAAAAGGCACTAAGTTGTAGTAACTGTAAATTTGCTTTCATGAGGAGTCAAACCTCACTTGCTTTTGGCAGCTACACTTGTGGCAGGCGAGGACCAGGTGTAAAGTGCTGCTGCTCTGGGTTGGGGAGTTCCGTCCTCACCATGCACAGGGGTGATTGGCTTAGCCCCAGGGCGAAGAATCAGCCCTCTTTTTGTGCAAACTGTCAGTCACATATGCTTTGCTATAGGCCAGATGTAACTTCAGTCCTTTAAGAAGTAACAGTATTTGGCACTGAATGAATCCAGCACAACATCAACAACAAAAACAACAAAGGATCTGTAAATTTCAACAATTTATATAAATATCATAGTAAGCATAGTAAAAACCTGTGCTTTGTTATGCATTTATTGACCCCAGCACAGTGTTTTATGATTCCATGGTTTTATTATATTAACCACAAAAGAAAATTTAACCAAAAAAATATTTGTTTTTATTGAAACAAGAACTATGTGTTTTATGATTATTATTGGTCCTTTGAAGTAATTAAGTTGTCCTATCCTGTGGTGGAAGATGATGTGTAATATTAACCTTGTGTGTGCCCGGGCACATGCAGAGTGCACTCCAAGCTAAATTTCATTAGCAGTTATATGCCAATGCCAAAAACACAGTTAAATGCATTTTCTAAAACAGATTTCAGAGCAGAATTGGGATCCTAATTTCCGTAACAAAATGTTGAAAACAATCTAATGTGAGAAGAGAATTGTTTTCTTTTAGTTTTTAAATTCAGCATCCTGTATAATGAATTATATACCAGTTGAGATCCTGGCCCATTTGTCTTTATAAAGGAACATTTTAAAAGTGACATATGATAAAGGTAAGAAACAGCAGTCAACTGTTAGACATTTTTGACAGTTGGAAATGAAGAGAGGTTAATAATTTGAACCTATCCTTCTAAAACCTGAGAAGCAACCTTTCTCTGTTAATATAGTATGTCACTTTTTTACTTTGTATAACTCTCACAGTTAAGACATTTAAATAATAATGGTGTCTTGCCAAGTAAATACAGCTAAGCCAGTGAGTACTGTATTATAATAAACCAAACTGAGTAATAAAATGGTGTCTTTTGTTGTTGTATCACGTAGATTTTGCCTTTAAAGCTTTACTAGTCCTTCAGGTTGTAGGCACAACCCTTACTGAGCCATCTAAATGAGGCCTCCAAGAGCCATTCCTGAGAGAGTAAAAATTCGGTGGGGCTCCAGAAAGCAGCTTGCTTGTACAGACATTAAACCTATGTTGACAAATTGGTCATTAAAAGTAGGAAAATATGGCAAGAATAAACTTCAATTTGAGCAAGAACACGTTAGAATTGCTGGCCTAAATTACACCAAAAGAAATAATTACCATCTTAGGAATGAATAACAATGTGTGGGGAAATCAACATTAATGTATAAGTCATAAAATATGTTTGTTTGTTTGTTTGTTTTAAATGCCCTTCAGAATATGTCTCTGTATGATTCAGTTTTCAATTGTTTATTATTTTACCATGAGGATTTGATATTTACCCTGAAAGTTTTTCTCTTATCTTACTTCTCTTTAATGTTGCTCTTTTAATATCAAGCATTGCACGAATTATATATGATATTGATAACAATAAAAAAGTTCTTAGTTTTGTCTACAGAAAAATAGAAGCATTTTCTTTGTTCATGTTTACTTTGTTCCAAAACATCCATGACCTTATTTTTAAATTAATCCTAGGTTATTGTGCAATGAGGTGCAATTTGTTCATTTATATGAACCTTATGTGGATTGAAAAAAATCAAGATAAATCTTCATGCACAGCATACAATCAGATTACCCCTGGACTATATATTTATGCTGGGTCTGATAGCAATCAATGGTTTAGCTTCATTGCATTTCAAGATGTATTTGCACCCAGTGTCCAGTGATAGTGTCCTCACCCTGGAAATAATTTAGTTGCAAATTGACTGGAAGATGGTGAAAATTGAAAGTTAAAATTAGAAATACTCATAATAAACAGCAGAAAAAAGGTCAGATGATGCCGCACTATGATGAGATTGGAATGGTTGGTAAATGAGGTTTTGTGTTTGTCGTGAGATGTATGTGACATGCCTACCCAATGCTCTTGTAATATCCAGCCTAGCAGAAGAGATTATCTGGCAAATTGACGCTGGAAAGAATTTTCTGATCGACTGGGAAATTAGAATTGCACTGCTTTCTTTGATGTGTGCACGACTGGGCCACGTTACACAGCTAGTTCAGGCATAACATTAAATATAGTATTTAATACTTAATAGTAGAACTATCTATAGAAAACAATTATATTCTGGTTTTGATCACAAATGCCAGACTATAAAAATTCACAGTGTAAACATCTAAGGCAATCCCAAATGACTGATCTTTGTATATAATTAATAATAATTTATCTCTGAAATCCTATTCTCCACAGTATTTCTTTTAAAGCCTCACTATATTTAGCTTCAGAATTGTAACTAGGCAGGAGTTATCAAAACAGCACAATAATCATATTGCTCAGACAGTTTAGAAAAGAGAGAGGGTAATTAAACATCAGCAAATTAATTATTTTGGAAAACAGGATTTTTAAGCAAAAGCTGATTTGTTTTAATGTAATACACAAATTCACACTGAGCTGCTAAATAAAGCATATTATTGATTAACTTTTAAAGGCAAACTAGGTTATCTAAACAGTAGAGTCCATTTTAGAATGTGTTTATGGAGTCTCCATCAAGGATAAAAGTGTATTTTCATCTTTATACTTATATACTTACTAGTTGTTTTTTTTTTTTTTTTTTTTTTTTTTTCTTAGAACTTTTAAAAAATACCCTCAGAGACAACACAGACCTTTGGAATCACAGCCTCTTTGTAAAATAGGATATTTTAAAATTTAAAATGTGTTCTTAAAAATTATGTTTTTGGAACAGGAATAGTCACACCAGAGAAGGAACCAAAAGTGAACACTGTGGTAGGGGCACAACAGCTTCTTCTGGCAAAAGAAGAGGATGGTGCAGCTAAAAAATCAAAGCCTCCAGAGGACAGTAAATTTTGTCATGAGCAGGTAAAGGAAAGTGTAAGAATTTAATTGTATTCTAGAACTTTTCCAGATAACTCAAAAATAAAACAGAGATGATGTGCTATTAAAATAGCACTATCATCAAGTTATTAAAAGCACGCTGACTAATAGCCTGCATCTTAATTTGATGTTTTTCAGTTCTATCAATGTCCTTATTGTAACTACAATAGTAGGGACCCAAATCGTATCCAGATGCATGTCCTGTCACAGCATTCAATGCAACCTGTTATCTGCTGCCCCCTCTGCCAGGATGTCCTCAGCAACAAAATGCATCTCCAGCTTCATTTGACCCATCTGCACAGTGTGTCCCCTGACTGTGTGGAAAAGCTGCTCATGACAGTAAGTGTTCCAAATACTGATGTACATTCTACAGAAATATATTCAGGCCTCGTGGCAATGTATTTGTAGTGACATAGTATTTGGGTAACGTGATATGGGGAGCAGGTCAGGTTTCTTAGATTCTGTTGCCAGTTCATCCAGTGACTGATGTCCCTTGGGAAAATGACTGGAGGTGGATTTCAAAGATGATGAAAACCTGCAGTTTCCTCCTTGGAAAAGCAAAGCTTGTTAGTGTCTCTAAGAGCACACCCATAAAGTGGGTCTAATATTATCCAGGTCTCAGAGGTATCATGATTCTAGTTTGGAAAAAAAAAAAAAAAAAAAAAAAAAGAGAACTTCCCTGGCTTCCCTGTAAAGCGTAGTTCCAAAATGTAGAAATGTTCCTGTGTATAACTGAGCTGTACTTTCATTATATAATATGAAAATCATTGTAAAATATGAATAGTGGTTCTAGTTGGAGAATACAAGTTTCATTATAAAATATGTCTTTATTTTTTTTTTCTTCTTTCTGCCTCTACATAAAAGGCCATTTAGATTTTTCATGGGGAAAAGAAAAAAAAAAAAAAAAGTGTGAAGCAGGTAGGGCAATTCCTTTGGAATAAGGAATACCTGTTTTTAAGTACCTAACCTGGTTTGGGCACAGACTTGATTCATCCCATATCTGGGATGAATGCTTTAACCAGCAAACTCTGTTTGAAGAAAGAATCTCACCTGAACTCACCTAAGAAGTCATGTTCTTGACTGAGCAATTGCACAGGCCATATAAAAAAAAAAAAATTCTGTGAAAAATAATGTCTCAACATTACATAAATCAAAGTCAGTAAATACACGATCAGGTGTAGAATGTTGTTATTAAGTTGTAGATTCAGTTAGAAAACAGATCTCCCAAGACAGCCTAGTGTCTTAGTTCTAGTTGTCTTGCTGTACTTGGAAATCTCAGATCCAGCTCTTTAAGGATTCATTTCTGTATCCATAGACAACTCCTCCATTTATAATGTGATGGTAGGCCAACCACCACATTGTGACTAAAATGGAAAAAAAAAAAAAAAAAAAAAAGGAAGAAAGAATTGAAAGGGCTCTTTAATGAGCAGTATGTAATTGGAGATCAACAAAACCAATTTAGTTTTCTTTCTTCTTTTCTTATAATACTGCTGCAATAATCTAATACTGCTGTATAATACTAAATAGTGTGACTTTTCCTTTAATAATGCTGTGTTCTTGGCTTTCAAAGGTTCCTGTACCAGATGTCATGATGCCTAATAGTATGCTATTGCCAGCAGCTGCTTCAGAGAAATCTGAACGTGATACACCTGCAACTATTACAGCAGAGGGATCTGGGAAATATTCAGGTATGCAAGAAATAGCCCAGACACTTAAAACTAGGTATGGACAATTTAGGAATAAACCACTTTTTTCCTTCTGAGTAAAGTGAATCCTTTTTGGCTTGCATATAGCCACAGAGATTAAAACAGAAAAAAAAAATAAAAATAAAAAAATTATCAAGGGGCCTGAATTTGGCTATCTGCACCCATACAAAGCTACTAGGATGTACGTGTATACGAGAATGGTTCCTTGTGGTAGAGGTAAAATTAATCACTCAGTAGTGCCTAACCTCTTTGAAGGTAAGACCCTCCTTGTTTATCCAACAAATAAGGCCCAGTCCTAAAACACAGTGGTACTTTCACCAGCTTCTTTGGGGAATGTTAGGCAAATAACCCTGACTCCATTTGCAGTAATAGCAAATGTACTCTTGTGCTGTTCTCCTGTACTCTTATCATACTCTGTGCTGGGAAGCTACTTTACTGTGTCTCACAGTATGCTCCTCCCTCTGTCCTCAGACCACTTTCCTCCTAGCCTATCTTTTTAATCACCTGTCCTAACTATTGTCCCCACTTCTACTCCCTCCCTCAATCTTACCGTTTAATGCTCACATTATACCAATAAACTCCTACCTTATGAAAAAGAGAAGTGCTGTGCTGGGCTGTGCTGCTATTGTCACTCTGATCATCATGTTTGCATTTTATTATTTCTATTAATACACAGCATACATAGCCTCTCTTGATTTCCAGTGGAAAACAAGACACTAATATTATGTGCTATTCTCTTATACCTGCATAAAAGACACTTCACTTTCTTTAACTAGGTGAAAGTCCTGTGGATGAAAAAAGTTCTCCTGGGATGGAAGAATCAAAAGCTGGAATGGAAATTAAGAACGAGGAACAGAAGCCACCTAAGGAATCTACTGAAACAGCAGATTGGAATAAGAGTAGCAGTAAAGATATAAAGACCACTGACTCAATGCCAGATCAACTAAATGAACAGCAGAAGAAGCAACAGCTCTCTGTTTCTGACCGCCATGTCTATAAGTACCGTTGTAACCATTGTAGCTTGGCTTTTAAGACTATGCAGAAGCTTCAGATACATTCCCAATATCATGCTATTAGAGCAGCTACCATGTGTAGCCTATGCCAACGTAACTTCCGTACATTCCAGGCTTTAAAAAAACACTTGGAAGCAGGCCACCCTGAACTCAATGAAGCTGAACTTCAGCAGCTATGCTCATCTTTACCTGTCAATGGTGAACTCTGGGCAGAAAGTGAAAATATGGGACAAGATGATCATGCACTTGAACAGGAAATAGAAAGAGATTATGAGATGGATCAGGAAGGAAAAGCAAGTCCTGTAGGAAGTGATAGTAGCTCTATTCCAGATGATATGGGCTCAGAACCAAAGCGGACCTTACCTTTTAGAAAAGGGCCAAATTTTACTATGGAAAAATTTCTAGATCCGTCTCGCCCATATAAGTGTACAGTGTGTAAAGAGTCTTTCACCCAAAAGAACATTCTCTTGGTCCACTATAACTCAGTCTCCCATCTACATAAACTCAAAAAGGTTTTGCAGGAAGCATCAAGTCCTGTCCCTCAAGAAACAAACAGCAGCACTGACAACAAACCCTACAAGTGCAGCATTTGTAATGTTGCATATAGCCAAAGTTCTACATTGGAAATCCATATGAGATCTGTGCTTCATCAGACAAAGGCAAGGGCTGCAAAATTAGAACCAAGTGGTAATATAAGTAGCGGAAATAGTGTAGCAGGGAATGTTAATAGCCCCAGCCAAGGAATGCTAGATTCTATGAGCTTACCAGCAGTTAACAGCAAAGAAACACATTTAGATGCCAAAGAACTAAATAAAAAGCAGCCTTCTGAATTAATTTCTGCTCAGCCTACACATCACCCACCCCAGTCACCAGCACAACTTCAAATGCAACTACAGCATGAACTGCAACAGCAAGCTGCATTCTTTCAACCCCAATTTCTCAACCCAGCTTTTTTGCCTCACTTTCCGATGACACCAGAAACACTCTTACAATTTCAACAGCCTCAGTTCCTTTTCCCATTCTATATACCTGGGACAGAATTTAGCTTAAGCCCAGATCTGGGTTTGCCTGGTTCTGCCACATTCGGTATGCCTGGAATGGCTGGTATGACTGGATCACTGCTAGAAGATTTAAAGCAGCAGATTCAAAGTCAGCACCATGTTGGCCAGACACAGCTTCAGATACTGCAGCAACAAGCACAACAGTACCAATCTACTCAACCCCAACTTCAGTCTCAAAAACAGCAGCAGCAAAGCAACAAGATGATGAAAGCAGAGCAAAACAGCTTAGTAAATACTGACTGCCAGTTGATAAAGGATATACCATCATATAAGGAATCCGAAGAGATTTCTGAGAAACAGGAGAAGCCAAAGCAAGATTTTACTAATGAGAATGAAGGACTAAAAGAAAACAAAGACATGAAGAAGCCAAAATCCTCAGAACCAGCCATCCCACCACCCAGAATAGCTTCTGGAGCAAGGGGGAATGCAGCTAAGGCTTTATTGGAGAACTTTGGGTTTGAGTTAGTTATCCAATACAATGAGAACAGACAAAAGGTGCAGAAAAAAAGCAAGACTGGTGAAGGTGAAAATACAGACAAACTGGAATGTGGAACCTGCAGTAAGCTCTTTTCCAATATTCTTATTTTGAAGAGTCACCAAGAACATGTGCATGGACAATTTTTTCCATATGGAGCATTAGAAAAGTTTGCCAGGCAGTACAGGGAGGCATATGACAAGCTTTATCCAATTTCTCCATCTTCTCCAGAAACACCGCCACCACCACCACCTCCTCCACCACCGCCACCTCCTCCTCCTCCAACTCCTTCTCAGCCTTCTTCAGCCGGGGCTGGAAAAATTCAAAACACAACTCCCACTCCTTTACAAGCTCCACCACCCACACCACCACCGCCACCTCCTCCACCACCACCACCTCCTCCACCACCACCACCACCATCAGCCCCACCTCAAGTCCAGCTTCCTGTTTCACTTGATCTCCCACTCTTCCCTCCAATTATGATGCAGCCAGTGCAGCATCCTGCACTGCCTCCTCAGCTTGCCCTCCAGTTGCCACCAATGGATACTTTGTCTGCAGATCTTACCCAGCTTTGTCAGCAGCAGCTGGGCTTAGATCCCAATTTCCTGCGCCACTCTCAGTTCAAGCGCCCACGTACAAGAATTACAGATGATCAGCTAAAAATATTGCGGGCTTATTTTGATATAAACAATTCTCCAAGTGAAGAACAAATCCAAGAAATGGCTGAGAAGTCTGGTCTTTCACAGAAAGTTATCAAGCACTGGTTTCGTAATACACTGTTTAAAGAACGACAGAGAAATAAAGATTCTCCATATAACTTCAGCAACCCTCCCATAACAGTGTTGGAAGATATCAGAATAGATCCCCAGCCTTCAACTGTAGAACCTTACAAGTCTGATGCATCTTTCAGCAAGAGATCATCTAGGACACGATTTACTGACTACCAGCTTCGTGTCCTCCAAGACTTCTTTGATACAAATGCTTATCCAAAGGATGATGAAATTGAACAACTTTCAACTGTTCTTAACCTACCTACTCGAGTTATTGTTGTATGGTTCCAAAATGCACGACAAAAAGCTCGCAAAAGTTACGAAAATCAAGCTGACACTAAAGACAATGAGAAAAGGGAATTGACAAATGAGCGCTACATTCGAACTAGTAACATGCAATATCAGTGCAAAAAGTGCAGTGTAGTTTTTCCCAGGATCTTTGATTTGATTACACACCAGAAAAAGCAGTGTTATAAAGATGAAGATGATGATGCTCAAGATGAAAGCCAAACTGAAGATTCCATGGATGCCTCTGATCAAACAGTGTATAAGAACTGCACAGTTTCAGGCCAAAGCGAGTCATCAAAAAGTGTGGCAGTCACAGCAGCAAGCTCTGGCTCTGGTTCTAGTACTCCTTTGATTCCATCACCCAAACCAGAACCTGAGAAGGCTTCTCCTAAACCGGAGTCCATAGAAAAAACAAAACAAAATGAAACCATCTCTAAGCAAACTGATACAACTTCCCAAAGCACCAAACCAGTACAGTCTGCTCCAGTAACCCCTTCTGATCCTCAGCCCTCAGCCTCTCAACCACAGCAACAAAAACCACCACAAATAGTAGGGAGACCTCCTTCTGCATCACAAACTGCACCTGTTCCATCCAGTCCTTTACCAATTTCAATGACTCCTCTACAGAACAGTCTACCTCCTCAGTTATTACAGTACCAATGTGATCAGTGTACAGTTGCCTTTCCAACTCTAGAACTTTGGCAAGAGCACCAGCACATGCATTTCCTAGCAGCCCAAAACCAATTTCTTCACTCACAATTTTTAGAAAGACCAATGGATATGCCCTATATGATATTTGACCCCAATAATCCTTTGATGACTGGACAGTTACTTAATAGTTCTCTTGCTCAGATGCCACCACAGACTGGTTCATCACACACGACACACCCTGCTACAGTTTCTGGTTCCATGAAACGAAAATTGGATGATAAGGAAGACAATAACGGTAGTGAAAAAGAGGGAGGAAACAGTGGAGAAGATCAACATCGTGATAAACGTTTAAGAACTACAATTACTCCAGAGCAGCTAGAAATACTTTATGAAAAGTACCTATTAGATTCCAACCCCACCAGAAAGATGTTAGATCACATTGCACGTGAAGTGGGACTTAAAAAGAGAGTTGTACAAGTCTGGTTTCAGAATACAAGAGCCCGAGAACGAAAGGGACAATTCCGTGCAGTTGGTCCAGCCCAGTCCCATAAAAGATGTCCTTTTTGTCGAGCTCTGTTTAAAGCAAAATCAGCTTTAGAAAGTCATATTCGCTCTCGACATTGGAATGAAGGGAAACAGGCAGGTTATAGTTTGCCTCCAAGTCCTTTGATATCAACTGAAGACGGAGGAGAAAGTCCCCAAAAGTACATATTTTTTGATTACCCATCATTGTCATTAGCAAAAACTGAATTATCAAGTGAAAATGAATTAGCCTCCACTGTATCAACCCCTGTTAGCAAAACTGCAGAAATGTCACCGAAGAATCTCTTAAGTCCTTCTTCTTTTAAAGCAGAGTCAAGTGAGGATATAGAAAATTTGAATGCCCCTCCTACTGACTCTGGATATGATCAAAACAAGACTGACTTTGATGAGACTTCGTCAATTAATACAGCAATTAGTGATGCCACGACAGGAGATGAGGGGAACAATGAAATGGAAAGTACGACTGGCAGTTCAGGGGATGCAAAGCCTGCATCACCTCCCAAAGAACCAAAAACACTTGCAAATGATACTCTAACAAAAGCTGCAACTACACCTACAAATGAGAATACTGATGATAAATTTCTCTTTTCCCTAACAAGCCCCTCAATACATTTCAGTGACAAGGATGGTGATCATGACCAAAGTTATTACATTACTGATGACCCCGATGATAATGCTGACCGCAGTGAAACTTCAAGCATAGCTGATCCAAGTTCACCTAACCCATTTGGAGCTAGCAATCCCTTTAAATCCAAAAACAGTGATCGGCCAGGCCACAAACGTTTCCGAACACAAATGAGTAACCTCCAGCTTAAAGTTCTCAAGGCTTGCTTTAGTGACTACCGGACTCCTACAATGCAAGAATGTGAAATGCTAGGGAATGAGATTGGTCTGCCCAAACGTGTGGTCCAAGTCTGGTTTCAGAATGCACGGGCTAAAGAAAAGAAATTCAAAATTAACATAGGGAAGCCATTCATGATAAATCAGACTGGGCCTGATGGAACAAAGCCCGAATGCTCTCTATGTGGTGTGAAATATTCTGCACGTTTGTCCATAAGAGATCACATATTTTCCAAACAACATATTACAAAAGTGAGAGAAACTGTGGGAAGTCAGCTAGATCGGGAGAAAGATTATTTAGCTCCTACAACAGTTAGACAGCTGATGGCACAGCAAGAATTGGATCGCATAAAGAAGGCTACCGATGTGCTAGGATTAACAGTACAGCAACCAGGCATGATGGACAGCAGTTCTCTTCATGGTATCAGTTTGCCAGCAGCATATCCAGGACTCCCTGGCCTTCCTCCTGTTCTTCTGCCTGGAATGAATGGTCCATCCTCGTTACCTGGATTTCCACAAAGTTCAAACAGTAAGTCTATAAGGGGATGATTTTCTTGTTTTATTAATTTGATCAACTTTCCTAGTCACCATCCCCTTCTAAAACAGCATATTATGCATTCATATCACTGTATGACAGAACACTGGAACAGATTGCCCATAGAGATTGTGGAGTCTCCTTCCTTGGAGAGCTTCAAAAGCCACCTGGACATGGTCTTGGGCAACCTGCTAAATGTTTCCCTGCTTGAGCAGGGAGTTTGGAGCAGATGACTTTCAGAGGTCCCTTTCACTTTAACCATTCTGTGATCCTGCAATTCTATGATACTTATGAGGCTTGTGTGAGTAGATAAAAAATATTGCAATAAGGTGTACTCACTGCAATTCTGAATTGTTGCTGCAGCCTGGACGATATCTCTTTTTTCCCTAAACAGAAAAACATCATTTTAATTGAAATCTAATCAACAGAAATGTTTTTGGTCTATATTAGGCTTCTGTAACATCACTAGTGTAATAATAGCAAAGTTACAGGGTATTTTCTTTTTTCTGAATGTTGTTGATGTAGGCAAAACATGGATTAGAATTTTGTCTGTAAAATTTTTTGTATGCAAACATTTAAAATAATGTCTGATGACGTGCAGAATAGTTATTCCCATACTGCTGGATCATCAGGCATTTGGTCCACACCTTAAGTCAGTTCAATCTGTTTTTTAACTGACAATAAATACTAACAAAACAAAACAAAAAAATGTTGGCTAAGACCCTCTACAATATTTCTGAATAATTGACTGATAGGATAAGTTTTCTGTTGAAGGCAATTACTAATGGCAGTTTCATTGTTATCCATATTCCAGGGGTATCCGAATATCTCTTAAACCTAATTGGTAAAATTATTGCAGACATGAAACCTTACACTCGGACTTGTGCTTTTAAAGTAAACACATAACTGTTTTGCTGAGGTTGAATCTGTTTTTTGCTCAAATTGGAAAACACTTCTTCTTGAATTTTCTGCAGAATGTTTTGTTTAGTCCCCAAAAATGAAGCTTTGTGTGTGTCTAATAGTCTCCAATTTTGCACTCAGAGTTCACTCTCAGTACATCCTTGCAGACTGAAAGTCTCCCATTTATCCTCTAATTTTACACGTATCAAATACATGCACACCAGAGGCAGGGAGTTGGTTGAGATACTTCACTTCACTTTATGCAGTAATTCCATTTGCTGTTGGTCTCTAAATTTTTATTTATTTATTTATTTATTTATTTATTTATGGAAGGTAAGGTACGGGATTAATCACTAGTATTGTTAGGCAAACTAAGACTTAAGCAATGTGTTCTCTGCTCTGCAGCTCTGGTTTGATTGATGATGATGATGTTATTGTTTCCCTAAGTGGTGGTCAAAGCATCTTGCTTTTTTCTTCATTGGATCAGAATGACTTTCCTTCCACAATGGAGTCTCTGGCTGACTGCCCTCTGGCTTTTGTCAAACACTTATTGGCACAGAGAGTGCATATAAAGGAAATATAAAGTTGTTGTATTTCCTTCTTAATGGCATACAGTGTCCAGGTCCAAAAATGGCTGGTCATTGTTCATTAAAATTATAGGTATGGTTTCTCCATATAATTTTGCTAAATAGATTTGGTTAGTTTGACCTTCAGGTAAAATAAGCTCCAGAAAACTCAGACTTGGGCTATACCAGTAAAATAATTTGCTTGGGAACATATCATTACATAGTTCTCGTCTCAAAAACAGGAAGTCCACATTCAAAGTGACACCTGGGAATGGCTGAAAACCCATGGTAGCCTCTTAGTTGTTCCCAGGCATTGTTTTGGAGGATGTTAGTTCATGTCAGCCAGAACTGTGCCAATGTCCTTTCTCACTGTTCACCTTTAAAAATAACCAAGTTCAGTTTTTAGGAAATGTTCTCTGGTACTGTTCAACTTACTAGCATCAATTCAGCCTCAGAATCTAAGTTTTGCTGTTAATAGTATAAAAACAGAATTACAGGTAAACAGGCCAACTGTTCCACAGTAACTTACTATTTATATTTTATAATTTCCACAAATTAGCTCTTCTCTAAGATAAACTTAAATCATTAGGACCATAGCATACGCAGTGCTCTGACAATTGAGATGGATTTTTAGCCCCTTTCATCTTGCATCTTAAGGTTAATTAGCCCATTGTGGGCAAAAGCCCACTGTGTAAAACAGCTGGTAGAGGCTTGTTTTTTTCCCTTCTGCCAAATGCTAAATAGCCCCCGCATCCCCCTTTTGTTCCTTGGCAAATACTTACATTCATAAATCTCCATTCCCTAATGATACGAAATGGAGCAGTTATAGTGAATGGAAATAATAGATTATTTTAATCATTCGTTATATATATTAAAAGAAAAATAAAAAAAGTAATTTACTCAGATTTTCTCCAGTATGTGCTCAACACCAGTATTTCCTGCACCTAATTAGCCCATTTCTATTTTCTTATAATACACTGCTTTGGTTGATAATTCAGATTCATATTTGATGCTAAGTGTTTAAGAATGATTTTTTTGGAAGCAGGCTCCCAAGCAAGCTTTTCTTTGGATACGGTTCTTCTAGCAGTGTATATATTCTCAGTCAGCAGGACAGTTGTTCTGCATCATTCTTTACATGAAGGATTTTCTGAAGCTAACTCCATGATGACTATCCTATACTTCAATTATACTTCTTGTGAATTCTTCTGCAGCTGTGCCATTTCTTCTCTTTTGGCCCCAATTCTGAAAATGCACTTTAGAAGAAATCTCACTAGGACCTCTTATCTTCAAATATTTACCTGTTCTCATTGATGTTTACAGGGTTGGTATTTCCTGTTGTAAAACACATCTATTCTGTCCTACATGCTTGTTTAAAGGACAAATTTCAGAATTAGTACAATACTCGCTTTTAAAGAAAATATCTGCTGTTTGCTAAGACAGGGAACTTCTGAAATTACAGTAATAAGCATCAAAATTAAAATTCTCTTTTGTGCTTCTCTTTACTCATGCTAGACAGAGAACTGAGACTTTTTAGTTTCACTTATGTTATGAGGGATTTCACTTGAATTCAACATTGCTCTTTATAAGTTTCCAAAAAGGAGTAAAAACAACTAACTTTTGCAAAATACTATTATTTTCTAAATAAAATATTTTTTTTTTTTTTTTTTTTTTTTTTTTTTTTTTTTTTACAACAGGTTTGAAATGGAACAATAGTGCTAAATCACATGAGGGAAATATTTATACTATGCTTCATTTTATCTCCTTTATATGTTGCTCAGACTGAACTTCTATTTGCAAAGTTTATTACACTCATCAAAATAAGACTAATTTCTCCATTTCTGACTGAAAGGACCCATTAACTTTAAATTCAGTTATTTGGTTCTGAAACAAGTGCTTTGCAATGTCAGAGTTATCACGATAACACTAGAACTCTGATTCTAGAATGATGTATCCGAGTATATTCTCACCTATGGGATACATTTCTGTAGGTAACATAATTATATCATCTTGTCGGCATCAAATACTGAGTGAGTTCTCAATGGCATTGCTTTGTTTGCTCAGCATAATTCCTAATATGGAGTTATTGGTGGAATTGTAATATATACAGAATACATACACAATTTTATTTCTGGTTTGTCTTTGTTCTTCAAGTACCTTATTGTTTTCTAGATGACTGTAGATAGAAGAGTTCACCTCCTTTTTTTTTAAAGGTATTCTTGAAATTCACATTCTTTTTTCTTATTAGCTTTTCTTCTTAGCTTAGTGTTTTTGCCTGTGATGCCTTACAGAAAACTAGTGCTTCACCTTGCCTCTAGCTATTAATAGTGGTTCTATGAACCTTTTAATGTCATCATCGTTACCATAGTTTTTTTGGATATCACTTAAACCTGGGCTTCTTGAAGATTCACAGCAGCTTTTTCCAAGAATGCACACATCACTGGGTAACATGTACTTAGTGGTTTTGAAAATCTTATCAAGAGGGAAATTTGATTCAACAGCAATTACTTTCCTTGTTATTAGGTCACTAAATTCTGTTCTCTGTTTGCTTTTTGCCCATTGATAGCAGTTTCATTTCTATATTTTTAGTCCTCTGATTCCTCTAAGAGAAAGAGAAATCACTCCTTTTTTTGGAGTCACTTAAAAGAGTTTAGGAAGATTGGAATGTTTCTTCATGATTAGTGAATTTTCTATTTTACATCTCTCATGACTGAAAATGGAGTATTTCTTTCATCACATTTTGTTCATTTAGTTTTTATATCCTCAGCTCCACCTTTAACTTTCAATATAATAGGTGGATTTCACTCTTCTAGAGCAGCTTGTCTGGATATTTAAATGCATTCTAAGCTTTCAACTAAATTCCAAAGAATATCTGAAAAATGTAATAGATCTTGGCTGCCATGGTCATCATCAATGTGAGCAGAATGAAGACAACATGATGGGTAAGGCTTGAAGAGATTAAGAATAGAAAGAAATCAGAAAAAATTGTAAGTAGCCGACAGTCCAAAAATCATGACAAGGCTGGGGCAGCAGTTCATACTGACTGCGTCATTCATGAGTTTTCCATCTATAGTATTTATCATCTGAAACATTTTCAGCAGACTTCATACTCCATTGCCTGTTCCTTCCTGTTGAAAGCATAGGGTAAAACAATCCCCTTCCACGTCACTATGCAGTAACTGTGACAATTACCCACTTCTTAATTATAACTGCTGTGACTTCTTTCACTGTACTATCTAATCCATGTTCATGATGCTTTTTAACTCCTTAGTGTTCCCCTACCATTAAATAGGAGTAATGACACAGTGACAAACATTAAATGGCCTCTTTTTAAATCTGATAATTATTCCCTTTGAATCCTAATTGCTTTATTCCTAAGTAATGCTAATCACCTGGATATTGATGATTTAAGCATCATTCTTGTTCACTCCATTAGTGCTTCCTAGTAGCTAATACTCATCTAACCTCCATTACAGATACTGCATTTATTGTTCTCTTATCCATGCACTAGTAAACTGTTCACTTTGCTTTACTTTTACAATTCTGTGTGCATCACACACTTTGTGTGTTCTTTCCTCTAGCAAACTTACTTGCCTTAAGAAATGACAATGGGTGTAATGTACAGCCCCTTACAGTTAGTTGCCTTTTCTACCCTGTGCCATCATTTAATTTTCTGAGCAACTATACATCTCAGAAGTTTCTTTTTAATAGACTGTTACCAGCCACTGCACTATATTGTGTACTTGAAACACAGGAAAGATTTTTTCCATTAATATATGAGACATACTTCTTGTGTGTATGCACCCTCCAGACAGAATCCAGTCCATCCTTAGGTTGCTTTCTCTAATGAGGTGGAGAACATCTAATGAGGCAGAGAAGGACCTGGGAGTGATGGTGGACAGTCGGCTGAATATGAGCCAGCAGTGTGCTCAGGTGGCCAAGAAGGCCAACGGCATCCTGGCTTGTATTAGGAACAGCGTGACCAGCAGGGCTAGGGAGGTGATCGTCCCCCTGTACTCAGCTCTGGTGAGGCCGCACCTCGAGTACTGTGTTCAGTTTTGGGCCCCTCGCTACAAGAAGGACATCGAGGTGCTTGAGCGGGTGCAGAGAAGGGCGACGAAGCTGGTGAGGGGCCTGGAGAACAAGTCCTACGAGGAGCGGCTGAGGGAGCTGGGCTTGTTCAGCCTGGAGAAGAGGAGGCTCAGGGGCGACCTTATCGCTCTCTATAGGTACCTCAAGGGAGGCTGTAGTGAGGTGGGGG
>NC_140297.1:129568527-129743527 GCF_964211825.1 Aythya ferina
CAGTTCAGGTTTGTATTTATGTATCTGTCAGCTAAAAGTTAGCTGACAAGTTAATAAGTGTTTATTTCTCACATTAATTCAATAATTTTGTACAATTACTGAGTTTTAGCGGAAAAATAAGCAAAATACAAATGAAAAGAATGATATATTAGTAAAGATTGACAGTTTGGTTCTACAGTTTTATTAGTGGAAGAACTGAGAAAGAACATGATCTGGAAATTTTAACAATAGCACTGATACCCTGAGGTAGAGGGTCCTATTGTGGATCATAATCCGGTAATATATCTACTGTGCACAGCTCTTAGTTTCTGATGTAATTTAAACAATACCTATATAATGTGGTTCCAGATGAACAGCTCTGGGATTGATACTCAGCCATTTTGGAAGCTCTACATATCTTGTGTTCCATTAAAGTTGCTACAAAGTCATAGAACCTAAAAATGGGAAAGATTTGTTAAATCAACTAGTACAGTCCCCGCTCATTCAAAACTGTTCCCTATAGTGTATTATAGCTTTGTCCAGTTTAGTTTTAAATGACTCGAGCAATGGGTCTCCTTACATTCTCCCTTGAGCGGGTGCTTTACAGGATATTGAATCTTTCTATTAGAAAATCGTTGTGCTTTTCAGTCTATACATACATTCTTACTTAATTTAAGAGTTCTGCAAGTACAGATAAATACTGTTTGGAGAGGGGAAGCTGATATTTGTCAAGAGGAGTCAATTTGTTTCACAAAATGTCCTCTATGAAAGCCCAGAAAGACCATATAATAATATTAACAACAAAGACAAACATTGCCACAACTTAACAAAACTTCTTTCTACCTCCTCTTTGTTTTATACCATATAAATAATATGATCACAATGACCATAGGCTACAGGTTCATTGTGTACAGCTGCTAATGTGAAATACTTGCTGTATCAGAAACAATAGCAACATTTTCAGATATGAATACATTGGGGATTTTATCTACAGTATTCAGTCATAGCTCTAAAAAGCGGATCTCTGAAGTTTTGTAACCATGAGTAGAGGCATTGTTTTCATTGTCATGATTTTATATCTTGTATTCATAATAATTTGATCCATTCTTTTTTGCTACCCAGACCACAGTGGAGTAATTTGCAATGTCTGTAAAATATCTATATCATGTTAGACAGCCTGACATTAATTACAGAAGTTTTTATTCTGGCTTTTTTTTTTTTTTTTTTAAACACACAGTCAAGCAGATTCAAAACACAGCCTTTGTATGACTATACATGTAATGACGAACATAAGGGTACCTGGCGGCATATATATACATATATATATATAGTTAAATTAGTATAGCAAGATTAAGGCAGGAGTTCATTCTAACTAGAAAATTCACACAGAGAAATATAGTTCTCCTACACAGGCACTTTGTAGAGACTAGCTCATGTAACACATAATGTTTAACTGAAAGATTAACACTGATGTGTTAGCACAGCATATAGCTGGCTTGTAATAAAGAACAAATAAATAAATAAATAAATAATAATAATAATAAACTTGGAAAGCTAACAGAGTACATGGTGATACAAAAATATATCACTGAAAAAGAGAACAGAGCTTTCCGAGAAAGAAATTTGCATAATCAAGTGTTAGGTTACTTTCCTTAAAAATTTTAGTTTTTATATACCTATTGACGGAGAGAGCTTTGGAGAAAAGAAAAAAAAAAAAAAAAAGTTGAATCTCACTACCCTTTTAATATTTAAGCTCTTTAAAAGAACCTTAAAACAAATCAACCAGCTTAAAATAACTATGATAAAATACTGAGGGACTTCCATAAATCATACTTAGAAAGATATTCCTGATAATGTTCATGTGTTTTCTTTTGTGAAACAACTCTGGTTGTTTCCAATAGCAAGATGCCTTCTTGAGAAACCTGTCTTTTCACAACTTGAGAAACCTGTCTTTTCACAATTTGACTGGTCAGGTGGGAAGTAATTCCTTCCCTTTCTCCCCTCCACCCTCCCCCCCGTTAATAATTCTAAAGCATGTTTCAGCAGTGTTGCTGTGAGTACTGGTAGGAAGAGATATTATGCTTTAGTGGCCCAGGTGTTATTGTTTATGGTGTTTCCCTGGAAAATTCAGTAAGTGGTGTGATATCAAACAATGGTAATTAGTTAACCACAGTAGTCTTTTTTACTTCTCTTCTAAAGCCAGGGTGAAACAATATAATTAAAACAAAGAAAATATTAAAAGAAATAATAGGATTGCCCTGAAAATAAAAATGAAACAAACAAACAAACACCCACACTACGAAGAAAAAGGAAAAAGGAAAACAACCCACAGTTCCACAATATTAGCAAATATATGACCATAGTTGTAATTCTGCACACACCTTATAGTCAGGAAAGGTCTTGGGGTGGTGTTTCAAAAACAGGCAGAGATGAAATGAATGGGGTTTTACAAGAAAGCCAGTTCAACACTGTAGGAACCATTAAAGGAAAAATTAGATTGCCTGCTGGCTTGCAGTCTGATGGGGAAAGTCCCTCAATAGTGGATGATTTGTAAGCACACATTCTTATTTCAAACAGTAGGTTGCCTGCTCCCTGCTGTTTGAAGTGAGTTTAATATTCATAGACACATCTACAAGCTATTTACTCTGACCAAAGTGATAGGTCTTGTTGTTTAGTGCTCCTGCACCACATGATGGGACTGCTTTGTGCTGTGAACCCTTCTTTCACAACTCACATATTTTCAGGACTCAAGCATCAGCAGGCCAGGTTGGTATTTTGATTGAACAGCCTCTTCCCAAAGAAAACCAGAGAGATGGAGGGGGTGGGATTGGGTCCTTCTAAGACCCTTCTAAGACCCTTTCTTCCAAACCTTACCAGTTGTCCTTTGCAGGAGTATTTGCAGAAACTGTGGCTTTTTTTTGTTTAGTTTTTCTTACAAAGACAAAAAACAGACTTGCTGCCTTGCTCATTTTAGAGATCTGGTGTAATTTAATTTATAAGAGGAAAGTCTTAAAATGGATGACCTGGCCCTAAACCATTACGGGTGAAAATATTCTGACCTCTTAAATTCACCACTTGTTTCCACAGAGAAAAGGCGTTCTTCATTTCCTCTCCAAAACTGTGCAGTGCACATTGCAGTTAAGCATTAAACAGTTGCACACTCTCTCTGTCTTTCTCTCCCTCCCCCCCAATATATGTTATGCATTCTAGTGAGCCTGTTTATACCAATTTAGACCACTCTAGAGTGAAAAAAGTTTTGTACAATTACAATGAATTTTCTGCATCATCTTTTTTTTTTTTTTTCATAGTTGTTAGTTATCATAATTACTATTTCATTTCTTACACGTATACAAAAAGAAGTCATCCACATTGCTTTGACTGACTCTTTTAAATATTGCATAAAAATCACCTTATCAAATTGCTCAGAGTTTTTATTAGAGTAACTATTTCAATGAGACAGCAATTGTTCTGGAACAGATTGTTTGGAATGGGTGTGGCGATATGTCTCATTATTTATTCAAAAAAAGGTTTTGTTGACACTGAAGAAATTATTTAAATAGTCCTATAATATGGAAGAGCTAATTCAATTCTGAGGCATTAGAGCTCACTGTTTTAAAGTACTGTTTCCAGTTCAAAGTAACAAAGCTCCCTAGCTTGCTTAGTCTGAAGACACACTACAAAACTGAACAGTAATTGTGTCTACTTGAAAAATATTTTTAAACCATTGGTGACATAGTGTTAGCTTTCTTTTTAAAATATAATTATATAAATGATCTTTTATAAATCTGTTAGTTTGCTTCTCTGTTCACTGCTTTTTAACTATTATGTGGCATTCTAAACATTTCATTTTCCATTTCTCCTTTTAATTATTCTTTAAATTATTTCTCTCTTTCTCTCTCTCTCTCCATTCCTTCATTTCTTCCCTGTTTTGTACAAATACCTGCAAATCCACTTAGTCCCTTAATTTTAACTGATCTGTGCAAACCTACTTCCTTCTGCTGCAAGGGACCACATTCCTGAAGATACACACATTCCTCATGCTGCTTTAGTTAGACTGACAAGGAAGGGTTGGTCTTTTGCACTTCTCTAAATTTCTGTCACAGGAATTGAAGAGGTGATTGTATGTGTGAAACTCACCACTCCCTATGACCATTGGTCCCATGAAAGAAAGGGGAGAAAACAGATTATCTGGGATTCATAGACTGGGGATCCCTAGACTGGAATTCATAGACAATTATGACCAGAGAGGTTTATGTTCTACATTACACAGCCCATGAAACTTCTTTCAGTCTTTCATACAATGCAGAAAATAAATGCTTGACTATAGATGAACTGAACACTATTGAGCTCAGTAACACATGCATTCTTTTCTTCCAGTGCACTGAGTCTGCATCTCTTACTGCCTCAGGTCTCTTACAAGCCATTCATGGTAGAGTAATTTGATTCTGGTCTGTCACACAAGGTTGAGCAGCAACCTGAATATACAAATACTTGCAGCATTCATTATTGATAAGACTTGGAGAAGTATTAGATAATGTGTTACTTAATGTGTTTATTGGAGGTGACTTCAGATGGATGATGACTTCAGATGGATGAAGGATTGAATAGCACTCAGCAAATCAACACAATTTTATCTGTTTACTTTTATGTGTGCATGAGAGTTGCAATGAGTCAGCTGCAACATAAACTGTTGACACAGCAACTCCTCAACACAGTTTGTCTGTCATCTAGAAGGTGTAATGTTTGGAGACATTCAAGAGAACTGAAAATAGTTTATGGAATCCAAAACTCCTAGCTGTATAAAAAAATTAAAAATATATATAATAATAATAATTTCAGACTAAGAACTTTGCTGACACAGTTTTTTTTCCACTTATGTATAAAAACACCGGATACTTTGCCATTCAATCTCTCCTCCTCTACCATTACCAGAAGCTACTGACCTTGAACTGCAGTCCCCAAAGGCTGGGCCTTCTGATGAAACCAGATAAAGTCAGGCCACAAAAAAGGGTCTGAGGGTGATAACAGTCACCAAATAAGCACTGTTTTCCTAATTGTCATATTGCAATTGTCATAGCTGTGACAATTAAAGATGACTGATTCTGCATCACAGATTAAGTTATGAATCACAGTAAATGAAACAAACTCTTACTGAAGTAAACAAACATTAAAACCTTTGCAGTAATTAGTGATGTATTACAAAATACCCAGAAACTGATTTAAAGTGATCCAGTGTTTTGCATGTGATGGCATAGAAAGATAGCTTTGGCAGTGACTGTACACAGAGAAAAGGGCTTGTTGCATAGCATTCTGGGCAATAAAAGATCCACTATCACTGTTAAAACTAGGTAGGAAGAAGCATTTATTAAACCAGACAGAGCAGCCCATTAGCATATATACATTGCTTCTGGCACCCCAGCTATCTAACTCTATGTTTCACACTTCTTCAGATACTTTAACATCTCAAAGCAGAGCAGAGTGACTGATGATACTTGTCAATATAGTGTTTTCCAAGCATCACTAACATCCCTGCTACAGATCTCCCAGCTAAGGAAGAACTGCTGATTACGATGAGGCCACTGCAAGAGGATGAAGCAGCTCAGGCTGTGAGATCGGGGAAAGATGAGGCACAGCTCATTGCTTGTCAGACAGGACCTCCATGCCATGCCATATCTGTGCCAGGCATGTCATGCCACAGTTCTCAGCCAGAAAACAGCAACAACAGCAACAACAACTGTAGCTAAATGCTAGATTGCCCTGAGAAGTTCTGAACTGTTTTCTAGTCTTGACCTCTTTGTCCTTTTCAGGCCTTCAGCAAGATGGTTTACACTACAAGCTCAGACATTATCTATTTTTCCTGGAATGTCTCCCATTTCACTTATCATTTTTAATGTTATTGTCCCTGTTACTAAGTAACATAAAGTTGCCATACACATCCTTCCCTTCAAATGCTATTCCTGTGTTATACTTGATGTTTTAAAGCACCCAGTCAATTCATTTAGGTACACAGAAGGATCAGAGAAACAACATGTTTTATTGGCTGAAATACTGAAGTGCTTTACCTTCAACAAGCTGCAGTTCCATTCATGGTGGAGTGCTTATACGTAAGTCAGTGTTCCATTCTGACTTCAACTCTGAATAAGAACATTTTTAGAGCAAAGTAGTGTATTTTGGAGATACTAAATGTATCATTAACCAGCCCACTTTATAAGTGGGCTTCAGAAGAAACTTTTCAGAAATGATATGGCTAAATCAAGCGTCAGCTGATAGAAAGAGAAGTAGCTTCTGTACTTTGTACTTTTGATTTAAATCAGTAAAATATTTTGTCCTTTGGTTCAGAATTAGACTCCCACATTGGTAATGCTTATTTTAGGTTAGCATAGCTTAGCTTTGAGTCACTGGCTAACTCATTATCATTATGCAGTTATTGTTGAAGTGCTATCTGTTTGCTCTGCACTGTACAAGAACTACTCCCACAAGGAAAGCTTTAATTCCCACAGAGGTATCTTTGGAGGCATTTATAAACTTGGAGAAAATCCTGCATACTTGTCTTTTTATCTCTTTCCTCAAGTGACACAGAAGTAGCAATGGGAATAACTAGTATGCAAAGATGTGCACTGGCAAATCCTCACAACATCACCCCCTTCCTCCATCCTGACTTTGTTAGGACAGTGTAATTAGTTCTTCTTATGACTGGTAATTAAAGCCAGACCTCATAGACCTAAACACTTTGGGAAAGAAGATTAATGATAGGCTCTCTGTTTTTGTGTCTCACAAGGGTGGGGAAATCATAAAAAGGAGGAGGGAGAATGTTGAGGAAAGATGTGTTCTGTGCAGCAATGGGAGAAAATGTCAAGCATGAGACTTCTGGGGAGCGAAGAAACAAGCTTTCTAAGTCATCCTCTCACCCCATTTCCAAGTCTTCCTCTCACCCCATTTTGAGTAAATTTACTTAGAGTACACTTCCCATCCCTTCATGAGTGCAAAGGTGCTTGTGATTCTTTGTTTCCCAGTGTGAAGTGCAAATAGAACTGGTATGACTGAGCATAGCTCAGCTTTGACTGATGAGCTGTGAGTGAGCCTATGTCCCAGATATGCTCAGGGCAGGACCACTGATCAATGTATTCTGTCTATTTATTGGCTTACTTTAGAATCTCAAAGGGAGGTTGGAAAATCTGTGTTCCCAGACAGTAACTGATAAAGAGCTTTTGTTCCCGATTTACTTATTTTTAATAACTTTATAGTTTTTGCTAAACAAACAAACAAAACCACCACAACAACAAAACACATAACTTCTGAGATTGCATTCCCCCATCCCCAAAAGCCTTAGTCATGAATGTAGGAAAGTTTTGAATCAAACTATTTGAGAAAAAAAATGTAAAAAATCTGATTTAGTTATTCAAGTGTATATCAATAATCTCTTAACTGTAGTGAAGTTATATCTAACTTATAGTTGTATAACTGACCTTGGAATCTAACCCAAAGTATATTTATGTGCATCCCATGTTGAAAAATGGATCATAAATGTTTGAATGCAGGATCGCTCTTCCCTTATAGCCGTTGCTATTATTGTTTATAATCTGTAATACTTTAACACTAAAGGAACAAAACACAAAAAACATTTCTCAAGTAAAGACAGGAATGCACAGAAAAGTACTGGTCAGTTCTATACCTTCATTAGGATCTGTTATAAATGGACGTACAACTGGGCTGAGCAGAACAGTCAGTGAATGTCTCAAAAGATAAAAGAATGAGGAAAAAGCTGCACAACACTAGTAAATTTATGTGTCTGATTTAAACAGCAAGCTGAATAGCATGACATTTCTAACTCCTGGAGGACATGCAGATTCTTTGAGAAAAAAATATTTTGAGCTTTGTCTTCCATTTAAATAACTAAAATAATAATCAGTTCTGGGATATTTTCATTTACTACTACTCTGGCCATACCTATTCTATAAGAATTACCCCTAAACATTATTTTAACATTGTTTTAAAATTTATTTTAAAATAATATGGAAGTTGTCGCATCAGGTTTCCAGTTACATAGCAACTTCTTCCACCCCCCCCAAAAAATAATAATATAATATATATATATATTTCTATAGATAGATTTATGTATATATATATTATATAGATATAATATATATTTTTTTATATATATATATATATTAAGAAGAAAATATCAGAATTGGATCCTTGCCACAGGAATCTGTTACCCTGCCTCTTCCCTCTAAAATTACTCTGTTTTCTACTAGAATTTTTACCACGTGTCAAAATGTATGTTACCACTAAGAATCTGTAACACTTCTGATTCAGTAGAGCTTTAAACATTTGGACTACAAGTATTTAACTTAGATTTATTGGCTCACTGCTTTCTAAGGAGACTTGGGTGGATTAGGATCTGCCTAGTAGGATATGTATATTAACTTTTCAGAAATACTTTTTTCCCCCCTAATTTCTCATTATTTTTTTAAACTGAGGATCACAAAAAGACAAAAATAAAATTAGTAAACCAGAAAGAGCTCACTTTCAAATCCCTCCAACAGTTTATAATTGTCTGTGTACTTCACTTCATCATTAATTTGGCTCATATTTCTCAGAGTGGACAAGAACATGCATGTCTGAGGACTTGGAATTACAGAAAATAAAGGATGTTCATAAAGAACATCTACACATACACACATGTTCACACACACTTCTATGAGTGCACGTGGACATGTACACAGGGAGGAAAAAAAGGTATGCTTGTATGCTGTTGGTGATGACATAAAAAAGCCTACACACTTAAAGTTGGAAGGGATACCAGAATGGGAAGTGGGTGTATTCTGATGCATTTAGAATAATTAATATGCAAACCAAACCTTGGCTGAATTTGAAGCAAGCTTTGGATGCCAAGAGTACCTGGAAAGCACATCCCAGTAAACATATAAGCAGTGTGAAAAAACTTACCCGAAATTGTTTGAGATGTCAGTCCCAAGTGCTTCACAGTTTAGTAAAGTAAAAGCAGTCTTAGATTTCCTTTCCCCTGACCATGCTGGCTACCTTCCTACAGTTTTTCATGTTCTTGACTATTGTGATGGACTGTGCGGTTTCCAAAAGGAGATGATTAGTGATAAAGGCTGGAATTATTGAGAAATACCCTAGGTTCAGAATTACAATCAATAAGTTGATAAGAGTTTTAAAGTGTTTTAAACATTAAATTAGTGTTTTAAAGTCTGTGGAATAGTAAAAAATTACAGTCACCCCAGAGAATGGCAGAAGGACTCAATGTTTTCTGAAGGACTCTTCACGTATGTCAGGAATAGGAAGAGCTATTAGGACAGGACTTATGCTCGAAAAACAATGTTGGGAAAGTTCAAAAACTCAGTTGGACATATGTGCAACGTGAATAAGAACTGAGATCTTAAGCAAAATGTAGCAACTGGCAAGAGACATAAGGTAAGTACAAAGTTTTAATAACAGAATGTTGAGCCCAGAATGAATCATTTCTGAACTATATATTTGAGCATATGTGATTGTTCATATACAACTAAATAAACATTGTAAAGATGATATGTCTTTCCACTAAACACAAAAAGGTTAGTAAATAGTGATTTACAATGCATTTGGCACAAGAATTATGATATGGTTGTCCAGACTTTTCTCCACTCTCTTTTGGATTTCTTTCTCCTGATTTTCCAGTAAAGCTCCAAAATTCACTGCATTTTGCCTCCTGTTACTGGGTTCTGTGGGTTGCTGTTGCAGAAAGAGCAGAGACAGTGCAATCATTAGTGCTGGGGAGGAAGACAAGTGTTCTACTCGGTCCTGGTCAGTCTGACCACAAACCAAGCAGAAATGTACCTTTTTGCTAGCAGTTACAATTTAGATTCTGCCAATGGCCAGAAAGCAGACAAAGTTTAGCAAAATAAATAAATAAATAAATAAATAAAAATTAAAAAAAAAAAAAAAAAAAAAAGAGAAGGAATATATGATTATGAAGACCATAACTGATGCAACTCATCAAGATATTTGCCTAACTAAAGACCAAGTTAAAAATTAACACATTAGTTCTGAAATTTTTGCAAGTGTGCAGCTGTGAGCATTGTATTAGATAGGACATACATTCTTCAAGTTAAATAAGCATAGTGAACAGATGCAAGTTATATCCTAAAAGTCTAAGCTTCCTTCATGCTTTTTTGAATGTTAGGAAGATAAAGTGGTTTTCAGAGTTTCTAATCACCTTTGTTGTGAGCTTGTCTCTTCAAGAATCTTCCAGTACAAAGCAAGTCATAGTCTGATTGATCATTTTCAAATGGATTCCACTGGCCACACATACATTCAAAGCAAAATATTTTATATTTCCTGTGGCAAAACTAATCTTGCGTGGGTTCATAAGGTGAATATAGGAAAAAAGCAAACAAAAACAACAATAACAATAAAACCAACCAAGACTAAAACAAACAAAGAAAAAGTAGAATGAGAACTAGAAGAAACTTTCATATCCCATTCTCAGGCTTAACATACACAATGATTCCCATCTTCAAGCATATAGATATTAGTCTCCGCACAAAAATAAATAAACAAATGTTTTTGCTTCTCTTTTCTTGAGAGTTGTGAAACAAACAGAAGTAGAGTAATAAATGCCAAGCAGTCCCACAGAAGTGAATTCTTTTGTAAAAACAAAACAGAAAAAAAAAAAAAAAAAAGTGTAATCTGCATGAGCTTCCTGAAAATAAATATATATATATGTATGTATGTATCTATGTATTTGTTGTTTACTGTTACACTCTGTGTTTAAAATATCAAAAACAAGGAAGAAATTTACAGTACTTTAAACACTGTGGACAGCCTTTGCTAAGCTGCAGTGCCTAAGCTACTGATAAAACAAATTAGCATCAGAGTAAGAATAGGACAAGATAGTGCTATGACAGAAATAATATAAGGAATAATAAGAACCCAGGTGTACATAATTAAGATTGTAATTCAAGCAAAGGGTTCTGGTGACATCATTTATCAATGTCACTACAAACTCTCAATGGAATTACAGCTTTGTATGTAGAATTCAGATATACGCGATTTGTTAGAATACATGAAGAATGTTTCTATTAAAAGTAGACAGACAATATGTTAACCTCAAGGAGTGGTGGTGACAGGATGAGATACAATGAGAAGAGGTTTTTCCTATTCTAACAAAGGAAGATCAAATGTTTACAGTATTTTTAAGCTATTTGGGAATTAAATTTAGTTAAAACACTGGCTAGGGATTTTTTTTCAGGTCTTAATACACCAAAAGCAGCAGAAAAAGTGTCAGTTCTTGTGTTATTCAACACAGCAATAAAAAAGTGTCTACTGCAAAGGTGAACAAAGGAACATCCAAAAATACTAATTTGTCCAACTCATACAGCACAAAATCACATTAAAAGAAGATTGAGATAAATATTTCCATTAAAAAGATGGTATAAAATATTTACAATTAAACACACAGTAAGGCTAGTATTAAATTATTTATTGAAAATTAACTAATTTTTTGGAAGAAAAAAGAGTGAATGTTAATGCTTTTAAAAACATATGCTGGAAGGAAATGATAATTATTACTCTGTGAATGTCTGATTTTGTTGTTGTTTATTCTTATAAGTAGAATACTTTTATGAAGATAAATATGAAATAGGCCCCACAGTCTGTGTGAAGAGCCCGTGTTGAGTTTAGGAGACTAATTCATGTAAAACCATATTCTTAAAGATAAGTAGATTTATAATTTCAATGCCAAACTGCTTGTCATTTAATCAATATCTGAACTTCTCAGCCTCACTTAAATGCCCACAATCCTTACACAATAAATATGAACAGTGTTTCCCTGAGAAAGCAATGTTCGGTAAATAGCAATGCTGGCCAGAAATATAATGCAGAAGATGTGAGGCCTGACTACTGACTGATCAGAGAAAAAGTTCCTCATCAATGCAGTGAGAAAAAGGCTTCCTTTTACGTGATAAACTTAGCTGTAAATCCCATCTAAATACAATGCCTGCATCTGTGGATACAAAAATCCACAGATATAAAAATCCACAGATTCAGACTCAGATTCAGTGTACTGGGTTAGTTTATCATTTTTGGTTAGTTTGTGTAGTATTCTAATTAGATCCCTTAAATAGCATACCTTATGAAGTGTGCTATAAAACTTGAGATGGTCTTGAGTACCTCTCTGAAATGTTTTGTTCATAAATTCTGTATAGACACTGATAATATGAGATATTTTTTTTTCCATATTTGACATTTGAAGGCAAAAATATGATCTCAATATATACTATATTCTTCAAAAATTTCATTAAATGTTGACCAAAATCATAAAGATTGGGGTTCTGCAAATATGAAAAGCAATAGAAATGCAATACTCACAAAGATTTGAGTGCTTGTGGAGTTACAGTACCTCTAGTCCAAATTCACAAGTCTTGAAAGTATGGCTTTGTATGTTTGAGAGAGTAGCTTGAACAGTAGTAGCTTTGACCTTAAATAACTTAACTGGGAAAGAAAATTTGGTCAAACTAATTCAAAGTACAAACTCTCATCAAAGATTGATGTTTGGGATCAATATGAACTTTTTATAGCAAAGTATTTTTGAAGGAGGACAACAAAAGGTTAGAATACTTTCAAACTTGAAAAAAAAAGCAAATTAGTATGACTAATAGGTAGTAAGGGAATGAAAATGTAAAATTCAGAGATCTTGATTTCATATCATCATTTTTTAATACAATAACTGCTAAAAATGTTCTGCTTCTGATTCTTGTTAAGGTAAATTTACTATTCATCTTTCCTTCTTAGGGCTTTCCAGTCTTCACCTCTTATAGCTGGAAGAGGAGCAGGCTAAATACGTTCCTGAAAAATGGCAAGCTATTCTTCTCAGATAAGCTATCTTACTGAGCTTATCTTCTTCTCCTTCTTTTTTTTTTTTTTTTTCCCTGAGGATGAGAAAATGGCATGAACTTCTTAATTCTCTTTATTCAGTGCAATAAATGCACTGAATAATGAATATTTTTATATATATTTAAATTTATTTATTTTATTTTTTATTTAAAGAATATTTATATATATTTATTTATATAAAGAAAGGAGAAGGAGAAGGAGAAGGAGAAGGAGAAGGAGAAGGAGAAGGAGAAGGAGAAGGAGAAGGAGAAGGAGAAGGAGAAGGAGAAGGAGAAGGAGAAGGAAAGAGGAAGAGGAAGAGGAAGAGGAAGAGGAAGAGGAAGAGGAAGAGGAAGAGGAAGAGGAAGAGAAAGAGAAAGAGAAAGAGAAAGAGAAAGAGAAAGAGAAAGAAAGAGAAAGAGAAAGAGAAAGAGAAAGAAAGAGAAAGAGAAAGAGAAAGAGAAAGAGAAAGAGAAAGAGAAAGAGAAAGAGAAAGAGAAAGAGAAAGAGAAAGAGAAAGAGAAAGAGAAAGAGAAAGAGAGAAAGAGAGAAAAAGTATTTCTAAGTAGTTAGTCTCTCAGCCCTGAAATTTCTGTTCTTCTTTGTTCCCCTTTTCCTCATTCATTTTTTGTCTTTTGTTATTTCTCTCTTCCATTTACAAGATGCCTGCTTCTATAGCCAAATATTTGGTACTTCTGCTTTGTGGACTATTTCCTGTCTTCCTTCCCTTTGAAGCTGTCTTTGTGTTCACAAGATCCTTTAGAATAGGTGCTTCATTCTGTGGATACCTCAGGTGATGGAGAAGGATCATTTGTCCAGATCTTTCCATGCTGGTTTGGAAGTTGACTAGGGTTTAGTGGTATTTTTAATAATACCTGCTCGATGCTCTGTTTCCAAACATAAGCTCTGCTTTCAACAGCAAAACGATAAAGATGTAGTGCTTAATAATGAAGAACAGTATTTTTTATTTTACAAAACAAGCCTCTCAGCTTCAGTGGTGTTATTCATGAATAACACCTTGTGCATATGCATTATGAGACAGTGCTTAATTGAATGATTGCATAATATGTTGTTCCACAGAATAAAATATGAAATATTCATTAGGGGAGAGAGAGAGAGAGTTAGAATGCCTGGTGGTTAAATCACTCACAAGGGAAATCCAGCTCCTACTTCTTGCTCCAAGTGAATATGCAAGTAGTTTATACAAAAATGTTTTAAAAGCAACTAAGAATTTTATCTCCAAAATATATTATATCTTCATGGCTAGTGTAATAGCCCAACAGTCTTAGTAGGGCATGGGGGGACATAATTAAGCATAGATCACCTACATCCCTTCATCTAGTTTTTGTAGTCAGATGCTTTAACCACTAGGCAGCTGGGTTTAATGGAAATAAAACCTCCCTACAGATTTTTATTTTTCAGGAAATTATTGACTTGGCATAGGTGCCTCATTCAGGAAGGGGTTTCCAGATGTGATTCCAGAATAGAAGGAAGCAATTGCAATCTAAATTCACATTGAGTTAAGTCCCTGTGAGGGACATGGTGTAGGCATCATGCGTATATCCTTAGCTGAATCAGAGGATGGTCCACTCACTTTTAGTTGCTTTAAGTCAACTGCTAAGAAACCAGCTCTCTTGTGCCTCACACTGGGAAAATGGAGATGAAAGTAGGATACCAAAAATGTTACAGTAGTAGATTTTACAATGAGATTTTAACACCCAAATCTCATTGTAGATTTAACCTTTGCCAGTCTGCGAGGTAGGAAGATCTTTGGGAAGGTGTTTTCATGAAGTGCTACCTTCTAATCTAATAAATTGACTTAATAATAGGTACATCTGTTGAAATAATGAGATAAGTATTAAAAATATTAAAGTATTAAAATAATAGCGGAGCAGAAGCTTTAAATAGATAAAAATAGGAAGAAATTGATACCTTTTTTAAAGTAAAATTGATTAAAAATATTTTGCATCTCAGAGAACAGATGACTGTCAAAATATATGTATCTATTTTATGACTTTCTGGTAAATAACAATAAAAAAACATCTTTTGATTTTGTGCAGGGTATCGCAGAAAGCCATTCTCCTGGCATATTTAATTTCGCATTTATTCAGGGAAAAAAAAAATAAATAAATAAAAAAGAAAAAAGAAAGAAAGTGAGATTGGGGAAATAACACACTCAAGGGAAACAGAATCAGTCAGAATAAATAAATATGCCCAAAACAATAACAGATGCAAATGTGGCACCAAATATCACTGATAAAGAATACATTAATTCAGTATTGCAAATTACTTTTGCTTAAGGCAGATGTACTTGGTATACCCTCTTAATTATTGCTCCTCTCATCAGTTTGCAACTCAAAGCATGTTCTCTCAGTAGCAATTAGGGAATTATATGATTATATGAAGCTCTTGATTCTTTCAAGAGAAAATTTCCGAACCCAAAGACTAGAGATTATTATTATTATTATTTTTAATTGTAGCAACCAGCTTGTGCACTGACCATTAGGACAACACAATCCACACCCTCAGTTGCTGAGGAAACTCTCTGGGCCAGCAGAGACTTTGCCCTTCATGTAAATATCTTCGCAAGCCACCTTCTCTATTGCCATTCAACTTTTTCTCAAACTTGGAGAAGACAGGATGATGGTGCTATAGCTAACTGGTGAAGTAGAAGGTTCAGCTTCTTGGGTCCTCTTCATCCAGCAAGCAGTTTCTCTGGAGGAGGTCCTGTATATATATATATATATACACATATATACATATACATATATATACATATATACATATACATATATATATATGTCTCCATATACATATATATATATGTCTCCATAGGTCTCTTTCTCTTGGTACCTGCCTATGATTACCATCTGGTGTTAAGAAGAAGCTACTTTGAGAAGGCAGAAACATTTATCTTGTTTTTCTACTTCTGAGTGTCCAAAGAATTAGAGGTGTGCTGATATCTGTCGTTCATACAAGCAAGACACTGTTTGAGAGCCCATGAAGTGAGGCCTACCCTCATTTCTTCATTTCACAGAATCACAGAATCATAGAATGACCGAGGTTGGAAGGGACCTCTGAAGATCATCTAGTCCAACCCCTCGGCCAAGCAGGATCACCTGGACAACATTGCACAGGATGGAAAGCTGTCTAGCGGGAGAATCTGCAACAGAGACTTTGGCATGCCCCAGATTACCATTTCCCAGGGGCCAGTACTACCCATTTTTTTCCCTTCCCTTCCCTTCCCTTCCCTTCCCTTCCCTTCCCTTCCCTTCCCTTCCCTTCCCTTCCCTTCCCTTCCCTTCCCTTCCCTTCCCTTCCCTTCCCTTCCCTTCCCTTCCCTTCCCTTCCCTTCCCTTCCCTTCCCTTCCCTTCCCTTCCCTTCCCTTCCCTTCCCTTCCCTTCCCTTCCCTTCCCTTCCCTTCCCTTCCCTTCCCTTCCCTTCCCTTCCCTTCCCTTCCCTTCCCTTCCCTTCTCCCCCCCCCTTTTTTTTAACCTCGGGGTTCATATACTGATAATTTAGCATGTTAGCATTAGATTTCTGTCTAATTCAACCTTTTAGTGAAAGCTCCAGGATTTTTTTGCTGATCAAACCAAAGGATGCATAGGTTGTTCAGTACACTATGACTATATATTGATGTATGTGGACTGGCTGAAGCTTAAGGTTATATAAAATGAGCCACCATAGATAATTTTTATTTAGTGCAAGTGTTCATAAGAGGAAAAAAGTTTGCTACCCTCATATTCTTTTGATCAGTAGGTTTGGGATACTGCCAGCAAACGAAAAATAGTAAGTCTTCCTCTCTATTCACTGTTACCTTAAGCTAGTTCAGTTGGAGATTAGATTAAATACTCACTAAAACTGTTAGTATTGTTAAAATCATTAAGATTACTGCAGTATTCAAAAAGATTAACTACAGATATGGTATCTTTAATATTCTGGGAAATTGCTTTGAAATGGATACTTTCTTATCAGTTGTGTTGCAAGTAGTGGCCAGTTGCAGAAGCAAACCAAACTGAGGACTTAGTATTGGAGAGGTCATGACTTTTTTTTTTTTTTTCTTTTACATATATATATTATTTAAATTGAAGAGTAAGACTAGAATCAGCCATAGCAACAATTTAAGGTAGATTCATATGTTATGGAAAAAATGAAGTTTCCCCTAAACTTAAGTGGCACTAATTCAATTTGCAAATAATAGTGAAAAATAGTGAAATGTAAAGTTTATGTTTTTCAAGTCAGTCTAAGAGGGAAGGAGATGGAGAATTTGCTGGTGCCCATAAAGTGGCTATTCCAATATTAAATAGGTCTGAGGGTAGGATAGCTGCAGTTTCTCAAGAACAGGTAAAATACAATTGTGGTAGAGACTTGGCTTGAGTGTTTACAACACAGAGAGTATGAAAAAATAAAAAATAAAAACAAGAGAAAAAACTGTCTTTGCATCTTATAGTTCCTGTTATTCAGAGAATATTATTAAAATGATGAGGGTGATGAGGTAAATTTATGTATTAGAATGTTATATGTTCTTATTCAGACTATTCAGACATGACAAAGATGTCAATTGATGCTTTGCCACTGTTGCTTCCCATCAAAGGCAGTTAATTTGGAAAGAATATTTAACTTCATGTTAATGTCAAAGAATATATATTACCGGCATTATAGTAAACTGGTTCTTCTTCATGTGAAATAAAAATGATAGCATCTAAAAAAGACATGGGACTGGAAACCCAAAAGGCTCTGCCTGTGAGTGGTAATACTTGAAACAAAACATGAGTAGGGATGGGACAGTTTCAGTAATATTAATGTTCAGCCTATTTTTCAGAATGAAGTGTCAGACTGTAAATATATTGTCTGGCTAACCATTTGCATTTGGCTTCCATCAAGAAGCTAGCTTTTCTGGAAGTTGTTCTGTTAGCATTTGGGTGGGTATTAGCCCAACTGAAGAGGCATAGCATGGGGTCAGAAGATAGCTCTGATTCATTCAGGATGAGGGAGAAGCCATGTGAATGGATCGAGATAAATCATGATAAAACCAATGGAGATAAAATAATGGCAGATTTGAGATTAGGATGAGAGGTCATAAGTACAGGCAGCTCATATTACACTGAATGACTAAGATTTCAGGACACCACACCAGAAGGTTTAGGTGGTCACAGGAGCAATTTAACTGACTTATAAATTATCTGAAAAGAAAAAAAAATATCAGCTAATTGTTCATTTGGAGTGTGTATTAAATTTAATAGTATGTTCTGTTCAAATTTTCTGTCTTGAAAGATTTTATGATGTTTGCTACTCTAATAGAAGTAACTATTAACAATGTGAGAATCTGGTTAGGGTAGAAAATTTGATACCTTACTATAGCAAATGTCCAATGGAGTGGACTCCATTAAGGATTCCACTTTATTATAAAGTGTAATTAGAATTGAGAAGGGAACAAAAGACTGGAGAAAAGGTTGGGGCTACATTAGACTTATGAGGCAGCCTCCTTTTTCTGTTTTCAGTCTTCTTCTGGGGGAAGGAGGTCCATGGATCTCAGGAGTAATGCTAAGGCCATGTTAGCAGGGTGGAGGGCTGATGGCAGTTTGCCACCACGTGGTATGGATTACTAAGGAAGTATGACCTGCACTGGACGAGTCATTGCCAGATGGTTCCCAGATGTGTTATTTATGAAGTCACGGCCTAGTTAAACCACATTCCTAGTGTCTTGTCTTCTTTTCCTGCAAAGTCCAAGACACTAATGAAGGAATGTATGAGAACTAAATAGCAGACCAGTTGTCAAAAACCAAATGGCAACAGAAATCCTTTCCTGTCTCTGGATATATGTAAATATATATTAGATTAACAAAACCAGCTTTAAACAGCTGATCCCTGAAGAGTCATAGAATTGGCTTCTGTAATAAGTACTGTACTACGGACAGTACTTATCTTGGCTTCATCAGTCCCTTGTGAGTTTCTACCATAAAACTTACCACATTGTTCTTCATTCTGTTTCTTATATCTTTTCCTTCAAAAAGGCCCTCTCTCCCCTAACTTACTCAATGTAGAAAAAAAAAATATCTTATAAATAAAATCTAGATTGTTACTTAAAATACATACACCAAACTAATGTAGATGAACCCTGTAGCATCGGAGATGATCTGACAATGTCAAATATAGTTTGTGGATTGATTGGTTGGTTGTTTTTTTTTTGCTTAAATTAGTCAGGTTTGGCAGCAAGCTGATATGACTGAGAGCTCATGCAAGTTTCTTACCAGAAGGTAATTTATTTGGTTTGCATAATTTATCTGAAGCAATGCAGTAACAGTTGGTGCATTGCTTTGTTAGCCTGTTTTTGTCTTTTGATAGGAAAGGAAATTTCTTTTGTTGGATATGTCTTTTGTTAGATATGTTGTTTGTTTGTTTGTTTATTTGTTTCATTGCTATAGTTATGTGAAACAATTCCTGAGTCAGTTCAAAGCAGGTCGAAAAGAACACTGCAAACAAGGTAGTGCTTTGTAGTCTCCTACAGACTGAGCTGTAGCAATATGACTTGAAATGCAGAATAACATGAGTTGGCACAACTTTTATTGATCGCAACCTATCATATGATGGGCCCTAAGGTTTTAATAAATAAGCTGGAATTCTACTGGTATAAGAAATAATGGAACTAAGTTTAAAATAATTCAGAAATGCTTATTTTGAACAGAAGTCATGACAGACTATCTTGTATGTAACACTTTAATGCAGATATTCAAAATAGATAACAAACTGTTTGCTTTCTCTTGCCAAAAAAACATGGGATATATATTAACATTGCTTTTCATTGGAGTGATAGAGGTTTCTTTCTCAATTTAATCCCTTGGTGGGCACCTTCTCTGGGTGGAAGACAGAGTAAATGAAATCAGAACATGGCCATAATATGAAATAGTCTTGAGAATATTCAGGGTCACTGGGATTTTTCTACTCATGCAGTATAGTACTTCATAAGACAAACAAATTAAATTGTTATATACTCTTTCAGGTAAATGCAATAATTCAAAAAATAAGGAGGTGTATGGCATATTTCAAAGGTGCAAACACTTTTAAAGATAAAAAGACTAATCATTTTCATTCAGACAAAACATTTTGAATCATTGATCTGACTGTCAACTGCATTAAAAGAAAAAAAAAAAAAAGAAAAAAAGTATGGTTATCATTTTTAAAAAGGCCCCGGGATCTGTTAGTCTCTTGTTAGAACGATTTAGTTTTGTAATCTAATACTATAAGAAATAGGGAAGCGATCTTAGATATGCAGATATCTGTGTATAAGATTGTGTATAAGATGAACATATGTGGCATTTTATGCATATATTAGATGAATTAGAGCTTGTATATCAGGAGCTGATTGATAAAAAAGTCAGTAAGTAACTTAACAAACGAAACCAAATATATCAATAGGGTTTTTGTTTGTTTGTTTGTTTTTTTGTTTTTTCCAAAAATTCATTGTTCAAAATCAACCTTCTTGTTCAGATAAGTAAACCAGGTTAAAATCACCTAAGAGCAATAATGACTGACATTTTATAGCAGGTCAGCTGTATCAATATGTATACAAGTAGAAGTGAATTGAGCAATGCATGGATATAGCATAATTATTCATGATATTTTTAGGTGTCCAGCTCTTATAAAATTTACATTTAGTTTCTACCAACTTGATCCTGTTTTTTCTGATTTCCAGATAAATCTTGTGGATTCCAGCTAAATAGCACAAAGTCATCATTGTTACAACTGAATAATAAATGGAATGGTTTGATCAGTCTTGGATTAATCCCGATATATTTTTAAAAGGAATGTATACAGTATTATTATTATTATTATTATTATTATTTACTATTATATATACAATATTAATATAATATAACATAATAAATATAATATATTATTTATTATTGATAAATAATAATAATAATAATAATAATAATAATAATAATAATAATAATAATAATAATAATAAACAATAATAATAAACCTAAGTTCTACTAGGATGTTATTTGCAACACAACTTCCGTCTGAGTGCTGTACAAATTTCACTCATGCAAGGAAGTACAATTCTTCTTATCTCAACTTTTAGTTCCTCATCCCCTAATAGCTGATGATATAAAGTTTTCTACCATACTCTACACTTCACATAGAGATAATCACCAATAATAGTGCATTTTAGAGTTATATATGCATATGTGTAAATACATATGAAGTGACAATAGTTAATGGGTTGACTGCTAAATAAGTTAGTCTTTCCACTATATCTTTCTCTGTTAAGTCTTTTCCCACTGTCTTTGTGGATAACATTACCTGTTGTTGTAGATAATCATTTTAAAATAATTTTATAGATTCTTAATTTCTGCAACCTATTTCTTGTTTCGTGGAAATTACTTATATAATTTCTATTAAGTATGGGCAGATACTTTTCCACTGCTCATCCTTTAACCATCATATTGCCTTCACAGTGAGTGTGTGGAAAATTTGTTGCATATAAATCTGTCTTGTGTGCAGAAAATGGCATTTTATAGCCAGCTTGCTTCAGGACAGCTCCTGCCAACCCTCTGTACCTCTGCCATCACTCTATATCTCTACCTTTGTTTCTCTTTGCTGCTCAGAGAGAATTCCTAGAATCATCCTTCCCTTCTACTTAGCACTGGTGAGCCCACCTGGAGTTGTCCACTTGTGGGGCCCCCAGTATAAGAGAGACATGTACATACTGGAGAGAATACAATGTAGATCCATGAAGAAACTGGAGCATGTCTCATATGAGGAAATGCTGAGACAGCTCTTCGGCCTGGAGAAGAGGAGGCTAAGAAAGCATCTTAACAGTGTCTCTACCTACTACTTATCAGTGTCTCTACTCCACTAGAGGGAGTGCAAAAAGGATGGAGCCAGACCTTTTCCAGTGGTGTCCAGTACCATGACAAGAGGCAATGGGCACAAACTGAAATAAAGGCAGTTCTCTCTGAATATCAGGAAACACTTCTTTACTGTAAGTGTGACCAAGCACTGGAACAGATTGCCCAGAGAGGTTGTAGAGTGTCCCTCCTTGGGAAACTGTCCTTACTTCCCTTCAGAAGCTGTCTGGATGTGGTCCTGGGCAACCTTCTGTGGGTGAAACATCTTGAGCAGAGGGCTTGGAACTCCAGAGGTCCCTTCAAACCTCAGTCATTCACTGATTCTGTGTTTTTGACCAAAAACAATTTCAAAGTAATTTTTCAAGCTATAAACTATATTATAAACTTATTATACATGAAATCAAGGAGAATTACACGAGATCAAAATCTGTCCATTTTTCAAGGTTCTGCAAAACCTGTCTTTGTAAATAGAAACACCCACTTGAAAAACAAAATATTTTGCCATTATTTATTTTAAGAAAACATCTTTTTCTCTTTGGAAGATCTAAAAACATAACCATGAAAAACCTAATATGAGTATGAACTTCCCATTACGAGATAACGTTTTGTTACTATTTTTAAAAATGTAGCAGAAATTCTAAAATTACAAAACTGCAACATTTACCATGTCAAAAGATTCTAAAAATCCATACGTAGAGTTCTAATTTAGATGCTTTTATCATCCTTGTTTTTTAAATGTTGTACTGCATTGACAAGATAATTTGCAGAGCATTACTCATGCCATTTAGCTTAAGAGTCTTTTTCTTATTTCCTTTTGGAAGTTTTTAAAACATAGATGATTACTCAAAGAACAAGTCAGATTCTTTATCACAGCAAAAATTGCCAGTAATAGATTAACTGTATAGATATTAGGAAAACATGATTTTATAGGTATATATACAAGAGTGTTTGTTGCTTTACATAGTGGTTTTCAAGGGTTTTATATAACCTGTTAATAAGGCAAGATGTTACATTACAATAAGGCAAGATGTGCCATATGACTGAGGAATGGAAATAAAGGTTGAAATCTGAGATAGTATTAAAATACTTTAGGAACTTTAAATATATTATTATTATAATAGTTATTTCTATAAAACTACTTCAAATATTTCTTCAAGAAGGAAACAATTTGGAGTTCAAGTTCAGCAGCATAATAACCAAAAATGTATAACAGTACTTTAATTCCCATCACTAAACTATAGATTAGGGTCTTTTTCGGTTGTTGCCATTATAAATCCCTGTTCCCAAGGGTACCAAGCTATCATAAAAATTTGCTTTGGGCCATGCTTTGAGATAAATTCTTCAAATAATGCATAGGGGATTGGTTTGCAACTCCCTCTTGTGTTAATAGGAGCTATCAAGGTAAGTCTCTCATGGATTCATGGGAGAAAATTCTCCATAGTATAAAAACTTTTGGCCTCGGGATTATTTGGTTTTGATATATTTCCAGATAAAAACATGTTCTAAAATAAAACATTTTATGCTAGTGATCTCAGATATTTGTTGGGACTGTTAACACTCATTAGATTGTGTTAAATTGAAATTCCACTGATGAAGTCTGAAACATAAATTATTTTCTAAATATTCCTGTATATTATTTTATCTAAACAATTTTGTGTAAATATACAAACTATGTTTATGTTATTCACCATCAAATTCAAAATGCTGGCTGAGCATCATTCAGATACTTTGTTGAGATGTTCTTAGGAAAATGAGGATATAGTTTGCTATGGTTGATCTGAATGTAGGTGGCTCTACCTTCTACCTGCAGCTTTACATTTTCCACTTTGATGTAAGTTACAATGATAGACCAACCCATTTTTCTTCTTCTTCTGGAAGGAAATCCTTTCCTCTAACAACTTAGTTTTCATTCAGTGCATCTGTGAATCAGGTTTTACTATAAATGAGTGTGATGATTAAACAACTTGCCACATTTTATCCTCTAAAAATTCTGACTATGTCTCTGTCTCTGGTCCCTGCATTTTCCAAACGACTAGGCTGCAGAATATACTGGAAACTACCACTGAGAATCATAGTTTTCAATTCTCCTAAGTTCTAGGCATTTACATTATATGTACTAGTGTCTGAATACTACAAAAAGAAGGCACTACACAGACAGGACAAATTCATCAACTCCAGTCAGCTTGGAATATTAGCTTCATTTTATGTGTTCTGAAACATTCATTGGATTAAGACACTTTGTGAGCACCACTTTTTCTTCCTACACATTCTAAATTCTTTTGTTTAGGTAAGGTATTCAAAAAGAACAAACGTATACCAGAGTCATACTGGATCATCTCAAATGAAGTACTTTGCTAATTTATTAGAATTTTAAGCACAGTACTTGGGCTGAGGAAAGTGAGAGATTTGCACATAATAGGTGCAGTTAAGCATACCCTTTGTCTTCTGTAGACAGATATGTAAGGTCCTTTATGCTTCTCTACATCTTTCTGGTAAACAGCTAGCAGAAACTTCAGGTGAGATCTCACTAAGCCTTCCACAATGGTATTATTGTTTTCCTGTCAATTCTCCAAATACTTTAATTGCCACATCCTGAGATTACATCTGTTATTTTGATAGCCTCTTCAGATCACTGGTTCACAAATTTGATGTGACTAGTTAACAGTACTATTTTTTTTCTTTTTTAATATTTCCAGTCTATAACCACTGAAGTGTCACTATTAGTACTAAACTTCACACTTCCTACTGTTGTATGTCATCCCATCTCTTCTACTCCTATGTTTCATTTTCCATTTTGCTCCTTCTGATAGTCTGAACCTCTTCTGTGTAATAATATATCTTAACTCGTTATCATTGTAAACAATATTGTATTTCATACTAATATGTTACCTTAGCAGTTTCCTACCTATATTGTAATAATTGTACTAATCTCTATCTTCACTAACCTAAAAAAATTGCTATGGGAATTATTTTGTTATAAACCTTATGTCTAGATATATTTTAGCTAATTCATTTTCTTTGTCTGGAAAACCTGTTACTTTAGCCAAGAAATGTACAGCATTACCCTGGCACAATCTGTTTTTGCTGAACATACCTACAGTTTTATTTCACTTCTAATTTATATAGTTGCTCTAAAATCTTAATGAGGTAAGATTATGATGTTTTTAATTGTTCAGATCATATTTCTCCCTTCCTTGCAACACATTTGTTTTCTGCATCAAATGGAATACAAATCCCAGTCTGAGGGACTCCTTACAAATATGTCCTATCAGTACTTTGCTCTGAGGAAATACTGAGTTCAAATATTAAAATAAATCTTAAGCAACATTTTTTGTCATCATGTGGAAAACATTTCAATAATCACTGGAAAGTTATGAAATTGCATTTTGCTGACCCCTTTGGTTAGCAAAGGGTAGCATTTCTCTATATAAATAAATATAAGATTCATGAATATTTATAGTCCATCTGCTTTGAATACAGTCTATCAAATTTAAATGAGACAAAGGATTAAAGCTACAATTTAAAAGCTTAAAACTAGAAAGGCTTATTTTTAACCTTAGGACAGCCCAGAATTTAAATAAGACCAACTGGAACTGAGAATGAATATGAACTCTTAATTTTATTAATCTTCTTATACTGCTGTGCATTGTTCTGAGTCACCAAAATATGCATCGTTTCTGAATAGTCTGACACATTGCATTCCATGTTATATTTTAAGAAATACATATCATGTATCACATGCTAATGGTTTCTGTGGGAGGAGATGAGCAATTAAGGACTTGTGAAATTGGGGCAGCATACGTTTTTATAACTGATAACATAAACTCACAGGATGTCTGCAGTTCAGATATGGGGTTAGCTTGTACTATTCTGTAAATAAGCACAGGAAATTAGATTAAAAATTTTAAATGAGATTGCAAAAATTTTCAAAAGTGACCATAGATTCCATGCATCTTGCTTTGGGTCCCCCACTGTAAAGGACTTCCCAGAATCTTCACTTTTGACAGTTTTTGACTCTTTTAGAAAGTCCTTTAGTTCTCCAACATAAAAATACATAATACATATATATATATATATATATAAACAAATAAAACAAAACAATAAAAAACTACTCTCTCAATTGCGTATTTTGTTAGATATGACATGTATAAATATTTTCTTTAAAAGCGTGCATTCTGGTCACTCAAGTCCTTCAAAATTTTTTTGTGTGGTTTTGTTTGGTTTTGTTTTAGTGTAAAACACTTATTTGTAATACAGATAGATACAAACTGAGGTTTATTGTTCCTCTCTCTTCACTGTTGCTTTGCAGTTTGTTTAGAAATTTAATGAATGTTTAAGTTTCATTGGTTTTCTTTCCTAAATATTGGTAGAACATGAAACAATGTCACTTAAAGTCTTGAAGAATTTATTTGGGATTAGTAAATAATCCAGTCTTATTGTTTTGGTCTTAAATACTGAGTTTCAGGCAGAGAAAGAAGGAACAGAGATGTTTTTCCTCTAGTGCTGAAAAACACATCATCTCCTACCTGATAGCTTGAGACAATGTAGCTGTTACAACTGAAGCACTATGGTGGGCATTTAGCTATAGCTTGTAACGACATTGTGAGATTCAGGGTTACTTCCCAAATCCTCTTGTAAACTCAAAACAAATTTTATTGGAATAAAACCTGAGCACTCCTCTCCATCTTAATATGGTTGGGAAAGAGAAGAGGGGAGACAAGTGAGAAGGATGATGGCAGGCAGCAAGTTTTCAAAATGCATTTTATCTTAAAGTTTAAACCATATTTACCATCATTTATCATTATATTGTTTTTTAGGAAAGCCTGGAAAGTGCTCTGTATACAATTTTTTTTTTTTTTTTTTTTTTTTTGGAATGAGATTTTGCAAAGATCCTGTCATGTATCACTGCTTTTTTTTTTTTTTTTTTTTTTTTTTTTTTTTTGAGAATAATGAAGTAAAAGCCAGACATAATGAAACTTTATTCCTGTTTTCCTAAATTATGAAATCTCTTTTCAGTAAGTACTATTTCATTGGATAAATTGTTTAAGAAAGAGGAAAAAATAATTTTGAAGATAGAAAACTTTTTACTATGTGCTACATATGATTTTGACCATAAATTAAATGTTCATGAGAAAGTAGCAGACAATGGTAAGATCAAGTAAAATAGTTGAATGTAAAGTTCGATTTTTCTTCTACTTATACTTGAATCTTTTATATTGTCCACACTTTTCCAGAAGCTTTACACAACTTTACAGAACTTTTGCACAATGTCTAGAAGCTTACCTAATACCTGCATTTGTCTACTTTCAGTTTTGAAAGTTCTGTTGTATTGGGAAAACAAAAATATAGATAAAATGTTTCATGAAAGTAATTTCAAAATCCATTTTTTCAAGAACATTGTCAACTGCATAAAATTGGAGATTGAATATACCAGTCCCTCTGTTTTCCAGTCCTGATCAACTTCCTTGAATTGCCAGCCCAGATCCTTAAAGAACATTTAGAACATTTGAACAAAAAAAATAATTGCTCAATTACTGCAGTTTTCTTCAGGAACAGTTTAGATGAGCTATTGGGTTAGTAGTTCTGGCTGTTCTGATGGTACAGATGGACACAGCAAACAATAGTTCTGAATAAATTTGCAAATCTGTAAATTTTGTCTAAAGGTTTTGATTAATAGAGGTAATCCTACCTCTGCTTTGATGCTGCACTTTCACTTCTAGCCCATCAGCTGAAATCAGTTCTAGGGAAACTGACAGAATACCGTCTCTAAGCATAAATTGTAGTCTGAATTGACAATCTTTCTTATATTCCTTCTGTTTCATTTTCTCTTCTGTTCTGATTAGGTAGTTGTATAACTACAAGTAGCAGTATCACAGCAAATATTTAGACAGGACTTAGAACTGGTCTGTATACCTTTATAACTCCACTCTTCTTGTGGTGATCTGTGTAAAATTACTGATAGTACTGCATACTGTGTAAGACCATGTAGATATTCCTTGTTCCACACCTTCTGTCTTACAAGCATAAATTTATACACCTGTTTTATGTGTGAAATTCATGTAGTGTTTGGAGGATAAAATTAAACTCTGTTCAAGATAACTGTTGAACACTATCAACAGCTTTGAAGGTGAGAGGGAAATAATAGACAAAGCCACATTTACTTTATTATACTGTCTTACTGCTCAGCTGAAATGAAGGAAATGCAGCTCTTAACTGTTCAGTGAGAATGCATCTGTGGGTATTTTGATGCAAATGGAAATAAAAACTCAGAGTAAATTCATTGTGTGGAGGAAGAACTGCACAACAACAAATCTCTGTACTCACCTACCAAATCTTAAAGTCAAACTGTCTTTGTATGTATACTCCAAAATTTATCTTTGGTATACATTGAACATCTTTGACATATATTTGAAATATTCAAACATTCATAAATTAAGTTTTTGTTGTTGTTGTTTGTTTTTGGTTGGTTTGCTTTCCCCATTTAATGGCTATGAAATTTAGCTTTCTGAAGATTCCTAAGAACAGCAAACTCTGTTTTATGATTCAACAAGTAATTCATTGAAGGCATAACAAGAAAAAGAGTACACTTATTTACACAGTGCAATACCTTTTTTTTTATTTACACAAAATAAATAAATTAATTTTGCTAATTCTTGGGTGATTACACATGTTGCACTTCTGGTTAATTAAAATTTGTTAAGTAATATAAGGATTCAAGACATGCTGTTAAATTAAATTAGAATGCAAATAAAAAAATAAATTCCAGAATTATATCATGTCATATAAAGTTGACTAAATAATAATGCTATCAATGTTCAAACAAATATATTTCATCTAAGTCTGTAATTTATATCAAGTAATAATAAATGGTATTATTTTTGCTTATTCATTTTTATTTTTGTTTTATTTTTTATTATCTGTAGTGCCAGTACTTTCTAATTTACCAGGAAAGGTTTCTTCAGACCAAAACTAACAAGGAACTGTTAATGGAAATTCTTTCAGCAGGAACTAAAAGTAAACTTTGGAAATACAAACTTTTTCTGAGTTTGGGCTGTGTCTTTTCCTTACACAAAAAACACACTTGCTGTTCTCAGTTACTAGTTACCAAAACTTTTAAAAATTATTTTTAAAAATTTATTATTTTACTGAATAGTGGAAAACTATCAGTTTTACAATTTGCTTTTTCAAATACGTGCCAACTACTAAAATAACAGTAATCTATTTTACTTTTAAGTGAAACACTATTACAAGTTATGCACTGCCTGTGTAAGTAGCTGTCATTATTCCAGCAATGGAATAAATTCCTGCATTATAATTGCTTTAAGCATGACCATTTTCTCATTGTATGAAAATACTTTTTTTTTTTTTTTTTTTAATTAGAAACAATTTTTGCTTCACTTAGAGTTAAACTTATGAATATAATATTTTATTAGAAATATTTAAGTTAGAATTAACTAATTATGGCTTGGTAAAAAGAAATGTCTGGCTTTACTATTTACCAAGCAAAATCACAAAAGAAATATATTATCTTGTTGCTTTTATGATGATGATCCCACACTGAAATTGTCAGCTTAATTCAAAGTACCATTATTTCAAGAGGGGTTTGTGATTCCCATTCTGTTAGTAAGTATGTTTTTCCCTAATATACTTTTCAAGATCTGTATCTATGATAAACTTTTTAACCAGTATGAGGAATGGTCAGAAGCCAGACATTGGACCAGTATCTCATTTCCTGTCTTCTCAGGTGTTAGCTTGTTTGAAAAAAAAATAATTGTTTGTAGCACTAAAATTATTTTTGCTTGGTTTGTATGGGTCTTGTTTACTTGTTTCCTTGTCAAGACTCTAATGTGAATCACTAAGAACACAATCCATACTGTGAACATGAGTCTGAGGTGGTAACCACAGTGAGTTTTCTATTATATATCATCTCTTACATGTAAAAGCAAGAAAGGGAGTAAATACCTTGTGGTTTTAGAGCACAGAACATTGTTGGACTTCAGATTCCAAGAACATAAGGATCATAAATCTTACATGCAAAGTATCATGCTAGAATTTTCAGTGTAAAATACCTGTTTAAATTGTCATAGCATAAATTAAATCAACAGAGCTATAGAGACAATTGTTGGATTTGGTTTAAGAAATCTTAGGAGCCTTCTGTTCAGGGTTGAATATGTTATTTTTTTTCATTTAGGACGACGTTTTCATACCGTCAATTATTGCTTAGTCTTCTCTAATTTGATTATGCTGCGTATACATCATCTTCTCCAGTATCTTACCTTTAAATCCATTCATTGTCTAAAATGTAATTGACTCATCTTACTTTCAACAAAATGCTTACATGAGACTCCTAAACCTTTCTCATTCTTTGTTTTTAGTCTTATTGGCCTTGCAAACTGGAAACATTTTCTTGTGCTTCTCAGTACTCTATCTAGGGGTTTCTAATCAAGTACTTATGAAACCATTGTGTCCTTCAGTCCTTCATTGTGTCCTGCATGTGTTAGTTTGCTTTACCTTGAAAACTTTCAATTCACATTGGCTTTTCAACATATAAATTAAATGTTTCACCTGAACTTTGATAGAACATAGATGCTTTCAATACCTTTATTCATTATACCTGTCTGAATTTAAGAAGAGATTGGACTGTGAACTTAGGCACATGGTCTGAACTTTTGGGTAGACCTGTGCGGTGTCGAGAGTTGGACTTGATGATCCTTAAGGGTCCCTTCCAACTCAGGATATTCTATGATTCTATGATTATCTGTTAAGTATGTTCATTAATCAACATTTCCTGTTTTAAATAAAAATGTATTATTCTGACACATGTGATTATGGTCTCCTAGCAACTTTCTGAAACTAGTCCTTTTAATTTCAATGGATCTGAAACCAGAGAAGAATGAAGATAGTCTTAATTCTGTATGTGGTTTAATCCTTTTCTCCATGTGGTATAACTTTAATTTATTAAAAGAGTTGATATCTGCAATTTCATTGGACTAATGATAAAGTATAGCATTAAGCCTTCATTCTACATGTCAGTGCAAGCTATATCACAGAAAGAAAAATCTCTTCCCACATATTCAGTTGGAGTCTGCAGTTAGCAGGCTGATTGTTTTTCAGACAGAAAGCTCCAGCAAGGCATCTTAAAGGAAAAACTTAATTCAATAGGAGTTTTCAATACCTCAGTAAGAATCAACTTATTTCATTTTATGTGCTGCTTTCCTCAACTCCACCGGGCTGCATGAGGTAACTCTTGTCCCCAGTTGCCAAGTGCCTTCCCTTTTTTCAAGTCATCCTTAAGCTTTTGTCTCAAATTACTTCCTCTTCTTTTTATTTCTGTTCATTTGTCTATTGCTTCTTTCTCCTGAACCATATTTTTATGTCCTGCCACAGCTCATTCTTAGAAAACTGTGCAAATTCTTCTCCTTAGGTGTTTGATCTTACAATGTCTGGCACCCTGGAAGACTGCTGCACTGCTTTCAGATGAACAGGAAAGTTTATGATGTTACAACAGTAGATCCTAAAAACTACAGTTAATAAACCACCTTACATGTAGGTACGCATGTATATATATACACTCATAAGAAGAAATCCATTCCTCATTACTGATAGTGTGCAATTTCTCAGTCTTTACCACACTAATTTAAGACTGACCAGTTCTCTTTGTTTTGGTTGGCACTTACTTCATTGCTTTATCTCAATGCATACACAAGGAATGCAGACTTAATGCCAACATCAATGTTCATCCTTTCTATATGTATCTAAGCTATCAATCTGGAAGTGAGCTAAGCTGAGAGGAATACAGAGACATTGTCCAAGTATCAGAGATCAAGAAAGCTAAAGCCCAGACAGAATTGAATCTGGCCAGGGATGTCAAAGGCATTTAGGCAGAAGGGCTTTAAAAGAAGTACTGAATGCCTTCTTTGCCTTGGTCTTTACCAGCAAGACTGGCCCTCAGGCCCCAGAGACCAGACTGGAAGGCTAGAGGAATTAAGATGTTCCCTTGGTGGAAGAGGATCATGTTAAGGATTACTTAAGCAAACTAGTCTTTCACAAGTCTGTGGGCTCAGATGGGACAGAAACGCGAGTGCTGACAGAGCTAGCAGATGTGATTGTGAGGCCACTCTATATCTTTGCTTGATTGTGGCAACTGAGCGAAGTGCCTGAAGACTGGATGAAAGCAACTGTCACTCCTATATTCAAGAAGGACAAGAAGGAGGACCCAGGGAACTACAGGCTGGTCAGGCTCACCTCGATCCCTGGGAAGTGATGGCACAGCTAATCCTGGAAAACACTTCCAGGCACATGAAGAATGATGGGGGAACACTGGATGTTGTCTTCCTGGACTTCAGTAAGGCCTTTGGCACCGTCCTTCATAAGGTCCTAAGATCTCCCTTTAGAAGTTCTTGAAATACGGTCTGGATGAGCAGACAGTGAGGTTGATTAAAAACTGGCTGAACAGCCAGGCCCAGAGTGTGGTGGTCAGTGGCACAAGGTCTAGTTGGAGGTCAATAATTAGCAGAGTACCCCAAGGTTCAATACTGGGTCCCATCCTGTTTAACATCTTCATTAATGATCTGGACAATGAGGTAGAGTGTACCTTCAGTAAATGCACAGATGACAAAAAACAGACTCACCAGAGGGCTGCACAGCCATCCAAAGGAATCTTGATAGGTTGGACAGGTAGGCTGGCAGGAACATCATGAAGTTTGGAAAGGGAAAGTGCAAAGTTCTGCAACTCAGGGAGAACAACCCCAGGCACCAATACATGTTGCCAACTACCTAGTTGGAAAGCAGTTCTACAGAAAGTTCTAGGAATTCTAGGAGTTCTGGAGGACATGAAGTTGAACATGAATCAGCAATGTGTCCTTGCTGCTAAGAAGACTAAAATTATTATTGTATGCATTAGGCAAAGTATCACCAAAAGGCCAAGGGAGGTGATCTTTATCACTGGTGAGAGCACCTGGAGTACTGTGCCTATTTCTGCTCCCTCCTCACCCTCATATAGTTTTACATAGGCATACAGGACAAATTTTTGAGCTTTCTGAAGGAGTAACAGACTATGATTAGAGCTTTAGTATGTACTCAAACTTTTATTGTTATAGCCTGAAAAGGACAAATACAGGTAGCTCAAGTGCACTGTCCTCTAGAAGGTATGCCACTTTTCAACAGATAGTCAATGTCTTGGTTCTGTGTGGTTTGGAGCCAGAAATAAGGTTGGAAAGAATGAACATAGGAGCTGGTCACACTTAAGATCAGTCTAGGTCTTGAGCAGGCCAGAACTTATGTTCCTGTACTAACCAGGGTTTCAGGTTGGATAGGGATGGGCAGATGATTTCTGTAGCATTGTTCTTAGCAAGTCGTATGGATTTTATCTTGGAAACATGGACAACTCTTCTGCTTATTCGTACAGGCACAGGGAAACCACACAGGGATTCTGCCTTGTAAAAAAGGTGAACAGGAGAAGCAATAAGAAAGCAGAGCGTATTTTCAGTTTCTTTTGCAGGATCAGAGATACCAAAGTTGAAGCTGATGTTCCTTTTATGACTCCCTAAGTTCTAAGTAAGTCCATTTCTATGGGGGTTAGTATAAGAAGGCAGCATGTATCATCTGTCTACTTTTCTCTATTATTGAGACCAGTTACAGTGCAAAACCTGTGAGCATAGTTACAATACATGTGAAGTGTATACCTTGCCAAATATATTTGAAATGACTTAAAAAAGAAAGGTCTGTGGTTGTTTCTATTTATATGTGTAAAGTTATAATGGGGAAAAATGGTGAATTAACCAGCATAGATGGTGACTGTGCTGTGCCACCTGGCCACAGCAACAGAAAATGCAAGGTCCTGATAGGTTCAGTTTGCTAGCATAGACATAGTGTAACTGTTATATCTGCTGAAATCTGCTCAGGTCAACAAAACTCAGCTGGATCAGTATTTTGCTGTTTTCTCAGTCTTTTGAAAATTAGATTTCTCTCTTAGGACTTTCACCAATATTTTCAATATCAAATTATGTATTATTTTTGTGAATACTGATACAAGATTGGATCTTGCTCTGTAATTAGTTCTGTGATTTACAATGTTTGGAGAAGTGTTCTTTCATGCTGTGTTAAGAATAGTAGCTATGGAGAAAACAAAATGGGAAATAGCTGTGAAGGCTTACACAATTCTGTAGTACCACATTTAAAGTAATAATGGCTTTCACTGATGAAGACAGACAATTAATTTATATCTGTTGTTGTTGTTTGTTTTTCTTTCCTTTGGTAAGGACCTGATTCCATATAAAACTAAAGAGCTTTGAAAGACATATCAAGACTACCAGAACAAGCGGTGGTCAATGGCTCTGTGTCCGGGTGGAGGCCAGTGACCAGGTACTGTTTAATAATTGATAATCTTTATCAGTGACAATGGGATTGAGTGCACCCTCAGCAAGTTCCCAGATGACACCAACTTGAGTGGTGCAGTCGATACAATAAAGGAAGGGATGTCATCCAAGTTGATCTGGACAAGCTTGAAAAGTGGGCCCACATGAACCTAATGAGGCTCAACAAGTCGAAGTGCAAGGTGCTGCACCTGGGTCAGTGCAATCCCATATATGAGTATAGACTGGATGGAGAACTTGTTGAATGAAGGCCTGCAGAGTAAAACTTTAGGCGTCTGGTAGACAAAAAGCTTGACATGAGCCAGCAATGCATGCGTGCAACCCAGAAGGTCAACTGCATCCTGGGCTGCATCAATAGAGGCATGGTCAGCAGGTTGAGGGAGATGATTGTCCCCCTATACTCTGCCCTTGTGAGGCTCCACTTGGAGTGTTTCATCCAGGTGTGGGACACCCAGCACAAGAACAATGTGGATCTCTTACAGCAGGTCCAGTGGAGGGCTATGAAGTTGATCAGAAAGCTGGAACACCTCTCCTATAAAGAAAGGGTGAGAGAGGTGGGGATGTTCATCCTGAAGAAGAAAAGGCTCCAGGGTGAGCTTATTGCAGCTTTTTGCTCAGGCAATGACAGAACAAGGGAGAATGGTTTAAACTAAGAGGGGAGATTTAGATTGGAAATTAGGAGGAAGTTCTTCACTCAGAGGGTGGCGAGGCACTGGAACAGGTTGCCCAGAGAAGTTATAGATACTCCAGACCTGGAGGTGTTCAAGATCACATTGAACACGCCCTGAATCTACCCTTTATTGGACTTAATGGTGAAATTCATTCTCCTTACTGGAAAATAATTATTTTTACTTCCTACTGTCGGCCTGCCTGGTTTCTCTGTTTCAGACTTTCCCACCCCATTTTCATTTTCACCTGAACATATTCTTTCCTTTACCTCCTTACTCTCCTCCGGCTATCAGAACTGAATTTGGTGTCAACATAATTTAATGTTATGGAAACACAGTAGGCTGGATCCTGTATGCCACACAGAATAGAATTAAATTCTGTGTTGGTGCAGCCTCACCTTGAGTACTGTGTGTGATTTTGGGTACCACAGTGGCCAAGGACATAAGAAGGACATAAAACTATTACAGTGTCCCCAAAAGAGGGCTATGAAGATGGTGAAAGGTCTAGAGGGCAAGACGTATGAGGAGCAGCTGAGTTCCCTTGGTTTGTTCAGCCCAGAGCAGAGCAGGCTGAGGGGAGGCCTCATGGCGGCCTGCAGCTCCTTCACAAGGGGAGTGGAGGGGCAGGCGCTGAGCTCTGCTCTCTGGGGACAGCAACAGGACCCGAGGGAACGGCATGGAACTTGGACAGGGGAGGGTCAGGCTGGGTGTTGGGAAAATGTTCTACACCAAGAGGGTGCTTGGGCACTGGAACAGGCTGCCTAGGGCAGTGGCCACAGCACTGAGCCTGATGGAGTTCAAGAAGTGTTTGGATAATGCACTCAGACACATGATTTGGTTTTGGGGTGGTCCAGTACAGAGCGAGGAGTTGGACTCAGTGATCCTTGTAAGCACCTTCCAACTGAGGATGTTCATGATTCTATGATTCTACACTGAATGGTATGATTTTGCAAAGAGTAGTTTTCAGGGTCATCCTTTATTTCTGAGATAAACCAGAATTGAAGCAGTAATTAATTAATTCTGTCTTTTGAAGTATTCTATTGCTTTATTTAATACATTACTAGACTCCTAGACTAGAGGTTTAAGAAAGAAGTGAAGGAGGAAAGGACAGAAGTAGGGAGGGAGGAAAGAAAGACAGCTTTGTAAGACAGGTACATTTTGTTTAACCTCAAAGAAAGATTTTTCTCTCCTGCAAGTTACTAACTTACTTGCTATGGAATAAGCATAGTAGGTAAGTTGATAGCCTGTATAGCAATGGAAAGAATGGCAAGCTGATTACTTTATGGTTATTTCACAAAACTGATGAGACAGCAAATGATATTCAATCCTATTAAAAAGACTAAGCACAGCCTTTTTTTCCCCTTCTCTTCTTTTCTTTCTTTAAAAAAATAAACAAATAATAAAAAAAATAATCCTGCATTTCTTGCACTAGGATTGAATGACATGATTCTACAATTCAGGGAGTCTGGAAATTACAGAACATCTGCAATGAAATTGGTTTTCTGTGGAAAACTGATGAATCACTTACTGCCAATGACTGGAAGGAAAAGTACTTGTTTATGCCCTTATGTAATGAATTTTTATGAGGTGAAGTTTGCTGTTTATAAAAAAATATACTTTCAGTTGCTGTAGATGTGAAATAATAGAATTCAGAATTTAGACCAACATATTACTAAAATGACAGTCACTAGCAGAATATCATCTGCTTATAAAACGCCAAAAGAGAGCTTTTACTTCTGTAATAGAATTAAAATTTCCATCCATCCTCTAAAAGAAAAAATAACAGGGACTGTAATAACACTGTTGTCTGTTAACATACCTTTAAGAAGAATAATTTCTTCAAGTAAAAATTCTTCTGCTTCAAGAATTAGATCTGAAATGCAGAAGAAAATTTGCTTGTGAGCAATCTTGCTCACATTTCAAATTTTCAAAACCAGCTTTCTCTCTTAATCATTGTCAATCAAGTACCTGCTCTTCTTTGCATGCCCCTTCTCTTGTACTTACTGGGTTTGCATGTAAGATATGTTGACTTTCAGAGTCTCACTTTGTCGTGGTTCCGCTCGAGTGGGCAGCCGAGCTCCACCACAGCCGCTCTCTCACTCCCCCTCCTCAAAGAGGAATGGGGAGAAAATATGTGAAAAGTGCTCAAGGATTGAGATAAGGATGAGAAAATCACGCAATAATTATTGTAACGGGCAAAACAGACTCGGCATAAGGAGATAGTAAGATTTATTGCCTACAACTAACAAGCGAGAGAAGTGAGAAAACAAAGGAAAAAAACCAAAAGCACCTTCCCCCCCCCATCCACCCTCTTCCACCTCCTCCCCCCGAGCGGCGCAGGGGAACGGGGAATGGGGGTTATGGTCAGTCTACAGCACTTCTTCTCTGCCGCTCCTTCTCGGTCACTCTCATACTCTCATCCCCTGTGCTGTGGGGTCCCACCCACGGGATACAGTCCTTGATGAACTGATCCGGCGTGGGCTTCCCACAGGCAGCAGCTCTTCCAGAACTGCTCCAGATATGGGTCCGTACCACGGGGTCCATCCCTCGGGAGAAAACTGCTCCAACCTGGCTCCCCCACTGGCAGCAGCTCCTGCCAGGTCACCTGCTCCTGCGTGGGCTCCTCTCCATGGGCTACAGGTCCGGCCCAGAATCTGCTCCGGCAGGGGTCTTCCACAGGCGGCAGCCTCCGTCGGTGCAGGGCCACCTGCTCCACCGTGGTCTCCTCCACGGGCTGCAGCGTGGAACCCTGCTCCACCGTGGTACTCCATGGGCTGCAGGGGGACATCCTGCTTCACCATGGTCCTCACCACAGGCCGCAGGGGACTTCTGCTCCGGCGCCTGGAGCACCTCTCCCCCTCCTTCTACACTGACCTTGGTGCAAGGCTGTTCTCCCACTCCCTTGACTCTCCCGGCTGCTGTGTGGCGCAGCGTTTTTTCCTGTCTTAAATATGCTCTCACAGAGGCGCAAAACAACATCGCTTATTGGCTCGGATCTGGAAAACAATGGGGCCCTTCCCAAACATGGGGCAGCTTCTAGATCTTTCTCACAGAAACCACCCCTATGGCTCCCTGCTACCAAAACCTTGCCACGTAAACCCACTACACACTTTCTTCTTTCTGTGAGTAATGTCTTGACTATGGGAGAAAATTGCAATTCTGAATAAACTGTTCTGAGAATGATAAAAGATAAAGTACCGATCAGTTCTAAAAAATAAATAATAACAAAACCAAAAATCACTAGGTCTCTTTTAAGCAAGAATTAAACTCATACCTGGGGGATTAGAACTGATCATTGTGAAAAATGCAAAAAATTACTTTTTACTGTCAAATGTGTCCAGACTGTTGTATATCTACCATTAGTGGCTCTATTTTTGATAAATTAACAGATTTTATTTTATTTTTATTTTTTGGTAGCTTGAGATAATTTCAGTAAAAGATGTCACTGCTTGAATGTGATTTCTTTTTTGATCCTGCCAAATATTTCCAGGAATAACTGGAGTGATTAGAAATGTACAGAAACATATTTTAATGATGAAAACACTTTGCATTTCTTTAGCAAAAGCTGTATTTGCTATACAAGTGAAAAACTTCAAGTGCTATTTTCTTTAGAATTCTTCACTTGTCTGACATCTATATTGGTTTTCAAGTATTGCTAATGTAGCACACTTTCTTGGATCTATTTATATTTTTATGAAGATGAGTCTTAGTGGCACTGAGTAATGGCACAATAAGTAACCTTCATTCCTTTGTGCTTTACCTTTCAAATCATTACACACTGCCTGCCGTTGCTGATATCAGTGACAGGGATTGTGAAAAGAGTGCAATTGAAAAGGCATGCTGCAGGTCCATCTATGCCTTCTGCTAGCAAACCTGGAGACAGCTGGCCTGAGCATGACTTAACTTACTGTTTTCCACAGTGTATGTAATAGAAGCTTTGCCACTTGGCTAATTGTCCATCTCATCCTTGTGTTTGCAGCATGCTCTGGCTATTCAAAGATTGGTTTTGTAGGAGAAATATTACTCACTGCATGGGACCATTATGTATATGGAATGAACAGCAGTGACTGCAAAAGCTTGTGCATGGAAAAGGCCCTCTTTGATATCCTCATGTCATTTATCCTGAAGCCACTGCTCTATATAGCTCTGATTCCTATGTCCTATACCCCTCGCTGCCTCTAGTCTGTCCCTGTTCTGATCTTTTGGGATAATATTGAACAAATCAGAGATTGTTCATTAGCATCATGAATACTACTCTGAAGTGATGGTAATTATCGACTTTCTGAATCTATCTTTGAAAAATGCTTTGAACCAATTGACTTTATTATGTGGGGCAACCCACAGGATCCAGTCTTAGGCATAAGCCTTTATCGAAGGAGCCTGGAATTAGGAATTGTCAATAAATATTTTGTCCACATCACGTAGGCTTTTGCTAATTACAGAGACTGTTTTGTAGATATGACTGGCTGTGGTGGTCACTAATATAAGAAACTCTTACCTAATTGAGTACAGAGACTGACAATTTTTCATCAATTCAAAAGCATTTTTTAAAAGCTTAATCAGCTTCTGTTTCTGTGTCACGAACACTGCTTCTAATGCCTTTTTAAAAAGGGTCATGGATTTTTTTTCAGAATAATGGGTCTCGTTGCATATTCAGTCAGATGTTCAATTCGTGTTGTAAGATGGAGATCTCCAGTAACAGATTGGATACTGACATCCAGAATGCCAAATGTTGTTGCATCACACACAACCATGCACAACCTTAAGCAGAGGTACAAAAATCAAGGTGGGTTCCAGAGAATGAAACAGATCACTGCCTGGCCCTGGCAGATGCCCTGTATCACTCACTATGCATGTTTGTGTAGTCCTCTGGTCCTGGACTGGAATCCCCTCACAAATATCTTCTGTTTGAATGCCATCTACTTGGTGACATTGCCAGGCTTATGCTAGATCCTGCCACGGAAGTGGGCTCCCTTGGAATGCTACTAGGACTGCAGTAAGAATTTTAAGTGAATGCTTTGGTAGCGACAACATGAAAAAACCTTTTGGGAGGGTGAAGGAAGATGGTTGTGATCTACTTAATCAGTTCTACCCCGAAATGAATAAGGTATGAAGCACCATTTTAAAACTGATCCTTGGTATGTTGGTTGCAAGTGCTGTGCTCAGACTACAATAATTTTATTACTAGAAGTAAGTGACCACGTGTCGTGGTTTAACCTGGCCGGCAGCTAAACACCACACAGCTGTTCACTCACCCTCCCCCCTCCCTCTCTGGGACGGGGGAGAGAAATGGAAAGTGAAGCCTGTGAGTTGAAATAAAGACAGTTTATTAAGCAGGAAAATAACAATAACAGTAATAATAATAATAGTACTACTACTACTAATGTGTACAAAACAAGTGATGCACAATGCAATTGCTCACCACCCGCTGACCGATGCCCAGCCTAACCCTGAGCAGTCCGGCCCCCTCACCCCAGCAAGCCACCCCTATATATTGTTTAGCATGTCAGATGGTATGGAATACCCCTCTGGCCAGTTTGGGTCACCTGTCCTGGGCCTGTCCCCTCCCAGCTCCTGCTGCACCCCCAGCCTGCCCATTGGCAGGACAGAGTGAGAAGCTGAGACGTCCTTGGCTTGGTGTAAGCACTGCTCTGCAACAATTAAAACATCGGCGTGTTATCAGCACTCTTGTCATCCTAAGCCAAAACATAGCATTCTACCAGCTACTAGGAAGAAAATTAACTCTGTCCTAACTGAAACCAGGACACCATGAGCTTTACTGCCTAACATGGCACCAAACAAATGACTCTATCCTGTATGTGTAGCCACGTCACAGTATTTTCTTCTTAGTACAAGCCAAGACAGCTTCCTAACAAGCACACAGTGAAGTAGAAAATGCAATTAGTCTACGCGAAAGGAAAGTTGTTAAAAAAAAATCAGTTAAAAATTTTGATTTGCAACCTAAAATTGTAGAAATTATTTTTAAATGAACTGTAACTATAAACTGTTTTCCCTCTTGGCATTTTGGTCTCATAAATGTTAAGTATGAAATAGTGTAACAGTCAAACCATCAAATAGGGATGATAACTATTTCTCTTAAAAAAAAAGAAAAAAAGCCAACTTGGTTTTCATAAGAATGATGCATCCCAGACATCAATAGCAGTTATATCCTCAAATAAGGACATTCTTTAGTTTGGACCATATTCAGGAAATATATTTCTTCCAATGTTTTTACTGCCTTTCCACCATTTTGTCTAGATCACTGCCCTCTACAACATCTCACATGTATGGAAAGGTAAATAGATGGTTTCAGATGATGCAGAAATGGGATTCTATCCCTGTCATCTCTTTTACAGTATACTGGAACCTCTGATTTTAAGTCTTACATACTACTTAAATTTGAGATCTCTTTTACAGCATACAGAGTACACAGAGTTGTGATTTGTGGAAGCAAGGAATCAGCATTCTCCACCTCCTTTCTTCTAAATACCCCCAAAAACATACCTTATGACAACTGGTATTTCTCATTCAAATCAAAGCACATTAAGTATTTTCTAACATGTTTATTAAAGTAATTAGTCTTCACTTTTTTATTTTTTTTTATTTCTGATATATTGAAAATGTTCATGTAGCACACAAGACCTACAACAGATAAAAACAAATAAAACTGTTAATACAGGCTTGTAACTCACATCCAAGACTCGGTAAGCTTGGTAAGAGTTCTGGTTATTTAGCTTTCTTAAATTCTAGGCATTGATCCTTTTCACTGTTGCATATATAACTGTTCAGAAGTACATTCTCATGGTAGGTGAACACTAAAAGCCTTTAGTTTAGAGAAGATGATTGAAAAGATTAACATTCCAAAATAAAGTTTTCTTCTTTCTCTTGCAGGAAGCATCAGTAAATTATCTTGGTCCATCACTGCATTACTTTTTCCTGAAAATACAATGCTTATGAGGACAAGTTATCCATGCAATTAGTATATAACATTAATTATCCTTTGATTAGTCTACAAATTATTATTTTTTCTGTCATCTCTTCAGTTAAAACTTTTCCGCAGCTTACACATCACAAGACACACAAAACAGAACTGCAGTAAAAAACAAAACAAAACAAAAAAAAAAACACTAAGTTATAAGGAAGCTGCTGAGTATTGAGTTTGTCATCATAAAATGCTACCCTAAAAGCAAATGATTTTTGAATATGCAACTTGAAATTCTGGTCTCAGCAATCAGAGTTCTGGCTACAACAGACCAAAGGTTTCACCAAATGGTGACAGTTGGGGGCAGGGAGCAGGGCAGAGAGGAAGATGTCAGTTAAAGAACAAAACCAAACCAAAACGAACACCAAGAACCAACAACAAAATGAACCATCCTCTTCCCAAACCTTCTAATTCTAAAGAGATGTTTGGTACTTGCTTACTCGCATTGAAAATATAAGAACTAAAGCCACTCTGAAGTTTGGACACACACTGTCACTACTTTGTATAGAATATTTGCATCTCCAAATGCAAACAAAAATACCCTACAGTGCATGACATGCACTAAATACCTTAAGTCTTTTTAAGACAGCCAACTAGCTGAACACCGGACTAATTATACATATTTCAAAAAACAGTTTAAGTAGCACATATGAAATTTACAAATATACAATAGAAAGTGAATATGGTTAAGGTAACATTCTCCTGTATCACAGCTCTCCATTTTATTCATGTTGAAGGTTACCTTTATTATGATTACTAATCAGTCTCTTATTTTTAAAGTAGATTTAAGTGTTCTCCTATCTTCAATAAGGATTATGAAAACAATTGACTAAATACATCTGTAGCTTTCATAGAAAATATTAAGTTCCCATTAGTGAAATTAAAATTATTCCTCTGCAATATTCTGAACTCATGAGGTTCTGAAATGTATGCATTTGGAGCCAAGGACTAAAAGTAAGGTTCTGGATTCTGCAAGGACAGTTCTAGAGGGAACCAAGAACCAACAGTTTTCTGGCAGGTATCTACCTATACACTAAAACCAAATCTAAGAATCTTCAAATATGAAAAACAGAAGTAGCCTTATTAATCCCTGGAAAAGCAGCTAAGAATCTGAAAATATTTTGAGTTATTCTTAATAACTTAATGACTTTGGATCCTCAGCAACCAGTACAGAAGAAACACTTCAGAACAATGTTGAAGATACCAAACTGGACGTCAAATCTGTTAGCCTTGTAAGAAAAAGAATTTAAGACAGTTTGTATTACTTTATCCATACCATAAGAGACAGACTACAAACGTCATCAGTGCTGCAGGCTACAAAGCTAACACGCTGATGATCAGATACTACAGAAGTAGGCCAGTGCTTTGGTATTATAATTCATCATCAGTTAATTATCAAAGATTCCACTCCATAAGAAAAACAGGGCAGCCAACAGCAGTATACCAGAGCTAGCAGTGGTATAGTTCTGTACAACATAAGTACAAAACTTCTAGAAACGGGTATAGTACTGATTCTGTAACAACGATGAAAAATAGACTATACTTGGTACTAGGATTTACACCTGTGTGAAGCTGCAAGAGATAAAACAAACCTTTGGAAACTTGTACAGCTTAGTTAAGTAAGTCAAAGCGCAGAATGGACAGAGGTAGAGCAAATAAGGAAGAAAACATTATTTAAATATTCAGGAAAAGGCAACATTACTGAACAGGAAAGAAGTCAACTCTTAACTAAGAAGAACATAACACCTAAAGGAGTCCAATATAGAAAATCTGGGCACTTTTGACACAATACTGCACTGTGACTTCAGAAAGATTGAAGAGTCCACAGAAAACAAAGGTCTGCTATGATTATAACCTATGAACACTGGATTTTGGATGTGTATATATTTTAATTAATAAGGACAGTTGAGGGGAGAGGTAGCCAGAATACTGATAATCCTTTCAGGAGACCACTTTCAAGTTGAGGCTGCTATTACATTTCTTTGGGAAGATCTATTAAATAACGTGCAGTGATAACTGATACAGAATCATCACTTCAGCACTAGCTAGTGGATATTCTCCAACAGACTTACTAGCTTTGATACTTCTAATAAGGACATATTGGTACCTCATGGTTCAAATAGCAACTGCGAATTGCAGAAATTTGGCAGACTGCTGATACACACTGACAAATTATATATTACAGTACACAGTATCTGGAAGCAGTTGCTCTGAAGTCTCTGTTGACTCAGAGAATAGTAGCAAAATTAATGAATTTTTGGGCTGCCCAAAGATACTTACGATCTTACTAACTTTAATTGCATCAGATGAAAGCATTATGTGTCACTCTAAAGATCAAAAAACAGAATTTAAGATCTTCAAACAAATAGACTGGTGGGTTGTTTTAATCACACTGAAGAATGTAATAAACCATTTTGTAAAAGGAGATCAAAGGTATGCATCAGTTGTTACTATACTATTTTGGGGACTGATTATTGATGATAGCCAATCAAGAACCTAGTCATCATAAAGTGATTTAATTGGTTGAACTGTATAAGATTTTGCAAATTTGATTTAAGAGCCAGAGCACAATAAAATGTGTTTGTGTGTTAACGAGACACTTATGGGTAAGACTTTCTGTTAAAGAAAAATAATGCAATTTTGAAAAAAATAATATACCCTATAAAACCAAGTCAAAGACTACATGAATGAAGGAATAAGGGAATAAACAAGGGAAAAAAAACATCACAAAGCTGAAAGAGAAAAACAAATTATAATAGCCCAAAACAAGAACAATTACACAATTTTTAGTACATTTACACACACATATCTGGTTTGATCTCTTTTCTCTGTGGTAGTGAGTGAGTGAGGTTTGGAACCTCACAGAGGTTTTCTCCATTATTGAGGTTTGGAACCCACCATCACCACTCCAAATAAAGAGTGGCAAGTCCCAAAGACAGCATCTTGAGAGCAAACTGTATTCTCCAAAGTATCTGATTTAGAATAATGCATGTTGCCTCAGGTAGCTTCTGCATCCCAGTGGGTTTGTGTCCCTCAGCTTCATAGGAAAGAAACGGGAGGTGGTCATACATACATCACTGAAGATCCCAGACACATTGGTGGGTGAGAAAATGAGTTTTGTCATCTGATGAAGAACTAGAAGGTGTATTTTGATCAGGAGATGGTTATATCTCCTGCAGGCACAAGTTAACTTTTTGTCTGTTGACCAGACAGATCACTTAAAAGGTTATTCTTCTCTTACAAGTAGACCATATGTCCTGTTATGGTGGCTGAATCTGATGACAACTATTAATAATCTGCTGAGATAAGACTTCGTCTTACACCATTCCTTCCTTCAGTGGAGCATCACACTGAGAATTCAGATTTTAAATATTCAAAACTATTCTTTAGGTGTAACTAGGATGACTTTCACATAAAATCTACTAGTTATGTTGGTAACAGAAGAAGCTTTTACAAGGTTGAAAAAATCTACAAAGTCTATCAGGCATGAAATTCTGTCATTTCAATTTTATATTTCAATGGTTGAAGACTGTGTACCTCCGAGCCACACTTAGGACATGTAAAATACATATCAAATAAATAGTTACTTTTAATACAATAGTAACAAAAAACATGCAAACAGCCTATGGTATGTGGCATGGTAGGCCACTCCCCACACAATGAACACTCCTTGCAGTGAACTGCTAATGTGTTTTCATTATTAGGAAGACTTGCCATAGGCAAACACCACGAAGAAATTTTGAGTTTCAGTTTCTGTACATTAATGAGGGGTAGCAGGTAGATCAGAAATTCAGCGAAACCATGCCATAAGAGCTCCCTGTTCATGTATTCAAATCCTACCTGACGAACACTTTGTGGCTTGCAAAAAACTGACCTAATTCCTAGAATGCGTTCTGTAAGCGTTGCAAATGTTCCTTTCTGAAGAAAAATCAGAAAATTTACAAGTCCACACAGTTTAAGAAGTCCAGCTCCGAAGTTAAGGTAATACTTGATTTTACAGAAGGACTGTAGTTGACCATTGCTAAATAAATCATAACATCTTTCTTCCAACCATCTTCCACCAACAGTGAAAATAAGATACCATAACTTCTGGTGTTTGCTCAGAGGCTGGTATTTTTCTGTCTGAGATAAATTATTCTTGTACTGAATATTCAGAATAGCCTGTCCCACAGTTGCATTCTTAGAATAGATAGTGAATCTCCACAGTAAAAGCCATAGAAATGCTTTTAATTCTGGTTCAATATGAGACAGCACTCCTGGTTTAAATCCATGAAAACAGCTGGTAAACTGGGACCACACTAGTTGTTCCAAGGCTTTGTTTAGTTCAAGAGCATCGAGTTGACTTATTCTAAGCACAGGATTCACACTCTTTTCATTTCCAACGCTGGAGGACATTTCTTCAGAAAAAAAAAAACCACACAACTTTCTAGGAATAAACACAAATAGATTTTAGTGTAACAGAGCATTTCCTATTTTCATTCTTATTACAGATAACAAAATTGTAATATACCAGCAATAAACAATAAATAACAAATGCTTCTTTAGATATTGTTATGTTATCAGGAATTACTATGAGTCCCTTCAGCAAGCTTTACATTGACAGTATAAAATTGCCTCTCAAAAGAGCTTGTATTAGACTATTTTTCAAAAATAGTAACACTTTTACTTGGTTAGATAGAAGTATGTAACCTGTTTCAAATATTCAAAAAACTTCACATATTTCACATTTCACTATTCTCATTTCATATTCACATTGTGTAAATTAAAACAAAACAAAACAAAAACAAACAAACAAAAAAACACAATCCTGGGCACAACTGTTACACTCAACTGGATCTTAAAATGGAAGAACCTTGTAAAACTGTAAGATTGTTTATGGAAAAACAGGGAAAATAAGCAGAAAAAAATCCAGAAGAGAACAGTGGGGTGGATAGAAAATACTGTTCCAATTATAATTCAGTAGTTGCAGCTGAAAGTAAAAATCTTATCAATATAAAAAAAATGTATAGATTACATACAGAAAAATATAGAAGAAAATTAAGGCAAGAATGATAAAACCTGCTAAATAAAGGCAGCTTAGTTTAGGGAAGAATCATTATAGGTGATTAAAGAAATATTCAGCCATCAATTATCATACAGCACATCACTAAAGCCAGAATATATTTTCCAGAGTCTTAGACAGGTGCAGAATTGTACTACTAATACTCCTTAAATATTAAATTTCCTAGCAAGATCCTAGCAAGACTAATGCCTACTAGAAACCTCAACAAACATATACTCTTCTTGTTTGAGCATTACAGAGAAAAAAAAACATTTCAAAAAATTGTTCAGCTTAAATGTCATCATATCTGAAATTCTCTAAGAAAGTAAATGGAATAAATTGTAAGAGCAAAATATGGATAACATTTCCACAATGCAAAAACTGTGTGTTACCTGATTTTTTGATTTTTTTTTTAAATTTATTATTATTATTATTATTATTCAGAAAACAGACAACAAAGGGATTTATGGAAAGGGGCATATTTCAGGTAGTGGACAACATATTTCAATTTCTGAATCAGACTGTATAACAGATGAGGGACAGCCTTTTGGAGAAGGTACAGAAAAAATGCTTGCAATTTATATGAGGAAGGCCTGCTCTAACACAAAATCACTTTGAATATAAGGTGCTAGATAGGACCCCAGATACGAATGGTTGCTAATCACAGAATCACAGAATTTCTAGGTTGGAAGAGACCTCAAGATCATCGAGTCCAACCTCTGACCTAACACTAACAGTCCCCACTAAACCATATCCCTAAGCTCTACATCTAAATGTCTTTTAATGATATTAAGAATACTAAAAAAGTCCTCCAAACCAATAATACCACCCTGAAACACTGTGCACCAAAAGTTTTAAAGCCCAGTATGAAATATTATTTATTTGTACCATGTGTACTGTTTTCTGTACCTACAGAAGTATGACCTGTAATTGGTCATGTCTGTAAGGAAAATACTGTGCAAAGCTCATAGGAAATATGATTTCATTTTTATTGTATGCTACGCAATGCTAATTTCTAATTAACCATGACTGGCTACAAGAACAGGGCATGGAGTAACTCCACTTTGTTTCTTTTAACTCTTCCTTCCTCATTAACAAGTAAAATATGAGTAAAGGTAGCATAAAGCCACCTCCTCTGGACAAACTGAGGTTCCCACCAGGTTGACACCCACCAGCCTGACAAGCCAGTAAACAAGGACATACCAAGCCTGTCTCACTTGCACTTCCACCTTTTCTGTAGTAAGCACTGAGGCACGGGAAGTTTGTCTGGAAAGCACTACCCAATAACTTCTCTCCTCCACTTTGTGATCACAAGATCAATATGGACCCTACTGTATCTCTCTGTATCTCTTCATTAACAGCAGCTCCAATGAATATCTATGCTCCCAGTCCTCATTTCTCACCCCACTACAATTTTAGGAACCCCAGTCTCTGACAGCCTGCTCTGGAACCTCACTCCAGCCTCATAATATCCACCCCTAATCTAGTGCCTTCTTCATTTCTAGTAACATCTCAGTGACGCCTACTCATTTCACTCTCACCCACCCATTTTGATTACCCTCTCATAAGCATTCTGTACAGCTTCCAATACATATAATCTCCCTTCAAAACCCTAATTCTATTTTAACGGCCATCTCATCAAACTTCCACACCCACAGAAAAAAAGCCTTAGTAGATCAGCTTTCAACACAATCATTTTTTCCAGCTGTCTTCCAGCACCATCCCAGGGGCTGAGATCCTGTTCTTGTAGATTTCGTGTAAGGTAAGTAGGCTAACTCTGCAGATTTTTTTTTTTTTTCCTCCAGTATGGCTAGATTCTTTAAAGAAACCTCAGCAAGTAAGATATGGGTCAACAGGAACCTCTTGAAGTTGAAGGAAAACGTGTCAAATACACAGGACCAAAACAGATCATAAAATACATGAGAAATCTTGGTCACTATAGGCTCGGGACTGACTGATTGGATGGCTGCATTGCAAAAAAGGACTTGGGAATTCTGGTAGGAAGCAAGGTGAACAGAAATCACGAGTGCACCCTTGAGGCAATAGTGCCTATTGGACTGCATTAGAATGGCACAGACCAAAGGATATGTTCATCCCTCTCTACTTGGCATTACTGGGTCTACACCAGGCATCTAGTTTTGACTTCTTACTATCACCACTACAAGACAAATGTCAACAAACCCAAAAGAGTCCAGACACTAATATCGTCAGGGAGCCCCAACATGTGATATATGAGGAGAGCATGAAGGAACTCAGATTGTTTAACTTGAAGATAAGATGGGTAAATGCAATGTAATTGTAATCTCCCAGTTCCTAAAGGTTACAGAGAAGATTAAGTCAAACCTTTCTGCGATATGCACAGTGAAAGAAAAAGTGGCAACTGGTCATGTGTTGCAACATGAGAAATTCCAACCACACATAAGGAAAAAGATTGTCTTCAGGAGAGTGGTTAAACACCGGAACAAGTTTGTCTAGAGGGACTGTGAAATCTCCATCACTAGCGATTCTTAAAACTTGGTCAAACAATGTCCTGATTTACTTGTTCTAACATTGAATTTATCCCCTGTTTTCATAGAAGAATGTAATGGATGTCATCAAGATCTTTTCCCTTGACCTTGGACCTCAACCTTCCAATAAATTTGTGCATGGCTCATCGTATAACATAACTTTATGTTTTGTGACTAGAAATACACATATTTTTCATGCCCCTGACCCTTTACAGAACTTTATTTGAAGGAAGTAATTTCAGTGAGCCTGTCAGTGTAGGATGGAATTTTGTTTACAGAAAACGGAAACCACTTTTGAACCAATGAGTCCAACCACTGTTTGTCAAATTTCCAAAATCATCCCAAACCCATGAAAACTCCTTTCCTAAAACTGAAACCAATACTATATATACTGTTTAACTGTGGCATATTTAGTGTTTCTTCCTGAATTGTCAACTAACATTTTGATTCAACTTCAAAGTAAATTTTATGTCAACTATATGAAAAAGGAAGGCTAAGACAGAAATGTAACCAGCTAATACAAGTTATATATATTCCTCTAAAATTCCTTTAAATTATGCTTATAATATTACTATGCATAAAAAGCATTTATTTCCCCAACAGTTAGGTAAGAATTCTCAAAGTAATAAAACTGAACATTATTGCCAGGTTTTTTGATTACTGCAAAGCATACCTAAAGTTTGCCATAGGTCATGGCTGTTAACCAGAAGACCCTGCAAGTTATTTAAACATTATATCCATATAGCTTTGATTTTAATGTTTAAGCACATTTTAGTGTACTTACCGTTACATACATGCTGAAGCACTCTGCTATAAACTATACTTATTTCAGAACTGATTTAAGGTTTTACTGCATTTACAGGGTAGATTTTCCACCTGAGATACACATTACCTATTTACTTTCCAAATAAATACATTTAAAGGGAAAATTTGAAACACATATTCACCTGCGAAAAATGTCTTCAAAAGCCCTAGGTAACGGCAACTGTTTGTTCAACAGAAGAGGCCTGAATTCTGAACTTACCTTATTTTGTAGGGAATTTCCATTTTATGTATATATATTATATATATATATATATATATATATAAATATATATATAAAATATATAATTTTTTTTTTTTGGTCTGTGATGGCTGTTTTTTCAAGTGATAGTAAGATATTTTTTTTCCCTCTTTACTTCCTCCATGTGAAAATCTTTCAGAACTTTATTAGATTTTTTAGTTTGTACTGCTTTCATAACATAGTGGTCTTACAGTAGGAATAAGTGAGAAATCTGCTCTCTGTCCTAAAACCAGATACAAGAAACACAGACTTTGAGTGTCAATAGTTATACCTTTTTATACTAATATTACATTTTATATTGTGCTGAGCTTACCAGACCTTACCAGACCATAAAGAGAATGTGGTCTTACCTCCAGTTAAATTCTGTTTGTCATGCTCTTACTGCCTTTTTTTTTTTTTTTTTTTCCTAAGATTTGGTCTACTTTACATTTACATTATTTAAAATAAGAAGAACTTAAGAATTCTGAATTGTTGACACAGTAATGAAAAATATCAATGCTCAGTTAAGGATGCCATCACACATTGGTTATCACACACGGTTATATAATCTATGATCAGAATTGAACAGTCAAAAAATCTGATGAAAATAAACAATAAGCTCTGTGTATGATTAGCTTGATACATAAATACTCTTTAAGACAAAACTCTAAAGACTACTACATGAATGTTTTTTCCTTGATTTTACAACTTCACAGATATTGCATACAAAAACTAAAAATTTGTCTGTCCGTCCCCAAGGAACTTTTCTGTCTTAAATAACCTACACTTTGTCTTTTTTTTTTTTTCTTCCAACTAAGCACATCAACAATCCTACTTATACAGCACACTGCACTACAACTACAAAAAATGTATATCACGAGGGAAATAGGAGTTTCTCCTGGTATATGTTAGTGCTGTTATTGAGCATTGTACAAATTATGAATGAATATATTTTATTTGGAAACATGTTATTGACAGAAATCTATCAATAGTAATGTGAGTATTGTCAACAGCCTGCCAATATTAATGTAATTATGATTAAGGGGATAACATAGATTTTAGCTATAATACCAAGTAGCATCTCCTGCTATCAATATAAGCATTATTATTGACCTGTTCTGGGACTATCAGTATGAGATGTATTACCATCAGGCATATTTGTCAATGAGTTCTGCCTACAAAAATTCTACATTTAAATTTACAGGTCTGTAAACTTTGCCTGCAGAAATACACAAATCCAAGTAATCTCCAGAGTGCCATTTTTTTCCATGGGGCTATTCCACTGTGGATGAGTAATCAAGGGGTTTCTACTGTCTCAGTGCTACTGCAATCTCATTCCCTGCTTTTCTAGCAGGAGCATTAGACTAATATATTATAAACAGAAGTGCCAAAGTATTTTTTAGTATGATTTGGCAAAACACTGTTTTGGAGGCCAAATAAAAATATGTTTTATTAAATCAAAACCAAACATTACCTTGCAACACTAACATAAAACTGCATTTAGCACGCAAGAAGTAGCACCCTTGTTCACCTCAATGAGTTCATGATTTAACTATTTTACACAGTCTCTTCTACGCAGATAAAACAGTCTGATGAGGGAGAGACCACAAGGGACCACCCAATCCTAACTCAGCATGAATGTAGGCTGAGAAATACCTAGAGAAAGTTTTTTAACTACCAAAACAACAGATTCCAGAACTTCTCTAGGTAGTCTGTTACAGCGTTTTATCACTGTTAGAGTGTTTTAATTACACAAAAAACTGTTTCTCATACTCAATATAAATCATTCTTGCTATAAATAAAGATGGTTTTCATTCCACCGGAGAAAAGAATAACAACATCACAGAAGAATTTCTAGTTTGTCTGCATTTTCTCAAGATAAAAAAAATGGTGGGGATGCTGAGAAGACCAACAGTATACAGAAGACTTGCCAAACTGGACAATATGCTATTTCCTACAATATGTTGTTATCCTCCAGAATAAAACTTTTTTTTTTTTTCAATGTCATAGTTAGTTTAAACTGAAGTCTACAATATCTTCAGATCCTTTTCTGTCATTTTACTGAGTAATTATTTCCTGATTTGTATTTATATATGCTTTTCCTTTTATACGTAGTGCTTTATGCTTGCATTGCATGAAACGCATTGCATTTCATCTCATTGATTTCAGAGATATTCTCATTCATCAAGAGTGAGTTGGATTCAGACCTTATGTTAAAACAAACAAACTACAACAAAAAAATAACAACAACAACAACAAAAAAAAACACCAAAATTTTCAACCTCTCTTCCACTTAACAGCATCAGTAACTTTTGTAAGTGTGTTCTCTTCAATCATCCATCTCATTAATGCCTTTGCATTTAGACAGGATACTATAGATAATTACCCTATAAAGGCAATTTCTCAACTTGATGCTGATAATATCACCACCTAATGGGGACAATATTGGTATTATCTTTCACCAGCTTGCCTATGTGAGGAAAAAGTCTTTATTAAAATGAAGTAGTATCGTACCTAAAGTTTCTCCCTTACTAAGCTTGCCATCCTTTCTAAGAGATAAATATTAAGATTTTTTAAAAACATGTATGGGTCAAAACATACTGTCTGTTTTACAATTTCTCTTCTGAGTACTTCAAGGTACAAATTAATTGCTAAAATATTTGCTACTAAACCTTAATTTGGAACTGAAAGTAACAACTTCGATAACTCTCAACAAAAGAATGAAGAGACAAACACAAACAGACACAGACAACCTCTGGCACTTTTCTGGTTATTTTAACTCTCTAGAATGTTAAGCAAATAAATAAATAAAATCAGCAGTGCCTAATTCCACAGTCATTTTAAGAAGAATTTGTCTCTTGAGCACATCTATATTAAGATTCCGTAGGCTATTCTTCTGTGCTTCAGTTCCACTCTTTTTTTCTGTCTAAAATTAATTTTCTGAAGTAGCAGGTCACAACATATCTCTTATAAACTAAACAATCAGTATCTGAAAGTCTGTTACTTGTCCTCCTTTCTTATTAAATAAGAGATCTAGGTAATTGACCCTTTATGCTGCCTCTTGCTTAGATTTTTGGACCCTTTCATTGGTTCTATTCTCATGCTTTGTAAATGGACACTTATTTTATTATTTGGAGTCACTGATTTTATCATCACATTCTTATGCTACTCCTTTACATTCGTCCCTAATAATCAGTATTATTTTTGCTCAGAAAACTCTTTGATTTTGTGTGTTTACTTGTAGGTTTTTCATAAGTGCTAAATTTTTTTTAAGATAAAATAGTATCTTTGCATACAAATGAACTCTATCTTCCTAAGTCAGCAAGACTTCACTCTCTTCCTGTAATTCTGCTTTCCAGATTAGCTTTATAGAACAGTGAATAGTTACTTGAACCTTCTTTCTTTACTCATCAAATTTTTGAAAAGACATCTTAAATGAGGCATCAGGAGAAGTAAAAAAAAAAAAAAAAAAAAAAAAAAAAAAAGCGTCCTGACCTCTTCCATATTTATACTGCATTAAGCTATCTCTGATAATCTGACAGATATGTGGAAGATGAGTGCAGAACTGAAATATTAGGATGAACAAAAGCTTAAATCTCCCAGATAGATGGTCACAGAGGTCCTCTTTCTAATGCTGCGTTAAGTCTGCTGAAAAACTTGTGTTGAATGGGCCTGGGACTCAAGATTCTGTGATTCAGTCACAAGAATGCTGTGATTTTTTTTTAGTGCAAAGTGTTTTTTTTGATGTTTAGTGAAGAAATATTCTGTTTAACTGTTCACTTATTTCAATAGTAGATGTTTTAGATGTCAATTTGAAATCAATAGATGTTAGAGATGAGAAATCAAACTATAGGTATGCATTTACTTACAAAATCTTCCTTTACATCTACCCTCATACTAAAATACAAAACCTAGACCCCAGATGCTGAAAACCACGTTTTATCATTAATTTTCATCTCTTTCTTGCTCTTCAACTGTAGAGAGAAATATTCTCAGATCAAAGACTAATTGGAAGCCCCAACTGCGTTGTCTCTTAATCACTGTAAAAATAACATCACTTCATCATTACCTAAAATAACCTTACAGAAGATTGATGTTGTATTACTGTCTGGATTTTGATATGCTTCTGCTAAACACCTATCATTTTGTAAAGAACAAAGTGACTCTTTAACCATTTGAAATAGCTACTAGCACTAATTGAAATATCATTAATACACTGCACTTACAGAAGATATCATTTATTTCTGATATTCCTGTGAAACAGGACTATTTTTAGAAGTTGGAAAAAAAAAAAAAAAAAAAAAGGAATACACTGAATGAATCCCATAGATGAAATCAATATTTTTATTAAAGAGGCTGAGTGAGCAACTAGTAACAAATTCCAGAATGCGACTGTACTGAGTCTGGCTGGAATGGAGTTAACGTTCCCCACAGCAGCCCATACAGTGCTGTCTGTGCTTTGCACTTGTAGATAGAACAGTGTTGGTATCACATTGATGTTTGGCTACTGCTGAGCAGTGCTGGCACAGCTTCAAGCCTGTTTCTCCAACTCCCCTGCAAAAGCCAGTAGGCTGAAGGTGGGCAAGAGGTGGGGTGTGGACATGGCCAGGGCAGCTGACCTAGACTGACCAAAGGGATATCCCACACTGTAACATCATCGCTCAGCAGCAACAGCTGTGGGGGAGAAAGAGATGGGGGGACACTCCTTATGAAGGTCTTCTGGATCAACTACCATGTATACTGAGGCCCTGCTTCCCAGGAAATGGATGAACTTCACTGGCTGATGGGAAGTTGAGAGTATTTTTTTTCTCCTTTTGCTTCCATGCAGGGCCTATTCTTCTTTTTCTTTTCTCCTTTCATTACACTGCTTCTCTATCATCCATCTCATATTCTCCCCTGCCCCTGTCCTGCTGTGGAGAGAGAGAACGTGCGTGTTGCTTAGCTGCCTACCAGTGTTAAACCACAACATTTACACTGAATGCCAGAAGACCAAATGCAAGACAAAAATACATTCGAATCATAGGTTGCCTTTCCAACTTCAACTCAGCAAACCTAGATTTCATACAATGTGATAGAAGAGATTAACAACTGATGAATGCCCCGAGACAGCAAAGAAAACAACAATAGCTCATTGACTTATCTTCCATAAACAACCTGGCAAAGTCAAAATATTAGGGCTTCAAGTTACAAAATCAAAACCAGCTCGCAAGAGCCAGAATTGATAAAACAGTAATGAAGAGCAGTACAAAAGTGCTGCACTGTTAGAAGCTGTTCATCCGTCATTTCTGTCAGTATTTGATGGAAACTGAAAATCCTGCATCAATGCAACACATTCTGTCAATGAATTCTAGCAACTGAGACAGAATTCCTTTATTGGACAGAGTTAAAGATACACTGAGTGCTAAAAGCTCCCATTGACTTCAGAAAAATCTGTGATGAGTCAGCACTCTTAAAAGACATATTATTAGGTAAAAAAAAAAAAAAAAACACCTAAATCTGAGAGTCTAATTCCATCATAATTTATATTTAAAGTATTACTTTGTAAACATTATGATGTTAAACTGAAGGGAAGAAACACTGATCATGTATTTGCATTCCCTGCAGTATAATAGGCATAGATAGCATCATCCTTCCAAATTTCTGGATATGGCTCTAATTTTAATTTATTATAATAAATAAGAAGCATGTAATAAATTACATGCAATCCTTATTCTTCTTTACCTCATATTCCATTTCCTCTTCTTCCCCCATTTTATGTTCTCGTCATCCTTTTCCATAGCACGTTAGATTGCAAACATCTCTACAGGGATGCATCAATTTTACAAGTAAATTTCCATTCCCTGCTGAACTGCTAAAAAAAAAAAAAAAAAAACACATCTCAAACACTAAGATGGAGAGCCAAAATATATGCCTAATAAATGATATTGACATTTTTCAATTGAAAAAAATAGCAGGTAATGAGAACTGTCTGAAGACATACCTTGTATTTACTGTAGTTAAATCAAAATGGTGGAGGGTTTGGTTGAAGCACTCTGACAGAGTTGAGACTATGAGAGTTAAGTAGAAAAGACATCTTTGACTAAACCAGTATCAGGAGGTATGATCACAAGGGATACCTTACGCTACAAACGTAGGTCTCAACCATTGACAATCACATCAGCGGATGAGGCAGATATCCTTGTGTTTGAATAGATTTTGGTTATGATGAGAATACCATGTTCTGATATATGGATTGATAAGCAGAAGTCTACAAGGCATTTCACATGTAAAAGTGAAAAGAATGCAAAGCTTACATGTGCCATCCTTCGTGCTAAGTAGGTAAAACATCACACTACGGCAAAAGTATGCAGCTCCTTTTCAGAACGGTTCGAAGAACCTGAATGAGTGGTTGTTGGCACACTGTGGGCAGTAATAGCCATAACTACTACTCATTTACTGGTTACTGTTACTTACCAAAGAAGTTGGCCTTCTGTATACTAACATGTAATATCTGTTTTAAGGACTCTGTATCTCACATAGCCTTATTTGTCATGCACAGTGCCAATGCTAATTTTATGCATTGGTTCTGTGGCCTCCATGCCTTTCTTCCATACTACTAAAAAAAAAAACAAAAAAAAAAACAACAACAACAAAACAAAACAAAAAAGGAATCTTGCTTAAATTCCCATTTCACAGCTCTGCTTCTGTCTGATCTGTATGAATGGATCACCAGACAGTTCTGGAAATCCCAGGATGAAGACTAAGATATATAGAAGAGACTCAGAAGCAATGCCTGTTCTACATACTGAAATACAATTAAATATAATTTACCACAGATGACAGAACACTGAAATCTTGCATTATACATACCTTAGCTTCACCATTTGCAAACACAGTCATTGCTCAGATTTTATTCCATCTTTCTTTTGACACACATATGCATACCAACTGCACAGTCATGAATATTCATTAGTATGCAAGTGCTGATCCAAGTACTGCACCGCAGGAACATAATGTCCTTTAACCTTTTATTAGAAATTTTTATTAGAAATACTTATTAGATGAGAAAGGTAAAATCTGTCCTAAACGCATAGCTAACTCATGATTAACCTTTGTCCACATCTGTACCAAAAGAAGTACTATATATAAAACCAAACAGACTGTATATATTTACAGCACATTAAAGCCAAGGCCCTTCATCAATATGAAGCTATGCCTGTTCACCATCAGTTTTAAGTTTTGGTCTTGCATTATATGGTGTAACAATAATAATTGGATCTAACTATAGTCAAGAACTCTCAACTACTGAAAAGATAAAGAATGGTATTGTACATCAGCATATATCTCATTTTTTTAGGCTCCAGTTCTGCAGAAATATAAGCTGATGGAATTTCCGAAAGCTAGTTACTCCTTCCCATCTTAATCCAACCTGGTATTGCTCCCATCCCTCTCCCATTTTCTTAAGCAGACTAGCTCCAACACTCTCTGCTGAACTGTTTTAGTATGTTGATGAGGCAGAAAACAATCCTGTTTCAATTGTTTCAATTTATTTTTCTCCAGTTTTGGTACACAAACCAGTCAGCCCAGCATCATGTAAGACCCATGCAACATCAGTGTGCCCCACACCAGGCCAAGAAATAAACACTCACAAGCCTTTGACATACTCTTGCATCTGCCACCAATCCACAGGGAGATAGAAAACCAAGCCTTTTATTTAATGAGTTGAACTGCTCTTTTAGTCTTCAAGCCTAATACATTGAGTGTGCAAGGACAGCACTAACAGTGTAAATCTGCACATTGGAACTTTTTTTGTTGTCTTTTGAAAATTAAAAGAACACAAAGAATTACCTGTATAAGTCAGCTGTAGGACTCAGGCAGACTTGCAGGTGAGAGGCAACTCTGCTTAAATAAGGAATACGATATGATTTCTCTCAACTCTTAACTCTTTGGTAATGATTTTAGTTTGAAATGTTTGGCATACAGGGACTAATAAGAATGCTTAGCAAATCAGACGTGCTCACTGTCCCCAGATCTTACACACTCTTCAATCCTGTACCTTCACTAGCATTTCAGATTCTACTAGCAGGGGTGCGCACACATATTACAAGTAGAAGATTTGAAAAGGAACAGTAACTTCCTTACCATGCAACCTGAGCTGTACACCTCTGACAGCTTCTTAGTCCTTCTGCAATTCCAGCACAAATCCACATTCATGATTTAGTTATGCCCCACAGAGTCATAGCCCTACATTAACTTCCTTTCCAGAAAAGTTTCCTTTCTTCATGCCAGCCCCCTCCTGTGATATCTCCTGCCTGCTCTTCTGCTTATAGAATTAGTAACATTGGTTTTGAATAATATTGTTTTTGAACATATTTTTCAAGCTTTCTTAGAATTTGAACTTAATTTATTTTCTTTCTTTTCCAACTCCACTGCCAATATTAGCAGACAGTGGAGATAAGCAGGGGCAGAGACAGCATTTTTAGTTGTATTTTTCCCAGGCAGATACTAATACAAATTCAATGAATATGAACTTGCATCTAAAGGCTAGATATCTCCACAGGTCCTTTGCTGCAGGGAAAAGAGGAAGTGCTCAGACCCAGTCAGAGTCAATCCATGAATTAAGAGTTGCTCCACTGCCATTATTCCTCTCTTTTCCTGTATTATATATTTGTTCTCTTTTTCCTCCTTCTCAAATTTTATTTCTTCCTCATTATCTTTACCCTTTCTTCCTCTGAAAAATCCATATTTAGTTTCTTTTTCTGAATTAATTTTAGACTTTCAAATTGTCTTGCTTTTTACCTTCAAGCAAACAAGTCCTACCACTGTCTCTGAGAGAGCCACATGCAAAGAGACAGTACCCTTTTTGTTCTCCCTCTCCTGAAGATGTTTGCAAAGTTTAGATATGCACTGACAATGCTTGTAGACATAGTACAAACACATGGTTGCAAGAGCCATTTAAGTCACCTGAAAAAGTAGTAGGACACTCTTCCAGTTTGACTCATCTGACTCATGAGTCTGCAGCCTTTTAGTAGAACACACTTTTTTTTTCCCCCTCTAATTCACTGTTTTTAACTTTACTCCTGAAAGAGTATAGGGAGTGCTATGGACTAGCTGGTGTTTACAACATACTAGTTCTAGAGATGCAGTACCACATCTATTCTCTTCCCCCTGCACTGGTCTATGTGAAAAAAGTATCTATTCTATTACTCTAAAACAAACAAACAACAACACACCAAAACAAAACCAAAGCAGAATAAGCAGCTTGCTTTAAAATACCATACTGAAGTAATCCACTGTACTCCAAAATACATAACAAATTTTAGGGGCTGTCATCATTAAGTGCAGCAGCAATACAGTGGCTTTGTCATAAGAGAGTTACCGTAATTTACATTGAAATATTAAATTCACCCTCTATTTGTTATAAATTTGTGAACTTAGACCTTCCGCCTGGAAAGTTCACATTTGGAAACCAGCCCCTGTGGGGAGGAAATACACATTAACATGTTCTAAGGAAAGAACAATTTTAATTGGCCAAATGAACTTCAGCTAACAGCACACATTACATACAACTGCAAAAATACCCTTTTTGTTTTTTGTTTCTTATGAGCTTAGCATATGCTACACATATACATAAAGCAAATATATTTGTACAGAGCTAAGTACACCCATAATGTGAAGGAACAACATACACTTTACAGTACTTACAGGATAGAGTTGACTGTAATGCAAAGAAGAAAAACAGACCTCTCTTGAGGTTTGCTGGATTTTTTTTTTCTTCTGTCATTTGAAAGTAGTAAAAGGGGTTTCCCTCTCTGAGTTTCTTAAAGTACAATATGCTTGCGAAATTCAACTACTGGGTTGACAAATATTGTTTGCATATTTACTGTAAACTAACAACAACAAGAAGAATTCTGGATTGCTATTTCCCCCTCCCTGCTTTTTAAATTTTCAGTTTTTAATAAACGTGATAACAGGCACAATAGAAAGGGATTAGTGTGTTTACTGTAACCTTATGATGTCCAACTCAGCAGGGTCATCTCAAGCAGGTTGCCCAGGACTCTTTCCAAGAATATTTGAAGATCTTCAAGGAGAGAGACTCCACATCCTCTCTGGGCAACCTGTTCCTATGCTCCATCACCTACACAGTAAAGGATGTTCAGAGAAAACCTGCTGTGTTCCACTTTGTGTCCATTGCCTCTTGTCCTGGCACTGGGCACCACTGAAAAGAACCTGCTCTCTGCTCTCTTTGCACCCTCCCTGCAGGTACAACCATCAGTTTCATCCTGAGCCTACTCCTCTCCATGGTTACCACTCCTAGCCCTCAGCCTTTCCTTATATGTGAGATTATCCAATCCCTAAACTGCATGTGTAACCCTTCACTAACTACTTTCCAGTAGCTCCATAACTGCCTTATACTGAGGAGTCCTGAACTAGAGACAGTACTCTGGCCTTACCAGTGCTGAGGAGAAAAGATGCTTAACCTCAACCAACTCCCTTGGCTTGCTAGCAACATTTCTCCTAATGCAATTTCTTTTTTTTTTTTTTTTTTTAAATAAATCTTGATTTCTAATCCCAGTGAAAATGAATAAACAGAGATTGCAAAAGCAATAGTGTTACGGGATTCAAAAAGAAAAGTAGGTCATTATAACCAACATGGAAAAAAAAGCTCAGGCAACACACTATATATTTCATAAGCTGATATTGCTGTATGATTTGTCTATGTTTAACTGACCAGGTTTTCCTTTAGACATTTGTTCTTCTCCTCCCTCTTCTCCTTCCTCATACTCTCTCTGAACCTCAAAGCTATAAAATGACTTCAATATTTTCTAAAAGAATAGTAAAATACATTCTTATTATCACATATTCTAAATGGGAGAAAAAGTGTTTTATTTCTGAAATACTATGTGATGAATTACTATAACAAGATATATGCTCATACTGGATTCAGACATCACTCCCTCCCTTTGATTACCTACATTTTTATTCATTCTAAAATATATTTTTTGACATTGATTACTGTGTAGTCATATGATATTGATACTCAATAGTCATAAATTCGTTTCACTCCTTCCTTCCCAAATATTCTCTGAGTAGCAGCCTTGAGCAGTTTTCAGAACTGTCACTATAAAAGACTATAAACTATAAAAGATTAAACACTAGAGAAGATCAAATGTCTTTCTTGACTTGCACCACAGCATTTGATGTCAAAAGCACAAATGGAGGTCCTCAGATTACTAACAGTGTCAGAGTACAGAAATTACCTTTCCTATTCTATAAGTTGTCTAAGGAAGTCTTTATACACTATCAATACCTGTTTGCAAGTTTTAATTGAGTTTTATCTAGCCGGTCACAGGAACATTTGCTTCATACATGTCCTGAATCACAGTAACTACCAAAAGCTTTCTGTGAGTCACTGCCTTCACTAACAAAAGAAAAGAAGTGTTATCTACAGTCTCAGGGGAAAAAAAGGGGAAAAAAGAAAAAAAAATCTAAAAGGAGACAAGCACACAAAGCTCTCAAGCAAACAAAAAAAATTTCCTCACAAACTTAAATAACACCCTCCTTGCCTGAAAGACATTCAATCTGGAATGAGAAAAGGTGCAACACTCAGAAGCAAAGTTATCTTACCAAATGAGTTGATTTTGCTCTATCTAGAGTTTTTAGATTCACTTTCAGTTATTGAGCACTTTATCAAGCCAAATCATTTTACCTACACATATTTATCCTGAAGAAAGTGATTGGTCCTTTCTGTTCTGCACTAGCATGGCCTCACCTTGAGCAGTGTGGAGTTTTGGGCACTACAGTATAAGAAGGACACTATAAGTGTCCCTGAAGGAGAGCTATGAAGATGGTGAAGGGTCTAGAGGGCAAGACATATAAGGAGCAGAGCAGACTGAGGGGAGGCCTCACAGCAGCCTGCAACTCCCTCACAAAGGGCGCTGAGCTCTGCTCTCTGGGGACAGCAACAGGACCCAAGGGAACGGCACGGAGCTGGGACAGGGGAGGGAGGGTCAGGCTGAATATTGGGAAAAGGTTCTTCCCTTAGAGGTAGTCAGGCACTGGGACAGGCTGCCCAGGGAAGAAGTGGTCACAGCACTGAGCCTGCTGGAGTTCAAGCAGTGTTTGGATAATGCTCTCAAACATATGACGTAGTTTTTGAGAAGTCCTGTGCAGAGCCAGTAGTTGGATTTGATGATCCTTGTGGGTACCTTCCAACATGGTATATTCTGTGATTGCGATTTCTGGTATAGTGTATCAGTTAAAGGCAGCAATGTTTGCATTTTTAAAGAATTATCTGCAAATGCATTTTTCTCCTTAGATAATGAAATTAAGTTGAATCAATTTTACTTTTGCTTTTTAATAAGGGTTTGTATCCTTAAATTCATGTTTGATGTATCTTGCTTTATCCTTACTAATCCACCATCATGAAATGGGGCATACCATTCAAGCTACCTTACAGCTTATTAATCAGAGAATGAATTTATAATGCATCTGAAGGTCCATTACCTAAGAGGTTAAACTTTTCTTAAACTAAGTTCAGAGGATGATACTTTATGTGCTTGTACTTATGTCCTAAGAGTTCTAATGACTGCTTTTGAGAGGCCCTAGTAGGAGTGTATTTAGAAACGTGTAAGTTGACCTCTATTACTCTACAGTTTTGCAACATTTTCAACAGAAGTAAATTTTAACAATTCAATGTGGTGTCTAATTTTAACTGTTTACCCAATTATATCAACATTAATTCCCATTAAAACTCCAGTGAAACTCTTAATTTTCTTCATCTGAGGTCTGGAAAGGATGATCTCAACAAATAAAAACACAAGTTTAAACCCATGCAGGACTATAAGTTAAAAGGACTTAATTGAAGTAAGTTTTAGTTTAAAGTTTTGCCTCTTCTGTTTTGTCCCCAGATTAATGTAATTTTAGAATGTACTGTATTTAATATGTATATATACACTGAGTTATTTTCAAAACATTATATTAATGTATAAGATGGTAAGATGTTGAAAGGATTTTCTTTTCCTTTACAGAAATGGGTATTAGTTTGGACTAGCCTATTTGTGGTGTAATATTTCATATACAACATGTATCTATGCTGACATATATGGACCAAGTGCTGAAATATTATCTCCAAAGACAGAGTATGTGGATAACATAATTTTTTAATTCTGAAGAAGTATTCCAATAAGAGCAGTAGCCACCACAGCAGATGTTCCAATCATCTATTTCCATAGTAGTAAAGCCTAAGTGTTGAATCCCTTCAACACTTGACTTTATGTACCCTACTGGCCTATTGCACTTCCACAAAAAAAAAAAAAAAACAAAAAAAAACAAAAAAAAAAAAGAGAGAGAGCTCTTTAAAGAGTTCATATATATATATATATATATATACACACACACACACACACACACACATATATATACATAAAAACTATCCTGTAGGTGTGAAGTTATCCCCACAAGTCAAGATCAAGTAACTGCAATGGATGACTTCATGCCCTGTCAACAGACTTAAAGAATTCAGAGGTGTGAACGGTTACTCCTCGTTAACAGTTTATTTCTACTGTATGTTACATTCCATCAATGATACTTCTGTTTTCTTACCAAATTCTTCATTATATAAACTTGTGATAATGACACCATGCAGAAAATGAAAAACTGCTACTGAGATTAAACAGATTCTTAAAGAGAAAAAAATGTTTGTACCAGAAAGCATCAATAAATACCTTTTCACATAGAATAAATAAAAATAGTCTCAAATTGAATGCTTCGTCAGCTACTGCTGCTGAACTGCATATTGATAATGGCTCCAAACAAGTCAGACAAGAATTCACTAACTTGCAAAATATTTAGCCATTTGTTTGATTGTACTGGAATGGGGTTTTACTACAAAGTGACCATACTCTATCTTTGACCTTGATGAACATTTCCTTCCCATTGGCAGTTAAATGATAATACAACAACTCTGGATTTAAAGACATGTGCAGTCCTCTCATTCTCAGTACTGACTATGTCATGAAATGGAATTCATCTCTCTGCTTAAATTACTTGGCCATCAGACTCAATCTCCATTTGCTTTGTGGCAAACCATTAGTTTGCAAAACAGTTGCAGGCTGCACAAAACTGAGTTAACAGAAAGTAGCAAAGACCCATCCCCTCAACAGCAAGTATCTATGAGTTAAGGTATATCATAGAATCACAAAGGTTGGAAAACACCTCCAAAATCATCTGGTCCAACCATCCCCTACCACCTATACGACCCAGTAAACCATGTCCCTAAATGCCAGGTCCAACCCTTCCTTAAACATCCCCGGGGACAGTGACTCCACCACCTCCCTGGGCAACCCATTCCAATACTCGACTACTCTTTCTGAGAATAAATGTCTCCTCATTCCCGACCTGAACCTTCCCTGGTGCAACTTGAGGCCATTCCCTCTGGTCCTATTGCTAGTTACCTGCGATTGTGACCATAGTTACAGGAAAGACTTCTGGAGCTCTATAATTGTTTGACTCTCTCAACTGACATCGGCCTAAGAATTCAAACGAATCCATCACCCTGTCCTCTCTCCAGACGACGTGCTAAGGCTCCCTCCTTTCTTACCTTACGCTTTGGGCCTAGCTGGAAGCCTTGCAGCCTCCTTGCGTGCTCAGGTAGGCAGGCACCGGGAGGAAGCACACCGACGGGTATCACGACACTGCGCAGCCCAGGTAGGCCGCTAGAGGAGAACCACAAGTTTTGTTTTGTTTTTGTTTTGTTTTTTCTCCACAAGCAGGGCCCGATGCCATCAGGCCCAACGCCCGCCCGCTCGCCCCCGTGGCCGGGCCCAACCCGCAGGGCTGCCACGGGGGCTCTGTCTCCAGCCTCCCCGTGAAGGCCCGTGCGGCCGGAGCCTCCCCGGCCCGGCCTCCTCCCCCCCACCGCCACCAGCACCAGCCCGAGGTCACCGAGGCAACGTCCGCAGCCCAGAGTGGCGGCGATAGATACCCCAGGTGAGCGCCTAGAGCGACTGCACAGGAAGTGCCCGCGGCCGTGGAGATGACGCACTGGAACGTCTCCCGGGATGGTGTCCGCGGCGGGGCATTGATCGACAGGCGGAAAAGCAAATCAAGAGGCTCAGCGGGAGCCCGGGGAGCCAATGGGAGAGGGGAGGGGGCGGGGCGGGGCGGGAAGGGCAGCTGCTGCAGGAGGAGCTGGGAGCGGCAGGGCGGGGGCGGTGGGGAAGAGGGAGAAAGGAGCTGTTGCATGGCGTGTGCAGATAAATCACTTCAGCTCGTGTGCTAAAAGCAGGTCACGGGCTTTGGCCTGACTTGCTTTCAGACAGGGGCTGACCTGAAAAACGCGGAAGGAGCGTGGAAATGAGCTTCTGATGTCATTTCTGTACAAAAAGCTTGGGCTTAATGCGTTTTCGGCTGAGGAGAACCCCATTGGAAAGCTGGGTGTTGCGGTTCTAGGCAGCAAGTTTGAGTTAAAAACAAAGAACGCTTCCATGTGCAGGGTACAAGCACTGATACAGCTCTTTAAAAAACATCACAAAGTGAAATGTGGTGTGAAATAGCATACCACAGTAAAACAATAGAGGACCTGTAGCTCAAGACTGATCGCTGTGCTGCATCCTTTTGGGGCTGATTTTATTTACTGTTTTTCTCTGGGAGCCATTCTTTCTAGGTGAGAGTCTTCTCCAGCCTCTTGCCTGTGTTTTGACCCACTACTGCAGATACAGCTGACAATCTCCGATTGTCACACAAGGTTTCAGAATGCAAGCTTGTAGTGCTGTTGTCAATGGTTGAAAGAGAGACCCTGTAATAGGACACTGAATTTTGCATGCAGAATAAAAGTTTTGACATCGGTTCTGGAAGACAAGGTTCAGAACAGTTCGTGAGTACAGAACCTGTAATGAAGCCACCTTTCCCCCCCCCCCTCGAGTTCTTGAAAGAAACACTAAACAAATGGATAGTTCATGTCTGAATTTTATCCTTGTTTCTATACTCATCTGACAATCACATTTCCTCGTGCTGTTTCTTCTGCTCTGTTCATATGGATATCATATGGCTTCCATGCTGTTGAGAAATTTCTCTCTCCTCCAGGACTCTATGTGGATGAAGATAGCAAATTCATTTCCAATTATATCAGTTTTATAGACTGAATGGCTGAAAACAGGCACTATTAGCTTTTTCTAAGCTGGAAAAGAATGTGAGAATGTGCTTACTTAAACTATACCATAGTGGTGGAAAAAAAAAATAAATCAGATACGCAGAATGAAAGGGGTAGCAAATTAAGATTACCTTTCTCTTCGAAAAACTTCCAATGCTCCTTCTACCCTGCAAGTGGTGCTTGAATTGTAGTGGTTTGTGGCTGATGCAGTAATCAAAATCTTATTTGTAGTGTCTTTATAGCAGACTGCACAGATAAGGAATTTAGTCACTGGAGTTAAATGTTCTTCCTGAAGCAGAAAACCACAACTAAGGGACTGAAACACAAGGAAAGCATGGGGGATGGAAGAGAAATGAAAAGCTAGAGCATACCTTTGTCCAAGGTTTTCATTGTATCTAACCTCTCTGTCACTTCTATCCTTCTAATTCTTTCAGGAGATAGAAAAACATCCTCTGTCACTATAGAAAAGCACTCAAATTTCCATGCTACTACTTGAAACATGGTGATGCTTTTAAAGCAGACATTTTCCATGGCCTTAACTGCTCACAGGTCTGTCCTAAAACCAAAGTAGCCACTGTGCATACCTAGTAAGTACTGTTCATAAACATTTTTATAATGTTTGACCTTAAGAGTGACCTGAAGATTAATGGATATGTTGTATCAGTTTTAATGGGCCTCTTCTCCCTTGGATGCACACATGTGACTCCCATTAGCCTTAATGGGAGTTATATGTGTGCCTAGAGGTTAGACAAGACCTCTAAAGGTGCTGTTATGCTCTGTTGTATTAACGATCTCATAATTGCTGAGGTGCTGCACCTTTGCGTTGAAAGCAAACTAATTAAATCAGTCTAGTATAAGTTGGTATACTAACATACCTGGTATGTATGTGTTTTTTTCCTATGAGTCTCTCAGTACATAGATGTGGAGGCCAAATCAAATGTGGAATTTAAATTTTAACTGTGACATGACTTTGTTTTTAAATATCTTTTTAAAATCTAAATGGTTTTGTGAATTTGATTTCTAAGGATGACTGTTTATGCTAATGCAGAGGAAGATGAATGCAATGTTTTATTTTATCATTAACATGTACACTGCGAAGAACTGAATTGATTCTTATTTTTGATGTTCCAAATCATGCGCTTTGAAAAAGGCAGTTAGGTCTAGAGGATTAATATGAATCTTGATGTTGAATTTTAATTATAGCTCTGTTGCTCATTTCTTCTAAGTGCCTTTAGACAAAGCACTTCACCTTTCTTTGATTTCCCCATATGTAAAATACCTGCTTGCTTCATAGTGATGTAGACATAAATTAATGTCTGTTCTCTGCTTTGAAAGCATAAGACTAGTCCATCCAACTGTGTTCTACTGGCATAATAATGACAGCTCAGGAGGTGGGGAGGAAAAAAAAAAAAAAGCCTAACCAAAAAACCTAGCAAAAGCCCTGGTGGAGATGTAGATCTGCTGACAGAACTAATTCTGTTCCATTACTTTATGATGCATAAGGCAGGGGAATTATACTTTTCTTTTTTTGGTGGAAGAGGTTGTACCGTAGGCAAATCCTTTTATATTTTATACACATTAGATGTTTTTATTGATCAAAATCATGATTAGGATTTGACTGTTACTATTAATGTTTGTGTGCTGTCTTCTGTCACTATTTACATAAGTTTGAAAATTAACTATGATGTAGTCGTCTTTGCAGGTATAAATCTGGTGAAAGAATGTATCTTAATATTTACTTTCTGGAGGAAAAGATTGTGTGGTAACCTCCACAGTCTAAGTTTTTCTTTTCTTGTGTCAGGTGAAGGTACTTTATATATGCTCAATTTTGTGATTCAGTTCTGCTGTTTATGAAGTAACATAAAGATCTTGCATCTATTCTGATTAATTTTATTTTGCCTTTACGTGGTTCATAGTCTTTATTAGAAAGCAACAAATTTCCACTGGTATTGATGGTATTGTCTCAGTATCTTGAAATACATGGAAAAATCTTGTGAATGGTATTGTAAGTATACTTTCAGATTTTGACTCCAATGTATACAACGTGTGATACATTTATATCATTTTTCTTCATCATGTGAATTTCAGAGATTAATTTCAATATATATCTATATCAAGTAACCTGAGTTTATTTCTCCATTACTCTTTTCTTTTAATGAAGAACTAGTTATTCCTCTCAGTGTTATATTAAGTATACATAGAACGTTGAAGTTGAAAATGAAAGTTGAATCTAGCTCACTTCATTTTTAGTACATATATACATTTTTAGTACATCCAGAAAAAGAGAAGGAACAGGTTTGTTTTATAACCCTTGCCAACTGCATACCTACCACCCCACCCTCTGAGATTTTAGTTGTGCTTCTGTGTACTTGAGGTTCTTTCTCCTAACTTTTTTTTTTGATGACATACTGAGATAGGGATTGTGTCCTATGTCTTTTTATTGTCAAGCACCAGACCTCTCATGAAGGAAGCTTCTATGGGGGAAAAATACATATTTATTTTGGATACTAATAATAGACCAGTTTTCTAAGGAGAATAATCAACATCTTCAAAAACAATTTAGCTATTTTTTCTCTTTGTCTAGTATAACAATGCTTTTATTATTTTTACCAGTATAATGGTTGTCACAAAGTGAGTGTTTTATTATATTCCCTGTCATTTAAGTGTGATTAAATGCTGGAGCAAGTTGCTCAGGCAGGATTTAGGGTGTTCATCCTCAGAGATGCTCAGAACTTGACTGGACACATACCTGAGCAACCTCCTGTAGTTCACCCTGCTTTGAGCAGGCTTTGGACAAGAGGTCCCTTCCAATCTCAACCATTCTGTGATTGTGTAATTTGTGTATTTTGTGAAGACTTTCATTGTATATCAATTCAAATATTTAAAATGGTAATTGAGGCTGAGTAGCCCTATTTTATCCCTATCTTTAATTTAAAAGCATGTAAGCAGAAGTAGTTAGCATAACGTGATTGGCCATGTGGAATGTTATAAGGCTAAACAATAGAATATATACAATGCACTGTACTGAATAAATTAGTTTTCTCAGAATGGAAAGACTGTACAAGGAATTGATATGCAAGCTTTTAATGCAAGCTGCTTTATATTTTAGCCTCAGTTGACATGCTACTAAACAAATATTGCAATAAATGCTATTTGCATTAATTACCTGTGTTTAATTTTCATGCATGAACTCCCAATTGCCTTAAAATTATTTTATATTAAGTATAATGATTTTATCTTAAGGTTTTAACAAGAAGGAATGAGGTAGACATTTTTTATTTTTTTTTTTTATATAATAGTTAAATTTTAACTAAGTCAGAAATATGAGGTGGTTTAATGGGAAGTTAAAATGTTGAAGTTGAGAACAAAAGCAGGATACTGGGATTCGTTTGAGTTATAGTCCGATTTTGAATCGATTATATAACTTCTAATCCTGGTTCATTAATGTTGTGATGTTACTGTATCCAGTCGCTTACCCCAGTTCTGTAGAAAGCTAGCCGAATAGGTAAACTAAAGTCAGTTTAGCCTTTCTGTTTTATAGTCCTGTGCCTTTGTTAACAGTTTCAAGCTTTAGGGGTCTGAAAGCTGGCATAGGTACTCTTCACTTTTGACTGTAGGTGCTACTAAAACAATACAAGTGGAAAACGGATCTGTGATACCATTTCAGTAACAATTCATTTGAACTTGCCCCAAGAGCTCTTAAGGATTTTAGAATCCTATCGATCATTAGGAAGTATTCCATAAAGCTGTTGTGTATGCCAACTGCATTAAAAGACACCAAAGGAAAAAGGTGTGCTGTGCTGCACGTGCTCAAATAATTGTACTGTGCTGCATGTGCTCAAATAATTGTGAGGGTAATAAATAACTTTAGACTAATGATTCCTATACGAACTTAAATAATAATAATAATTAAAAAAAAAGAAAAAAAAGACATGAAAGCCTAATAATGCTTTTGGTAACCTGTACATTTATTACATCTACTTGCACACTTCATAGATAGAACAAAATATATGGCTTCATTTGTTAGTGGTTGTTGGAGAGATTGATTTGATGTGCTTTCTCTACTTGTGTTGATCCCAGGTACAAAAATTAGTACATTAGTACAAAAGTTGTAGACATTATGCATGGAAATAGGCTAAAGAAAGGCAAGAGCCTTTCTTGATTTATTCTTTTCTTTTCTTCTTTTATAATCAAATTTGAATTATTTCTGTCCCTTTTATTTTTGTTTGTTTTTTTTTTTCAGTAAGATGACAGAGTCCAACTTTGTATTCTTTTATAAGAGAATAGTTCGTTCCATTCAGTTCATTGTGCAACTAATGTCACAGAAAAATCCTATAGGAATTCAGTGCTGTTTAACTCAATTTTCATAAGCCACTGTTGCTCATAACTGGCTTAAATGGGCTAAGTTCTGAATGAATTTATGTAATGGTAAACAGTAGTATTTGTTGGTTTTTTTAGGGTGTTAGTAAAAAACTAGGGTACTATGTTTTCATCAAACTGATAGAATTTTCACGTTATGGATTATTTCAAGTTAGAGGAGCTTATCAGCAAGTATGTTCTTTGTGATGTAATGGAAGAAAAAAATATGAATATTCATGCAATTATACATGCAAAATCAACTAAGTTATGCAGATACCTAAAAGGAGGAGGAGAACTGGATTTTAGAGGAAACCTCTGTTGTGTTCTGATATCAACAGCAACTTAGATCACGTTGGTATCACATCAGAATAATGTTTTACAGCCTCTGCCAATTTAAAAATCAAATGGATGTTAGATTTGTATAGAACAACACGTTTGACTGACAGAAAAGGCTGTTATAGATGGATGTGATGTTCTATCCTTGTATAACAAGGGTTTTGACTGACAGTTTAACAATAGTACACTTTCTATCCCATATATTCTAAATGATTATTATTACAGTACAAAACATTTTTGCACTTGCTGTATATAGATAACGTACACTTCTTGTGTAATAACATTCAAGAAGAGAGGGTTTCTTTTATGTCTTAGAGATGATGACAATTAATGAAGGTTCTGTCTGACACTTATAACCAATGTCAAGGATTGCTATTGTGGTGCATGGTAATGTAAAAACTATTGGGTACTTAGCTCCCAGTGAAGGATCAGCATAACTCTTGACACATGCTATATGGTGGATGAAATAAATCTCCTTGGAGAGCAATAGAAATATTTCTTAAAATGAAGAGCACCCTTTCTGTCTTATAATCCTTCTTTTCAGCTTTGTAGTTCTTTGCATATCTGTAAAATGCAGTTTTAATCTGAAAAGTTACTGTTTGAAATGGTACTTATTAATGCAACAAATTTGCTTTCTGTGCTTTTCAGTCAACATTGCTCTGATATGAGGCTGAAGATGATTCTTCAGAACAGTGGCTAGAGATAAGGAAGGTATGCTTTGTCTTGTTTGTAGGTATGTGTCTCATTTTCTTTTGGGGAAGCACCTTTTTGTAGTATCTTTCTCATTTTAAGATTGACACTTCAGGTTCTTGGCAGTTTTTGTCCTTTAGATCTTTGCAGAATTATGTACACTAACTTGATTCTCAAACCGTAGGTGTCTCTTACTTTGTACAGATTTTAATGAAAGCAGGTATACTACAGTGTTTACATTATATTTGATGATTATACAAAGGTAAACATTAAAATCCAAACTTCTTTGTAAACTTCACTTCAGCATTGCATGCAGCTAATGAAGAAAGCATGCTATTTTATCACCCTCACAATGAAATATGCCAAAAAAGATTTAAATGAATAAAAAATGGGGCCATGCATGTTTATCAAGACAAGTCTCACTTTTATCTGTCTGATTATCTAGACAGGGAAAACTTGGTAAATACAAAGATTGCTTTTGCTGTATTGATTTTATAAATTGGCCTACTGTGAAGGATATTTTTCTTAAATGACTTTGAATTTGGTAATGGAATTAAATAGTTTGATTTAATAATTTTAATAAAAATTGTAGTTTTATCAATATGAATTGCAAAGTTTTTAAGTGAAGCCAACTAAAACAAAAACAACAACAACAACAAAAAACAGTTTTCATCATGTGGAGTTATATTGATTTTCACATAGTTCATTGTGATCTGCTACTTAGTTTGAGAGAGAACTAATGACAGTCATCTATATTTGCACTGACTTCTACAGGTTGTTAAAGCATGTGCTTTGCTGACCACTGAAAACTGAGAATTATAGACTCAGATTGTGTTCAAGTTTCTGAGCAGGATACATCCTGCTTCTACATTATTTAGGTACAGAATTGTCTGTTACTTCCTCTCAGCTGACCACATCTGTCCATGTCCCTCTTGTTTAACATCTTTTCCTGGCATCTTTTTTCTTCTTGCTATCGTTGCTTTACTGTCTGTTCTGACTTTGCTCATTGTCCTTCATAAGTAAATATGTGAATATGTGTCTAAAACTGTCTCATCTTAGTTCCTCCCTAGTTTCTTGTGCTTTTTTTTTTTCCTTTTCTTTTTTTCTTTTTTTTTTCTGACCTTTTACATCACTGTTTCAGTAGAAGTTGTCTATCTAATCTACCTAAATTGTCTTTGGTCTTTCTTCCTTCTGTTATGCTTCCGTCATATGTGAACTCTCAGTGCTCAATTAGTGAAAGAACAAAATGCACAAAAGATGTTCCCTTGCTGTCTTTTCTTGTCTTTGGCTTTGTTACAGCCTGGAACACAGACAACAAGGGAATGGATTAGCTCGTTCATCTCCAAGTTGTAGAACACTTAGTAGGGATAGTTGTTTTTTTTTTTTTTTTAGAGACTTTTTCTTTTGGAATGAATTTTCTGCTGAACATACGCAAAATATAATTTGCAGAGATTCACAACTTGCCCAAAGGTGAGAAACGGTGCAAGGTTTGGGAAAATATTATTTTGAGATAGTTCATCACATATGCCTTATTTCAATCTCTTGCATTAAATAATGAGTATGATTTTCCTTTAAAAACATTTCCTGACTTTTGATAAAGACAAAACATTTCCTATGTACTTTGTTTTTAAACTGCCAGCTTAGTTACGTTTTTTCACCTGGGGAGCTGAAATATTAGTTTCTTTTTAGTTGGACAAAGTCTGACATCTTGGAAGCATTTGTTGTACAAAGAACAGCACTTATAAATAACTGTAAGGGAAATACACACACATTTGTAAAGTTGTGTATTGTCTTTATGTAGCAAAGTTTTCATAGTGAGGGTCTGCAGGGGCAGCCTCTGTGAGAAGTCTAGAATGTGAGACAGCCCTGCAGACACTAAGGTCAGTGCAGAAGGAAGGCAGAAGGCACTCCAGACACCAGAGCTGAAGTTGTCCTGTGGCCTGTGGAGAGGCCCATGGTGAAGCAGGCTGCAGCCCATGGGTCCCATACGGTGCAGATCTCCACACTGCAGTACATGGAAGAGCCCCCGGTTGAGCAGGTGGATGTGGCCTGGAGGAGGCTGCGGCCCATGGAGAGCGCCCGCAGGAGCAGGCCCCAGGCTGGAGCTGCAGCCTGTGGAGAGGAGCCCACGCAGGAGCAGGGAATGTGGGGGGAGCTGCTGCCTGTGCATAACTGTCTGTTCCTGACCTGTATTGGAGCAGTTCTGAAAGAGCAGCTGCATGGGAGGGACCCCACACTGGAGAAGGGGAAGAGAGTGACTGTGAAGGAATGGCAGAGACTCTGGCGGTTTTACTCAGGTGGCAGCCAAGCTCCACCACAATCACTCTTTCACTCCCCCTTCTCAAAGGGAAAGGGGGAGAAAATACGATGTAAAGGGCTCAAGGGTTGAGATAAGGACAGGGAGATCGCTCAACAATTATCATGGGCAAAACAGACTCAGAGTAGGGAGACTAGTAAGTTTTATTGCCGTTTACTAACAAGCTAGAGAAGTCAGAAACAAAGGAAAGAAACCAAACACACCTTCCTACTATCCACCCTCTTGCACCTCCTCCTCCCGAGTGGTGCTGGGTAATGGGGGAATGAGCTCCATGGTCAGTCTGTAACACTTCATCTCTGCTGTTCCGTCATGGTCACTCTCTGCCCCTGCTCCATGTGGGGTTCCCAAACTTATCCTTCCCAAACTGATCCTGCATGGGCTTCTCACAGACAGCAGCTCTTGAAGAGAGTTCTTGAAGAACTTCTCCAAATGTGGGTCTGTACCCCAGTTCATCCACCAGAACCAAACTGCTCCAACATGGTTCCCCCACAGGCAGCAGCTTGTGCCAGGTCACCTGTTCCTGTGTGGTCCCGTCTTCATGGACTACAGGCCTGGCCTGGAATCTGCTCCACTGGGGGTTCTCCACAGGCTGCAGCCTCCTCCAGTGCAGGTTCACCTGCGCAACTGTGGTCTCCTCCATGGAGATCTGCACCACCGTGGTACCTCATGGGCTGCAGAAGGACACATTGATCTGTTAGAGTGGTCCAGAGGAGGGCTACAAAGATGATCAAGGGGTTGGAGTGCCTCTCCTACAAAGAAAGGCTGAGCAAGCTGGGGCTGTTCAACCTACAGAAGAGAAGACTCTAGGGTGACCTCATTGCAACCTTTCAGTACTTAGAGGGGACTTAAAAAGGATAGGGAGCAATGCTTTGCTCAATCAGATAATGACAGGACAAGGGGGAATGGTTTTAAACTAAAAGAGGGGAGATTTAGATGAGATGTTAGGAGGAAATTCTTCACTCGGAGGGTGGTGAGGCACTGGAACAGGTTGCCCAGAGAAGCTGTGGATGCCCTAGAGGTGCCAGGTTGGATGGGGCCCTGGGCAAACTGATCTAGTGGGTGGCATCCCTGCAGGGGCGTTGGAACTAGATGATTGTTGTGGTTCCGCTCGAGTGGGCAGCCGAGCTCCACCACAGCTGCTCTCTCACTCCCCCTCCTCAAAGAGGAATGGGGAGAAAATATGTAAAAAGGGCTCAAAGGTTGAGATAAGGACGAGAAAATCACACAGTAATTATTGTAACGGGCAAAACAGACTTGGCATAGGGAGATAGTAAGTTTTATTGCCTTTTACTAACAAGCTAGAGAAGTGAGAAACAAAGGAAAGAAACCAAAAGCACCTTCCCCCCCGTCCACCCTCTTCCACCTCCTCCCCCCTGAGCAGCGCAGGGGAACGGGGGAATGAGGGTTATGGTCAGTCTACAGCACTTCTTCTCTGCCGCTCCTTCTCGGTCACTCTCATCCCCTGTGCTGTGGGGTCCCACCCACGGGATACAGTCCTTGATGAACTGATCCGGCATGGGCTTCCCACAGGCAGCAGCTCTTCCAGAACTGCTCCAGATATGGGTCCGTACAACGGGGTCCATCCCTCAGGAGAAAACTGCTCCAACCTGGCTCCCCCACAGGCAGCAGCTCCTGCCAGGTCACTTGCTCCTGTGTGGTCTCCTCTCCACGGGCTACAGGTCCGGCCCGGAATCTGCTCCGGCAGGGGTCTTCCACAGGCGGCAGCCTCCGTCGGTGCAGGGCCACCTGCTCCACTGTGGTCTCCTCAATGGGCTGCAGCGTGGAACCCTGCTCCACCGTGGTACTCCATGGGTTGCAGGGGGACATCCTGCTTCACCATGGTCCTCACCACAGGCCACAGGGGACTTCTGCTCCGGCGCCTGGAGCACCTTTCCCCCTCCTGTACTGACCTTGGTGCCTGCAAGGCCGTTCCTCACTCCTCTCACTCTCTCAGCTGCTGTGTGGCGCAGCGTTTTTTTCCCTGTCTTAAATATGCTCTCACAGAGGCGCAAAACAACATCGCTTATTGGCTCAGCTCTGGAAAACAATGGGGCCCTTCCCAAACATGGGGCAGCTTCTAGATCCTTCTCACGGAAACCACCCCTATGGCCCCCCTGCTACCAAAACCTTGCCACGTAAACCCACTACAATGATCTTTGAGGTCCCTTCCAACCCAAGCCATTCTATGATTCTATGACAGGCAGGGGGGAAAAGGGGGATGCATCACTGTCTATGTCAGTCAGCAGCTGGAGGGCATGGAGCTCTGCCTGGGGATGAATGAGGAGCTGAGAGCTAATGGGTCAGGATTAAAAGGAGGGCAGAGATAGGTGACATAGTGGGGTCCGCTACAGGCCATCTGATCAGGAGGACCTGTAAAAAGTAAATGAGGTCCTCTATAGACAGCCTGCTCCACCACAGCCCTCTCCACAAGCCACAGAGGAACTTTGTCTCCAGCACCTGGAGTGCCTTCTCCCCCTGTTTCTGAACTGACAATGATGTCTGCAAGGCTGTTTCTCACTCCTCACTCTCCCAGCTGCTGTTGTGTTGTGCAGCAGTTTTTTGGTTTTTGTTTTTCCTTTTTTTCTCCTTTCTAAAATCTGTTCTCACAGATGCGCAAACATCAGTTATTGGATCAGCTCTGGGCAGTGGCAGGTCCTTTTGGAACCTACTGAAACTGGTTCTTATGGGGCAGCTTCAGGATTCTTCTCACAGAAGCCACCCCTGCTGCCCACTGCTCCCAAAACCTTGCCACATAAACCCACTACAGAAACAAAGCATTACAGACTGACTGCAGTCCCCGTTCCTCTGAGCTGCTCAGGGATAGGAGGTAGAAGAGGGTGGATGGAAGGGCAAGTGTTTTTAGCTTGCTTTCAGTTTTCTCACTGCTCTAGTCTAGTAATAGGCAATAAATTACATTAATCTCTCTATGCTGAATCTATTTTGCCTGTGGTGAGTGGTCTCCTTGTCCTTACCTCAACCCGTGAATCATTTTTCATCATATTTTCTCTCTGCCTGTCTTTGAGGAGGGGCAGTGAGAGAGATGTTGTGGTGGAGTTTAGCTGCCCATCAGGGCGAAACCACCACAAGTTATATTATTATTATTATTTTTTTTTTTAAATTTTAAATTAATCTCCTTAGCAGAGAGGTTTCCTCTCGGAATAGAGACACGATTCTAGTCTCATAGATAATATTTAATTTGCAAGATAGTGTAATGAAAATATGTTAATAGCTTTTTCAGTAAGTTAATAGCTTTCAAATTCTTACTAATTAGTTTGTTAAAATATTCTATTGGTAAAATACTTCTTTTTTTCCCTGGTAAAACTTAAAAATGTAGGTCTTATAGGGACCATCTTGTGAATAGTAAGGGCAGAATGAGAAGTAGTAACAAAATTGTTTAAAAAGAAATAATTAGCAAGTGAGTGATAAAGGAAGCTGCCATAATTTGCATCAAAGATCACTTTCTGTCATTTTACAGCAAAATCTGATATAGTGTACAAGTGGATCTTGCATAGAAAGTAAGCATTCTTTGGAACAAGGATGAGAAGGCAAAATTCTTGTGATGGCACACTTGGTCCCAGGTGTCTTGGACACCTGACTACCTGCTGCTGCAGGAGGGATGAGTAGTATCCCATTGTCAGCCCATCCTTGGTGGCTAGGGTGCCATGGAATTAAAGCATATGTCTTCATAATTGATTTTTGTATCCTAGGTCCCCTACGTTCTGACACTGTAAAATCTAGGTTTACTTCTCTCTTTCTGTGGCATTGTTTAGTAGTACCTTCAGATAACCCTCTTCAGGGCTATCTAAAGCAATGCCACTTATGTCCTTATACATTCAGTCCTCTGATATCCCTTAAATCACCATGCAGTTTTTTTTCATTTCTTTCTTATGTCCCTTTAAAAACTTGTAGTACCCTCAGATTCCTTTTGCTTCTATCAGCTGAGCAAAAGGCATCATGTGCTGTGTCTTATTACAAACGATACTTGTGTTTAATACAGGAATACAAGTGCTGAATGGCCTGCTGCCTGTCTCCCTATTCTACCACCAGTCAAGAAATTGATAGAGATTATTTCCACTGTTTTTTTTTCTTCACCCTCCTCTGTACCACACAAGTTTTAATGTTTTTGGCAATTCAGTTGCTTTAAGTTTTCATGGAAGTAGGTCACTGGATTAAAATTTAAGCTAGTATAGTATATGAAACAATCCAGAGTTGCAGAATTTTACTTGAGATAACTGATTATGAACCAGCATGAATCTCTGATTGTGATGAGAAAAAGAAAATGATGAGCAATTAGACAAACACTTCCATAAGCATATTCTCACCTGCTTCCCAGTACAAGTACATTTTGCTGTGAGTTGTACTCAGTCCATGTGAATACCTCTGGTATGGCAATGGGCATCAAAGCCTCCTTTGATTCAGGTGGTTTGTGTAATGGATTCTGTCTGCTACTTTGTGTTAATGGTTCCTGTAATCCTGCAAGCCACTGTCCCAAAGGGGTGTTCATGCCCTGTCTAGTGGCTAGAGAACATTAGGAACCTTGGCGGTGTCCCTGCCTTACTGTGAGTGGCCCTTAGTCACTGTCCCTCAGTTGTGTCTGTACTGCTTTTGGCTTACAGTGTCACACCACCACCAAGTGCATCTCTAGCCCCTCACAGCTGCCTCTGTCTTAGATATGGCTAAGCAGAGATGCTGTGCACTTTTCTGATTCTGTTTTTTTGTTTGTTTCCCCATCAATTTTATCTTCTGTGGGACAGGCTGGACCAGCACATAGCAGTTCATGACTTCCTGCCATACAGGTCCCCGTTACAGCCCATGATATTTAAAGCCTGTAACATATGCACAGTACTACTAGATAAAACAGATCGAATGATAGGTACATGACATAGATGTGTACCATTTGTTTCCTTACAGAAATATTGGGGGGGGGAAAAGAAAAAAATGAAGGGCGAAGCTGGAGAAGGGCCTGGAACACAAGTCCTCTGAGGAACAGCTGAGGGAACTGGGGTTGTTTAGTTTGGGGAAGAGGGGGCTCCAGGGACACATTATTGCTCTTTGCAACTACCTGAAAGGAAGTTGTGGGCAGCTGGGGGTCAGCCTTTTCTCACAGGTAAGTAGTGATAGGAGTAGGGGGAATGGCCTCAAGTTGCGCCAGTGGAGTTTTAGTTTGAAGATTAGGAGACATTTTTCAGAAAGAGTAGTCATGCATTGGAACGGGTTGCCCAGGGAAGTGGTGGTGTCACTGTCCCTGGGGGTGTTTAAGGAAAGGTTGGACCTGGCACTTAAGGACATGGTTTAGTGGGGTGACATTTGTAGTAGGGTGACAGCTGATGTTGAAGGTCTTTTCTGACCTTAATGATTCTATGGCATTCTGCGCAGTGTGTGGTGCATGAGTTATCCAAAGCATTAAATTTTCCTCTGCTGTTTTCTCCTAAAAGGTAAGATATTTACATTAACGCTCATGGGATGAATAAGATGCTTACTGTGAAGGGAGAGATTTTTCAGTGAATTTCAGTCTCATACAAGTATTTAACAGGAATCTTCCTCAAAGAATGCTGTTAAACAGCAAAGACCAGAGGAGAAATTGCATTTGACATCCCATCTGTTATACATTTTTAAATTGGTGGTTCCATCTTACAGTTGTTTTAATTCATAAATAAGCAGTTAACTATACTCATTAGATAAAAATAAATACATATTGTTCAGACTTGCATTTGGTTCTTAGGAATATGAAAATTTGGTGAAGATGTGAATTTTCTGTTTAGAATTCCAGCTTTCTGTTCGTTCAGACTTTTCTCAAATGGCTTACTTTATTCTGACTAATGTTAACACTTCAGAAAATGCCATCCTTCTCTCTGAACAGACTATCTCATTTTACTTATGTTACAATTGGTTAGGCCATGTTTCTTAAATCTTAATAGCATTATTTTTGTTCTGGAAAATAATTTCCTGGTTCCATACTTTGGTGAAAATATTTCTTTTTGTTCGTCGTAACATCATAGTATGTCAGCATTTTCCCAGCAAGGTAGTCCTCAGGGAGTCCTATGTATAGTTATTGCTTTCATATGAAATCTGTTTTGGTCAAGTATGATACTATTTTAGGTCTCTCATAAGGACATAGGACATATATGGAATTCAGTTTTGTATAGAACGTCAATTTCTAAAACATTCATATAATAATTATCCATTACTTTAAAATGTGTTGGTGCTTTGTAAAGGAGAGAAAGTCCAGTTCACATGGGGAAAAGGACGGAGCTGTAGAAAAGTATTATATTTTAACTGAGAGAATAATTAACAAAAATAATTTCACTTCTTCCAGTCTTTGTGACAGTCTTGAGTTTATAGAAGGAATTGAATGAGGCAAAGAAGTTTGTTTAACAAACAGGGTTAGAATTGTACAAGGAGTTAAAATTTGTCTTGGTCAGCTTCCAAAAGCTATATCCTAAAGGAAACCGTGTTGTTAGTCTGTTATAGAACCTTTAACCTCTAGTTCAGTCTAAACTTCTAATAAAAGTAAGAAAGCTTGCCTTTTTCCTCAGCAGTTCCTTGGGGCTACTTTTTCAAACATTTGGATTCCCCATAATTGTTTTTATTTCAATACATATAAAGTGACATGCACACACTTGTTATGACAATTAGGGGAAGAGAAAAAGGAAGAATGATGAAATAATGTAGAACGATGAGGAACATTTTTTTTAACTCTTTTTTTTTTTTTTTTTTACTTTTTAACTCAAGTGAAAATTTTGAACAAGGTGATCCTTTTTTAATGGTATGGGCTTAATTTGTCTTTTATTTGCATATGAACTAAAAATAAGAATTTCAGTTCTGCATAAATCATCTAGGTGACCACAATAGAGTTTTGCTTCAAACAGCTGAAGATTTTGAAAGAGAGTTCAGTGACAAAGCTCCTGTGGATGCTGTCATTTTGATAGTAGACTAAATAGTTAACTCAGTTGTGATGATCTTATATTGCTGTAAACAGAATTCTCTTTGTATTTTTTTTTCCCAGCTTTGTGGTTGCTTGTTATTCTCTCTTTTTATTCCTGTGTATGTTTTTTCCCATATCCTTCTCCATATGATTTGAGTTTACTGATTCTCCAAAATATTTGCTAAAATAGATTATATCTTCTCCCTCACAACACCGTGATTGAGAAAAAAGAAGCTTAAGAAAAGCTTTAATTAAAACTTGCAAAAACCTAAAGGAGGTAGCTGATAGTAGGCTAGTGCTTATAGTAGAAAACTAAGCACGTCAATGGACATTAAGTGAAATTTGGCAGATTTAGGTGAGATTTAATTTTTATAGTGAGGGTACTCACTATGCCTGTTGAACAAATGCTGTAGGAATATGATAGACTCTTTAGAGTCGGAATTGGAATTGGAATTGGGGGTGATTTAACACTATGGTATGACAGGTCAGCAAAAAAAAAAAAAAAAAAAGAGTAACCAGCTAAAAATGATGCTAGTGTCAGTTTCAATGACTCTTTATCTCATATTTTGACTTGTATGGAGTTGGTAGATCAGTAGGCTACTAGTATTGTTAGCCATACTTATTTTCTCTTTTTGTGGGGAAAAGGTTTGACAAATGTGAAGTGACCACTCCAGCATCTCTTCAGCCCCTTTATTATGTTGTTTTCCAACAAGAAAGCAAAGTGACTGGGCTACAAATGGAAAGAAAGCACTCGTTTCATCCTTCACTTACAGATGAAATATGTCTAATTTTATTAGGGCATTCACATGGTGTAATTAAACCTTTGCATTGTTTCCTGTTTATAGGGATACAAAAATGACCACATACAAAAACCAAACAAAACGATCTGTCAGTTCACAGTGCAACAACAGATGTGAAGGTCAGGAGTATGATACATGTGTAAGGGAAGAGAGGTTTGCACCAAATGCTGGTACTGTTGAACAGGACCTTAATCCTATGCCATTCTTCTGTGCTTAGAGAGAGAGAAATGCTCCTGCTCTTCAGAATAGGTGCTTGATTCTCAAGAAATGGAAGTCAGTGGCAGTAGAGATTAGAGGTAGCCATCCAAACCTTTGAACAGGAAGCAGCTGTCAGCTGCAGGAGGCAGCAAGTTTCCAGAGAACCACTTTTTTGGAGTCAGCCATGTTGATAGCCATGTCTTGCAGCTTCTCTGCCATGTATACCTATGCATAAAGCAAAATGTAAGTATGAGATACTGGATGTTTTATGTCTTCTAAAAAAATAAAATAAAAATCTTGACTTGTATTTGCATGAAGGTATTAATGCTTACATCTACATTTAACTGTAATATGATTCAAGATGAAGAGCTATAAAAAGGATTCTAAAATGTAACTCAAATATTTTGACTTAATTGTTCTTTATCTGAAACAAATTTGACGATGCTTATGAATTACTAGATATCCTTTCTAAGTTCCATATAATAGTATTTTCTTCAGCTCTATCTCTGTGTCATGTAAAGTCTAGCTGAGCTAACAAGTAGCCTGTCACTTTTGGGCACTGCTGATGTTTCTACTACCCTGGGACCAATTTCTAGAGTTATAGAAGATAACTTTGCCAGTTGATGGGGACAGCTAATGCTATTCTAAAGCTAATGCTGTTGTCTATATGGATTACTCTCATTAATTTAAAAAGTTAGATCTGTGAGGTGAACCCTGTTTTGATGTCAAACAGTACTTTTTTTTCTTATTAATTTACTGTTTACTTAATGATATCCAATGCTTGCTTTCAGTACTGTTTAATACCTTTCTCCACTCAGTGAGAAGATGCACTTCTGCTTTTAACTGTTTCAACTTTTTGCCACTAATACGGCTTTTGCCATTAAAGTTTTGTGTAGTGTGGTAGTTTTTGATGGTGCATTTTTGAAGACAATGCACTACATCCACAAAAACTTTTCCAGACATCACAATTAAAACAAGGACATTTTAAACATTAACGATATCTCAAACCATTAAAAATAAAATATGTCCTTCATATAAAGAACAAATAGCTTGAATAAACAAGGTTGAATTTAAATTTTAACTTGAAATATATTTTGAATTTGCCTGCTAATTCGTACATATATAAGAAATATACATGAATCTGTCATCTTATATGACTACATTATTTCTGCTGTTTATACCTGGTTACCTAGAATGAAACTGGCAATTATAATAATGTATCAATGAGGTACTGTCAAATATTGGGTTTCTTTCTGTGAAGCAAAATCAAGAATGGAAAATTCAGTGTTACACAGCATGATATTTTTATTCTTTAGTGTTAAAATTTAAATAACTAGCATATTAATTATAATTTCTGTCTTCAAAATTGGATGTTCTTCCTAATATGTGAGTAATAAGTTGGACGTATGTGTGCCATGTGATAACTTCTGCATGCTGTGCCAGGAAAGGACCTAAGCTTGACTGCCTATAACAGGTTAATTTTCCCTCTGTGAATGTAAAAGGAAGCAAAGTAGAAATCAATGTAAAAAACATGTTAACATTGCTATAAAATATAATAAAAAAAAAACACCCCCAACGTTTTAGTTGAATTATCCTGCTCTACAGAGACAATAAAATTACGATTTGATTTTATAGTACTTAATCCAGTATTTTGGATTATATAAAGTATACATATATATGTAATACAATGCAAAACATTTATATTTAGGAAATTGAAATAAAACCCTTCAAAATCCATAGCTTTAAATGTTATTAAATGAAATGTATTCAATACAAGTAAATTTCTTACCTTTAGATGTTCTTAATATATGCTCCTTTTGATGAACAACAATATAAAACAATCATGAGAATAACAGAGCCATAAAGCATGAACATTTAAAGTACCACATTTGTTTAAGCTCCAGTTAAATGAAAAGCCAAACCCAAGAATCCTACAGGTGTTCAGCAAGGTGTGGTTGTGATCTGACTACTCTACTCATTTTCTCAAAGTTGAAAAACTTTTTTGTACCTAATAGAAATGTTTGAAAGTCATGGATAGTTGCAGCAGGATTTACCAAATGCTGACATAACAAATGCAAGTAGAACTAAGAAGCAGAAGCACTGAGGTGAGCTGCATACCATTTTGAAGCTGTTCGTACTCTAATGGTACTCTGTTATGAGTGGTGTGCGTTAGCAGTCTGAGAACCTGAAACATTACATGGGCCTCCGAATCATTTATTTTCTCTGTTCATCTTTCTACAAACATTTTCATTGCTAAGTAGGACTTGCTCTGCTAGTCTTAAATGATGAGTAAAGAAAGAGTGGGAGCTTTGGAACCAAACCATTTGGCACTGGAGCTATGTGAGGATTGCTTAATATGTGGATTGAGGACATGAGACAATTGCAGAGTAATAGACATTACAGATGGAAAAAGACCTGTTAGGTCATCCAGTCTGTCTCCTTACCAATTCAGGACTATTCCCTATAGAACATTTTCCAACATTTTGTCTAGTTTGGTTTTAAATATCCCAAATGATGGAGATTCCACTGCTTCCCTTGGGATGCTTTTGTACTGCTTTGCAAATCTCATTGCCAAGTAGTTTTTCATGATATTCAGCTGCATATTTTTTTTTCTGTACTTATTTATTACTGCTTGTATTTTATTTTTCTTTTCTAAGCAATTCTTTAATAATTCAAAATATTAACCATATAAATATTATGTGTTATTATTAATATCAAAGTGACTGTATGTATTGCCTATCAATCCTCTGCAGGGAAATTGTGTTTTTAATTTTGCAGTGTTTTCCTTTACAAGCAATATTGCCAGCTCTCTAATCATTTTCATTGGCCTTCTCAGTACACTTAACCTGTTACTTTGCACCTGAACTCCTCTTCATAGTGAACCTTCTACCATTTCCTTATGGACAAATAAAATGTTAGGAAATACTTTGTGTGTGTTGATATGGATCACTGAGATTAGTGTTTCCATACTAATTCTAAAATGCATGGTGATAGTTCAACAATGGAAAGAAGGAACGGTCACAGTTTAACTATTAAATGTTCACGTGTATACATTATTGATATTCCTCTGTTATGGTATGTTAGCAATGTGGAAGTAAGTCCTTAATGCTTAAATGACTTTTTGCTAAACAACTCTGTGTATAACCTCTGGAAACTAATCACTGAAAAATTTTGTTCATGTTAAGTGCCTATCAGAGCTACAAAATCCTGACAGTAGGCAGCACTTGTTGTGTATCTGCAACATCAACTGAGAATATTATTTTTTATGTTGTCCATTTTGGACTTCTTCAGGGAGATTTCCACTGTTTCCAAGATAGCTCATGCATATGCTATCTCATTGTTTCTGTGGTGCATATCTGATGAAGGCTACCAGCTCATTCAACCTAAATGGAGGGGGGGAAAAAAAAAGTAAGACAATGCTGCAAAAACAAGTAAAACCTTTCCTGATCAGTGAATATCCTGGAATGTTCCTGTTATGATGCCAAGCATATCCTTGAAAGTGGCAGCTGTTATTATACTTCTGTCACATTTTCAAGATGAGTATCGTATCTGTTGCAACAAAATGTACACGTGTTCCATTTTTTTCTATGCCCTGAAACTGCAGAAACAGAGATGAAGTACACTGCAAGTTCCTGCAGAAAGGGTCTTCTCTATCCCTTCCCTCAGCTGAATGCATCTATGGTTCCAAATCTGAACAGGCAGTATTTGGGATTCCTGTGTGAACCAACGAGACATTTTCTTGGATGTTATCTTGTCTCTTGCAGGCCATAGTTCCATTCTAACACACATACTGCTTGAAAAACAGATGTTACAGGACAGAAAGCAAGCTTGAAGGTTCTTGCTAAGTTTAAAGGGCTTAATTTTCTGTTTGATGTTGATAAGAACAGTACTTCTTATCTGATGTTAACAAAAGACATATACTTGGAAATTCTTGCTGTTCTGGATGTGCCACTGGAGATTGTTATTAAAATGATTACTGGTGATATCCTAGTTTTCAGTGATTTGGTCAATATTAAGTATAATTTATTTTCCAAATACATAGTGCAATTCAATATTCTGGATACATTTAGCTGTAACTGGAATTTCTCTTGTATGCTGACACAGAAAACAGTGTACCAACCCAGGAAAGAATTTTCTATGTCTATGTCCTCCTCCTGTTACCCTGTAATTTTTAATTCACTAGCAATTGACAGTAATTGGCCATTACTCTTCTATCACAGTGCATGCACCATGCGCATTTGAATGCAAATAGCAGCTGCCTTAGTGATGCTTTCTTATCTACTTTGTCTCCCAAAAATCATGGTTCTGGTTTGTCTTGTTGAATGTATGACCTCCTCCTGCAAGAACATCCAGTTGTTTGTAAATTTGCAAAGAGTTCTGGACCAGCTGTTCTTGTTGTTCTTTTAGATTTCTTGTACAGATATTACTGACATGATTTTACCTATCTGTCTGATCTCAAACCCATCCACTAGCTGGAAGTCATACAGTAATCTAAGGAACACTCACTTTCTGATCCATCATATGTGCCAGAATACACTGATACATCCATTTACATCCAAAAGAAAGAAATGAAAAAAAAAATAAAATAAAGGTCTGTGTCTTCTGGGTCTTGTTTGAGAAAGAAAAACCTTAAAATTAGAAAGTGAAAAGTGCTGAAAGTAGTGTACCAGGAAAAAGTGAACTGAATTACCTCCAATGGTTCATGTGAACAAGTATGACACATTGCTTTTTTTTTTTTTCTACAAGATTTATAAAGGACTTTTAAGATGCAACATTGATAGCTGTTAATCCCACTTTAAGCAGTTGCAGTTTTTCTTTGCAGTTTTACCTTTTCCCGTTCTGACTTATTGTTTTCTTGCATCCACTGTACATCCTTTTACGTGACCTGCAAGCTGCCTGCTTCAAGTGCTAGGCAGTTTTCATGCTGCAAAAGCCTGTCTACAAAGTTCATATATTAAAAAGGGTACAATTATTAATCTTCATTATGCTTACAGTCCTTAATTACACTCAATTGCTGTTCTATCTTAAAGTTCCATGTCAGAGTGAACCTGATTTGTGGTCCTGTATGAACTACAATTCTTCATGATGGTCTTCTTTCTGTTTTATTTAAGGACTGAGTAAATTCTACTCCTTTCCAATTTAACATTGTCAAGTAAATATGAAATGCTGATGTCCAGTTCAAAATATGTATCACATGCTTGATCTCTTCAGCTGCAGGAGAAAGGCATATTATAAATTGCAGGACCATGTTCTGTAATAATAAAGAAAACAGTTTAAGTGTGCAGTTGCAAGGAATGCTTTAAGCAAACTATGAAGTCCTTTTATCAGTAACACAAGAGAAGCTTGCTTTTTTGGCTAAAAGTCCAGGGGAAAAGAATTCAGGATTAATCATGTGGGCACTTGATGGCTGCTGCAGCTCACGAATTTTTTGGAACACGTTCTGGAATATGACGATTGCCTTTCTTTTAAGGCTGCATGTCTTAGGTCGGTTTAATCTAATCCATATGTGTGTTCCCACTGTGTCTCTTACAAACATTATCATTTTTGATTTTGAGAAAAATATCCAACTAGCTACTGCTGACAACAGATGTTTCTGGATCCAAGTTATTACATTCACTTAGCCAAACATTCTGTTGTTGCAAGCCCTGTCTTAGATATGGGATGAAGCTGCTAAGTATAACCTATGTGTAATTGCATGGCAAATAAAATACTATCATGTATACTTCTACTGCCTTTCAAATATATTCATATTTGAGAAAGCATATGCTTTCTGCATACATATGCATATGCATTTATATTATGGTTTCCATAATATAATCTGAAAACTTGGAGAACAGTGTCCTTGACTGTGCACATCAGCAACTACAGTGCCTTTAGAAACTGTGGTTGTTGGGGGGTCTTAGAAGGATTGCTGCACTTGACTGAAGTAATCCTCCTTTATGAAAGACACAGTCTCTATTATGTGGTACTCAAAGCTTGTAGGTTTACAGGGTCTGGCTGGGATGGAGTTAACTTTCCCTGCAGCTGCCCATACAGTGCTGTGCTCTGCATGTGTAGCTAGAACAGACTGGTATCACACCAGTGTTGTGTCTATTGCTGAACAATACTGGCACAGCATCAGGGCTCCCTCCAACCCCCCGAAAGCCATCAATCAGGTGAGTAAGAGGTGGAGAGGGGACATCACCAGGGCAGCTGACCTAAACCAACCAAAGGGATATTATGGTGACCATAATATGGTGACATATACCGTATGGTGTCACACTCAGTAATAAAAGGTGGGAAAGGTATATTTGGGGTGGGCTCTTGTTATGAAAATGTCTGTCCTCCTGAACAATGGCTACGGGTGTTGAGGCCCTGTTTCAGGGACGTGGATGAACATCACTCATTGATGGGAATTAGAGAGTAATTTCTTTCCTCTTGCTGTGCTTCCACACAGCCTTTTTTTTTTCCCATTTTTTTTTTTTAAATTAAATTATCCTTATCTCAACCCATGAGATTTTTTGTTGTTGTTGTTTGTTTTGTTTTCCAGCATACTTTCTACTTCACCTCTTCTTCTGACGGGGGGGGGGGGGGTGAGAGTGGTTGTGATGGAGTTCAGCTGCCTAGCAAGGTAAAAGTACCACCACAGTAAGTAGATCTATTTATGGTTGCTCACATCAAAATACTGTCCCACAAACTTGTGCACTTCCTCTTTCCCCCCACTCACCATGGATCTGGAGATGAAAGCCTGCTATGTGCAGCAGAATAGACTTTTTCCTTCTCATCTGGTCAGCTCTAGCAAGGTGGCTGGTATCAGAAGCTGTTTTTCTTGGTCTTCTTTGGAAATGGTGGAAGATTCCACAGATGATTAGTCCTCCTAAGCTGATCTTCCTTGCCATTTATCTTTAAAGTTTATAGATACCTCTAATGCTGTCACCAGCAATGCATCATCTTTTGCTCTGTAATTTGCTTCTGGAAGAAAAAACTTGTTCTCTGGATTTTGTTTCTGTGAGGAAAAAAAGAAAAAAAAGATGCAGCCTGCTGAGCTACCAACACCAACACAGGGTTTCCTGGTTCACCTTGCAGCTTCACAGGTGTCTTGCCCATAGTTTTTTTCCCTGTTTTGTGTTCCTTGCAAGTTGATGCAGCATAGCCCAAGTCAGCAAGGATACTCCTCCTGAACTGTAACCCCAGGTACAGTTCAAACGCTCCTTTTTGGAGCCTTTGTAAGCTTTTCCTGTTGGCTTACAGAATCGTAAGATTAGTTAGGTTGGAAAAGAACTTCAGGATCATCATGTCCAGCTATACACCTGACCTATTGAGTCCCATCACTATACCATGTCAGAGGTGTTGGAACTAGGTGATTTTTAAGGTCTCTTCCAACCCAAACCATTCCATGACTCCTTTTCTCCAGACTAAGTAAACACAGTTCCTTTGGCCATTTATCTTAATGTTTTTTTTCTAGTCCCTTCACCAGCTACATTACTCTTCTCAGGACAAACTCAAGCAACTCCATATCCTTTTTGTAGTGAGGGGCCCAAAATAGAACAGAGTATTTGAGGTGTGGTCTCACTAGTGCTACATACAAGATGACTATCACTTCCTGCTGGCCACATTATTTCTGATGCAGAAATACATCCAATACATCCCATACCCTTTGGATATTATTGTATGTCTTTGTACCTTTTTGAGTTGAAGATCTAAGAGGGAGTAACTCCATAAATTATATATATTTACTCCATGTCACTTTCTTTTTCCTTTTCAATTTAATGGCAAAGTGACAGAGTATGCGAATAGTATGTAAAATAGCCTGGGATCCACGTATCAGTTGCTTGCACCTAGCACACATGGAATTTGAATTGTACTTGAGCCTGGTCCCCCTATTCCATCCTCATAACCTGTGTCAGGTAAAAATCTCTTTCTCAGGTATGTGGTGGTATCATAACTGCTAAATATTTCTCTCTTTAGGGGTAAGAAATGGGCTAAAAAGAGAGACATTTCTTATATGTTCATCCCATAGAAAGATCATCTTTTGCATCCAACTCTATCCAAATATATTTTAACCTGAGAGAGTTTTCCCAAACATCTTTTGTTATATCTATTTTGTGCGCATCATTCATGGCTGTCTTTTGTAAATCTTGGTATCTTTTTCCAGAGGTGGGATTTGGTGGGTCCAATTTTCAGAGACAGCTAGAATTTTCAGTAATGATGACTTACAGTACATAAGCATGTGTGGCTTAGAAAATGATTAATATCCAGTGTTTTGACAGATTTTGCTTACAGTTACTGAAGTTGTTGATGGCTGGTGGTTTCTGTAAAGGTTAAAATGGTTATTTTTTTTTATTATTATTATTTTTTCCTAAGGAATCTGTAGAGTAAGTCTCTAAAAGGTTCAATTTCTGCTGAGTTTTGGTGTTTATTTGTTTTTATAAAATATATATTCTTTGTGAATATAACTTACTATTGAGAGGTGAAAAGCAGAAATAATAATTTGACCTTTCACTGTTGAAAGCATAAATATTTATCACTTCCTTCAATTAAGTTTACTGGATTTGGGAGGGATTAAATGAATAGTAATATTGAACACTAATAGTATATGGCCTTTTGACTTACAGCGAACTGTAATTGTTCATAGTTAAAACTCTTCCACATTGTAGGGATTTCCAATGTAAACACAACCAGGCTAAGGTGCACCAGTGCTTGGAAGCCTACCATCTGGGAAAGATGGTATGCTTTCAAGAGAGCTCAGAGTGACAGGAAGCACTACGTTTCATAGAGTTGAGAAATGATAGTGGTAATGAGCTTCTCTCTTTGGCAGTATTGAAAAACCCCACCCCTACCCCCCAAAAATCATCAGCAGGAAATATCTCTTCTAAGCAATAGCAAACAATCAACATGACTTACCAAGTGATTTGTGGTCATGGGTCAGGTATCTACTCCACAGTAGTGCATGAATATAAAACCACTTGGACAGAAGTGCTCAAAAAAGTCAAGAACAAAGAAAGGAGAGTGCTCCACCTGCGGAATTTGTTCAACCTGCACATGCAATCTGATTGCTCTGTAGTTTGCCTTGGTTATTATCTTTTGTGAGCCACAATGGGAGAGGCTACTTGAAGGGGCAATGAAGAGGGCTAGCTGCTACCACTGGTGTTATTCATTTGCCTTGCATCAGTTGCTGAAATTTGATATGTTGTCAAGAAAGGTGTCAGCCAAAAACTAGCTGTGGGCTGAATGAATTACTTTGAGGAAGGCAGTCTGCTCTTTACCTATTTCTTTGTTGTTTACTCCTCAGTTATGGGAAAGGATTAGATATTTACTGTGCACACAGTACAGTTGAACTTTATAAATCAAATGCTGTCAGGACTCAGTGAATTTACTGTGCATTTGCAGATTGACTGCTGTGTGCATATTTGTGTAGAAATGCAGGCAGTGGGACTCAAACCTGGGGGAAGGTAGGATGTCAACCGAATTCAGACTTGCCACTTAAATCTTGTTCTAGGAGAATATTACTCTTCAATATACTCAACTACAACATCAAACAGGTTTCTTTTCTGCCCATGACTGACTGCTCTTGGAGGCTTGTTCTCCTCAGTCCCACTGATTTACTCCACTACAGGTACTTGGCTGTCTCTAGCAGCCTGTCTATAATTTAATAGGAATCTTGAGCTTCTCCTCTTAGAGTCTAAAATTTGCAAAGAGCATCGAGCTTCTCTACCGTTAACAGCACATCTTGGCTTAGAAACTTTTTACAGTTGGTATATTGTAGTTACCAGCAGTGTTAGACTCTATACATGTTTTACTGACTGGAGCTGCCTCCAATTTTAGTGCACTCCTCAAAGAAAAATAAAAGGAAACAAACAAACAACAACAAAAACACACACACAGAGCAAACCAACCAACCAAACAAACCCTCAGCAATCATGAAAAATTACTTTTCATAGGTAAATTCCCAACCTTATGTTGGGAATTGCATGTGTTATGTCTACCTTTTTTCTCATGAGATCTGCTTTCCAGATGGGCCATTTTGCATGTGTAGGTAGGTGTGCAACTGCTTAGTTCAAAGCATGGGACAAAGTATTTCTTCCAAAGTATGAGCATGGGACTCAGCAGTTGACACATGGCTACTGCCTGTTTAATCCTTGACTATGTCTGATTATGTATGAATTTACTGTGAGTTGGATTTGAACTGGATTTTTTTAAAATGGTTTCTTGAAAATTAAAAAAAAAAAAGGCCTTATATTCAGGGCAGTATAATCAGGGTTTTGTATTCGATTAGAAATATGTTAATCTGGCTTGGAGGATAGCATAGAGCCTTCCAGTGCTGTGTTCTTACTTTTGTCCTTTGTATCTGTTCTCCTTCCAATCCAAATATTAATAATTTTTTAGCAAGGAAATTGTTAATTTGAGGAAATCCTCTTTCATGAGGTGTAATCAGTTTTACTCTCATAGCAGATGTGCGTTCACAATTTTTGGAAGTCATAAGGAACAACTTTTCTAAAAGAGAGTACCTGAGGAATGGACAAAGTAGTGTAACTAAACACGTAGACAGGTGGTTACATACAAAACATAGAGATTTATTATCCTGCAGCTGTTCATTACATCCTCCTCCACTGAGATAGGATAAATGAATTTGTAAGTGGTCCGCGTTCATTTCAGTACGGAATGCAAGGGGTTCATATAAAGTAGAATCCTTAATATTAAATAGCTATTGTTTTTTCCATGTGTTTTTCTTTATTATCTGAGTGCCCCAAAATTCAGCTCAATTTATTTAGCTGAATTTTGATGATTATCAAAGCAGTACCTTTTCTTGCAATTTGAAACTTTATTACTACTGTATTTTATTTAGATTACTTCAATCTTAGGTTAGGAAACCAACATAACAAGCTATACCAGGAAGAATCACAGAATCACAGAACTGTAGGGGTTGGAAGGGACCTCGAAAGATCATTGGGTCCAACCCCCCTGCCAAAGCAGGTTTCTCAAAGCAGGCTGCCCAGGTAGGCATCCAGACAGGCCTTGAATATCGCGAGAGAAGGAGACTCCATAACCTCCCTGGGCAGCCTGTTCCAGTGCTCCGTCACCCTCACTGTGAAGAAGTTCTTTCGCATGTCAGTGCGGAACTTCCTGTGCTCTATCTTGTGGCCATTGCCCCTTGTCCTGTCCCCACAAACCACCGAGAAGAGGTTGGCTACATCCTTCTATCCCCCACTCCTCAGATATTTATATACACTGAGGAGATCCCCTCTCAGTCTTCTTTTCTCCAGGCTGAACAGACCCAGGTCTCTCAGCCTTTCTTCAAAGGGAAGATGCTCCAGACCCCATATCATCTTTGTGGCCCTCCACTGGACTCTTTCCAGGAGATCCCTATCTTTCTTGTACCAGGGAGCACAGAACTGGAGACGGTACTCAAAAAAGAGGAAAAAGAGGAAAAATTAAATCTAGTTGCTCCAAAAAGTCAGTGAAATGAGGGTAATGTGTACCAAATAATGTGTGATCTAGATTTCACCTGCAAGGATCCTTCCTCTATATCTTTTCCTTTTCCTAGATTGTGATATGACAGACATATGTGAGATGGTTTAGAATTTTGGATAAGTTTTAGAGGTTACAGATGGGAAAATATGAAATGGAGAGAACAGACAGGAATATAACATGACTAAAGATTTAGTAAAGGAAGAAAATAGGTTATACTGAAAGGTAAATTATCAGAGTATAAAGACATTGTTAGTAATTGGTTTTTAATAATTGTATGAATGATTTTTTTATTAAAAAGTAGGTGGTTCCTAAAATTTTATTTTGTGACAACATCTGCTGGGGAAAATACCAAGAAAGGAAAAAAAAAAATTCTCTAAGTTAAATGTTTTATTGTCGCCTAACAAGCTACATACACTGTCCAGGAACTTGGGAGGATTTATACTCTGCATAAAATAAGGAAACTTCAGAAAAAAAATTAAAAATGGACATTAATGTCAAACAACACAGCTATTTTTAAGATAGCATTTTAGTTAATTATATTATTGATGTGTTGTATTTAACTAAAGGAAGTATGATAATACATAAATCCAGGAAAACCCTTTTGGGATGCATATATGCAACCTTGATTGTGGCATTTTTTACTTATAGTCTGATACATTTTTCTTTTAATATACAGAATTTATGGAATTATTATAAAACTGTACATTATTCATTACTGCAATTGCTCTGCATTTTGGTTTTGCATATAAATCATGTCCAGAGTTATGCTATCAATAGCGTAGTTTCAGTGCTGTCTTCTAGGTGATTTTTTATTTTTTATTTATTTTTATTTTTTTTACTGCTTGTGAAAATCAAGCAGAAAAAAATCATTGATATGTGTCTGTACCAAATACTTGTGCTCATGTCAAGAACAAATAAGATAAAATAACCCAAAACCCTACTAAGAGAAAGTATAGTGCTTGATAAAGTCTTTGGGAATTGTAGTAGGTACAAATAAACCCTCCAGTCTTGGAAATGATCAATGGCAGGTAGGCAATCTCATTTTGGTTATATTTCTGCTATTGTTCTGGTGTGGACAATTACCATGTCAAAGGACTTAACCAACTGCTTTAAAATGTCATTAATTTTCTTAAATGAAATGTATCACAGGAAATAGCTCCAGTGCTTAATTTCAGAAGCTTGGATAATATACTGTGGACCTATCTTGGGACAAGCAGTCCTCTAACATTTTGTTTGCCCTTGAGATTTAGAAGGAATCATATCTATAGTATTCATAATAAGTAGCAATTTAACCAAGTTCAAATTAGATGTGAACAAATGGATTAACAAGCACCTCATTAAAATTTTAATTTCCATTTCATTTATCACTTTTAATAGAATCAACTCTGTTTCAGAGTGGGGGAGGGTTCATTTCCAAGTATAACATTAATTTCACTTGTTTTTATCAATAGCTTGATTTTTTTTCTATAAAATGTACTTTGTATGGTTTCAAAGTATCTGACATGCATATGAAACTAATGTTTAAAGAATAAGAAAAATTCAGGTTTATTTACTAGATAAAGTACTGAGCTTTGCAGTACTGCTGTCTTTGTGTGCTAATGTGTACTTACTTGTAATGATTTTAAGCAGAATAAATGAATTTAAAAGAAGTACATATTGGCAAGCTATTTTTAATGAAATTATTTAAATATCACTGTAAATATTTTAGAAGTAAATTCTGACTTTAAACTTTACATTTAGATTCCAATTTCAAAACTATATTTTAAAGTACTGTGAATCCCCTGAATAGCACGTCATATAAGTATGCAGATTTTTCATAATTTAATATTTCCTCTAAAATAAAGCTATTAAAAGCTCCAACTTGAACATATCTATTATTGAAAAAAGATTTTACAGAAAAATGCACTTCATAAAAATGTGTTTAATAACATTTTTATTTTCAAGAAACAAAATAAAATAATTTATAGGAACATAAGAATTCTATCTTGTGATTTGTTTTCCTTTGAAGTTCCTGTTTTCAGTAGTGATATGTTCCAGGTGTTATGTGCCATTTTTTTAGTTAAGCTTTTTCTACAGGCATGTTTTTTCCCCCAAGTGTTTGCTTCATGTTCCTTTCCATTTTGCACTGAAATGTATTGTACTGATCATTGTCAGAAACACTCATTGTTTAAGAACATTTTTCTATGCACTTACTATACATATATAGTAAATTTTTATCAATACTATATATTTTACAATATGAATGTAATTTTTTTTTTGATCTAAATCAAATAATTTGGGGAGATAACAATCACTATTTTTCCCATTATGTATGGGAAAGCAAGTAGTTTTCATTGTAATGGCAGACTGTGTGCACGAGAGAAAAGAATAGGAATAGTATTTAAAGCACTTGCAAGATTCATCAAGCACATGTTTTGGGCAAGTAAGAAGAAAAATTATGAACACAAAAATGTATCTAAGAAAGAATCCAGAACAAATAAGTACATTGCTTATTTGAGATGGTACAATGGTATGTTGGTATGTTAGGCTTCATGGGTTTCAGTGCAGGTCAAGGCTAAACTCAGCAATTGTGTCTTTTTTTTTTTTTTTTTTCTTTTAAAATAAATATATTAAAATGTAGCTTTCCTGTAATACCGTATCTAAACTTGATAGTTTAGACATGTTTTTTGCTACACTAATTATAGCTATTATTGCAGATATCTTGATTCTTTGCAATTAATCCAATCTACATTATCTGTATGCTGCAAAAAATCTTAAACTGAAATAGATTACAGAGCATTAATTAGGATTTTAAAAATGAAAAATAAAACGAAAACAAAACACCCACCAGAAATTAAAAATAAGTCACTTTAAAAGTAGTCGTCTACCATAGCAAAGCACAGATAACATGTTTCTGATTGTTTTTCAATTGGAGTGGTTCTGAGAACACAGAAAAAAAAAAAAAAAAGAATTGGTTAAGAATTGTGTCTTTCTTGGTTAAGAAAGACACAATTAAGGAAAATGTTCTGATTTCATATCTGAAAGATGAAGATTAAAGGTAAAGAAATGATGCATAAATGTATACATATAAACACACGGTAGTGCTTTTACATTGCTGCAGAGAGTGGCTGACTACTTTTTTTTTTTTTTTCTGGGATAAATGTATTAGCAGGTTAATGAGAACAAAAGGCTTGTCTGGCTATAAGCGATGTATCAGATCAGTTTAAGTATGTTTTGAGGTCTTTGTTTTTCCTTTGCTTCAGCAACATAAGTTTCTTTTCTGCTAGTTTACCTTGTGTGTTTGAACTGCAGTTTAGCAAGAGAATAAGTAGAATAATTTCTAGTTTCTCAAGTTGCCTTTTTGGTCTTGAAAATTTTGTTTGTCTCACTATTAAGTTTATGTTCTGTGTAATTATATCTTTGGTATAAAGATATTTAATTTCATATACCCTGATGTCAACCTAGGTCCACAAATTCATTTATATTATACAGATGCAGAGCTAATTTATAATAGGTGCCATTTAGTAAATCATACCTTGCTGTACTATTTTATTAAGTAATGTTTTGACAGGTTCTAATCAAACTTTTTCTCTAACTTTTTGGAGACAAAAGAATATGTCAAGGCACTAAAGGGTACTTTGAGTTACTAAGGTAAATTAATTCTAATAATTGCTATGAAGATAGAAGATTGAAGTACAGACTAAGGTTAATAAAGATAATTTAGACATTTTATTTATATATATACTTTCTGTTTCTGTCAGGATTTACATTTTCCAGAATGCCTGTTTAGTATAAATTTCAACTAGTGGACTGCATGTAAGTGAAGACCAGGCATATAGCTGGGAAAGTACAAATAACTTTTTTGATTCATTTCCAGAAGCCACAGTTTGCTCTGTAAAATGGAATCACAGTGAAAAGATGTCTTGAAAAACCACCAGCACCGACCTAACCAGCAAAACAGAACAACAATAAAAGTCTTTCTGTTAATCTCATTTGGCTATGTATTTTCAAAGGTGCAGCGTTGTCCTGTCACTAAAAAAAATCACATGGGGAAAAAAAAAAACAACAAAAAAAAATGCAATCTTTTAAGGAAATGCATGTGTTACAAAAAGGCAGATGCAGTGGCTAAGTTATTTCTGTTCTATGAAATACTAACACACAAGATGATGAAATACTGTCATCAAAGGCAAGTCTCTAACACTGACAGATATTTTTTAACATCCTTGTGACTGAAAGACTCAGAGCACTTTTCTTTTTGCATCTTTTTAGCGTCTTAATCAAAATGTCTATGGTACACAGCTGAATGCTTACAAAAGTCTAACTAGTCTCTGGAGGCTTAAGATAGCTTGCACATTTGTGATGTTATTTGACAGATTATGCATTAGGCCATTTCAAGCTTTGTTCAAGTCAGTAGACAACCAAAAAAACATAGTGGAAAAGGGCTTTTAGTAAAAATTCTAGTGAAAATATTTCTTCCCTCTGACGTGAATGAATGGAAATAGTATTTACACAGAAATGCTCTTCTGATGCCTATTGCAAATTTTTAGGTCTTGAGAATGATCATGTAGATCAATTTATAACTGAGGAATTATGATAGGATTATATAGTAGTTCAGGGCAGAAAGGACCTCAAGAGGCCAACCCCCTGCCCAAAGCAAGACATGTTGTAAGTCAGGCTTAGTCCAGTCTGGACTCCAAAACCTCCTACGAGGGAGTCTGCATAGTTTCTCTGGGCAACCTGTGCCAGTTCTTGACTGGGTGAAAATAAATTTTTGGTGAAAAAAAATTCCTTAGTCACAGCTGCATTGGGCTTCCATGGCAAGGTTTTGGTAGCGGGGGAACAGCAGGGGTGGTCTCTGTGAGCAGACCCCAGAAGTTGCCCCATGTCAGATAAGAGCAAGTTCCAGCCAGCTCCAAAAGAGACCCACTGCAGGCAAAAAAAAAAAAAAAAAAAAAAAAAAAAAAAAAAAAAAAAAAAAAAACACAGCTCAAAAGCAGCTGGGATAGAAGATTGAGAAACAGCCCTGCAGATACCAAGGTCAGTGCAGAAGGAGGGCAGGAGGTGCCCCAGGTGTCAAAGCAGAAGTTCCCCTGTGACCTGCAGAGAGGCCCCTGGTGGAGCAGGTTGTTCCCCTGCAGTCCATGGGTGCCACATGGAGCAGATCTCCACGCTGCAGCCCGTGAAGGAGCCCCTGGCGGAGCAGGTGGATGTGGCCTGGAGGAGGCTGCGGCCCATGGAGAGCCCCTGCAGGAGCAGGATCTGGGTCAGCTCTGTAGCATGAGATGATCCCACACAGGAATAGGGGATTTGCAGGGAGCTGCCACCTCTGGGGGACCAATGTTGAAGCAGTTTGCTCCTGAGGGATGGACCTTGTTGTATGGACCTGTATTGGAGCAGCTTTTAAAGAGCTGCTGCCTGTGGGGAAGCCCACACAGGATCAGTCCAGGAAGGATGGCAACCCGTTGGAGGGACCCCATGTGGATTGGGGGATGAGTGGCTATGACGGAGCAGCAGATGATGAGGTGTTATGGACTGACTGCAACGCCCATTCCCCTGCACTGCTCAAGGGAGGGGGGGGAGGGGCAGAGAGGGCATGTAGAAGAGGGTGGATGGGGGGAAGGTGTTTTTAGTTGGCTTTTAATTTCTCACTGCTCTTTTTGACAATAATTAGTGAGCAATCTCCTTACCCTTATCTCAACCCTTGAACTCTTTTTCATCAATTTTTTTCCACCTCTTCCTTTGAGAGGGGAAGTGTGGGAGTGGTCTGTTGAAGTTTAGCTTCCCATCAATGTGAAACAACCACAACAACCTTTTTTGTTTCAACTTAAATGTATATTTTATGTCACAGAGCATGTGCTTCAGCATCTTGTTGCCCTCAACTGAGCTTGGTCCAGTTTATCAGTGGCTTTCTGTGCTGGGTCTGTCTGGGATGGAGTTACCTTTCCCTGCAGCAGCCTACACAGTGCTGTGCTCTGCGCTTATAGCTGAAACAGCACTCGTATCACTCCAGTGTTGGGTCTGTTGCTGCATAGTGCTGGCACAGCATCAGGCTGGGGGTGGGCAAGTGATGGGGAGGGGACATTGCCGGGGCAGCTGACCTAAGCCAACCAAAGGGATATTCCATAACACCTGATGTCACACTCAGCAATAAAAAGGGGGGCTGCCATGGGGGAGGAGGCTGTCCTCCCAAACAACTGTTACGTATTTTGAGGCCTTGCTTCCCAGGACGTGGCCGAACATTGCTAGTTGATGGGAAGTAGAGAATAACTTTTTTTCCTTTCTCTCTGTGCTTCCGCGTGGCCTTGTTTGTTTTGTTTGTTTGGTTTGGTTTGGTTTGTTTTCCCCATTCCCTTTCCCTTTAATTAAATCATTCTGATCTCAAACCTCAAGCTCTTTGTGTTGTATTTTCTCCCCCTTCCTCTTTGAGGAGGGGGGAGTGAGAGAGCAGCCATGGTGGAACTCAGCTGCCCACCTGAGTAAAACCACCACACTTTCCTGTAGTAGGATAGTTGGCAAAATAGGATGCAGTATTCTAGATAACAGCTAGCTAGTACTGAGATCAAGTGCTGAAGGGGATTAATCACTTCTCTGATCTATTAGCTGTGCTCCATGTGGCCTAGAATGATGTTGGCTGCCTTTGCAGATAGGACGCACTGCTGGCTTATGTTCTGCTTGCTGGTTCCCAAGGCAGGTCTTTTCCAGGATAGCTGATCACCAAGCAGTCCAATACCAGACAGTAATGGTGTAAGGAGTCCTTCCTTCCAAGGACTTGGCCTTTGTCCTTGAATACCCTTAAGATTTGTGTTTGTCCATTCCTTCATCCTGTTCAGGTCCCTTTGAACAGCAGCCATACCTTTAGGCATATCCACAAATCCCCCGCCCCGTTTAGCATCATCTGCAGACTTGATTAGAATGAACTCTGTTGTGTTGTTTGGGTCATTGAGGTATTAAAGAGAAGAGGTCACAGTACATACCTCTGTGTTGTTCCATTGTTACTTACTGGCCTACAGTAGTTTGGCACATTAACCCCTTTCCTCTCAGCCTGACTGTCCCACTGGCTTTTAAATTCATCTAGTTGTCCGTGCATCCAGACTAACATCTTACATTGGATACAAGAATTTTGCAGGAGACAGTGTTAACAGCCTGCTGTTCAGTAATGGATGCCAGACGCAGTTTAAAAGTCCTAGAATGAAGAACAGTGCTGATGCCATTCAGAACTTTTCTATTGTTTCTATCTAGAAGGTAGCTTAGGGCAAAAAAAGATTTTTGTTTATATGTTAGGGTTCACATTACTAGATAAGGTATTCAGAAGGTATTAAAAAGTTGAGTCTGTCACTGTCTTTCTTTCAGATAGCATAGACAAAGCACCTGGTCCTTCAGATCATCTGGCTGTAAAAGCTGGATGAGAGTTAGGATCTGTACCTCAACTTTGATTAGATAAACTGCTGGCTAGCTACTGAACTTGGTCAGAGAAGATGGCTAACATAAAAGCATCTCATGCCATGATACACTGATATGATTCAAAACAGTTTCTTTTTGAGGCATTCCTTATTTATAAATCTTATATCATATTTGTTAAACCTAAGATATTTTTTGTTGTTTTTATTTGGAGTGGCTTTCAGCATGTTACCTCTGTGTTGTCATGGTTAAACACAGAAGTAGTCTTTGTTTTGGTTGAAACCATCAACGTGGTGAAAAACAGGTAATGTCTCCCTAGACTTTCCAACATTGTTGGTTCTTGCTACAGCATTTAAGCCCATGAGAATGGCTTCTGTGATAAAGCAAAACAGTACTCCCATGTCCCTGCAGTTTTCAAGCCTGGATGCATTGACAGAATTCTGGTTTTAAATCCAACCCCAAGAGTTTGTGGGTTTTTCTCTAGACTTCTTTCCTGCCTGTGGTCTTTCTCAACCTTCTTAGCACCATTTGTTTTTTACTGCCTTACAACTCTTGGCAGCCAGGGTGGCGGTGAAGTGCTGATAAAGGCAGAGGAGAGGCAGAGGAGAGGACCTTTGACTTAGATGTGATTTTTTTTTTAATTGTATGGAAAAAAAGATAAGAGTGGGCTTACAAAGGGGCTTTAGTGATTTCTTATTGGATAATTGGAGTGTCAGTTTAGCATTTAGTTGTTTAGGGCTGCTGTACTGCTGTAAAAGCAGTTATGTAAATATTGTTCAAAAGATACCAGTGGACTTAACTAAATAACTAATAAATATGTAAATAACGGTAATTTGTTTTATATTAAAGTACTTAAAACATGAGGAAACTTAAGTTCAATTTCTTTCTTTTTCTGACAGGATTCACAGTGTGTTTCCCAGCTGACCTACACTTTATGCACTGTACCAGGACAAGCTTCTATAGGTTGGTATCACTCTCACTATTGAAGCTGTGCCAGTAATCAGAATAGAATCAAAGATCTGTTGAGTGTAGTTACACAAGAATTACAATAAACTGAGCAAATAAAAGCCTAAGTTCTTGGCCCTTGAAATTACGTTAAAAGCACTACTTATATTACAAGAAAATTAATTTACATTTTTGTTGCATTTTAATATGTGTAATACTAGAAATTTTAACAAAAAAAAATCAAGACATACTTTAAGTTTGGCATTGAACAAAATATGAGTTACTGAGTAATGATGCTGCTAATCAACCGGCAAGATACAAGTATGATGAAGAGTGTAGATTTAATCAGTCACATACTTAGTGAAATGTATGATATATTCGAAAACTTTTTTTTTTTTTAACATCTAGTCTATAACTGATCATTTTTTAATTATTTGATTTCCTGTAAAAGCAGTTGGACTGTTAGAGAGTTAAAAAAAAATATATCTTTGTTTACCATTACAAATATTTAAACTTCACAGAAATGCTCATTCAAATTGCACTATTGAGTGAAATTCCATATTATATTACTAATTTGCTCTCTTTCACTTTATTTCCTATAAAAAACAGTCTTCTACTGTCTAGTCTAGCAGCCCGTGACTTAATCATTAGATTTATACATCCTGTCCATAGAGTGTTGAAAGGTCAGTGGAATCAGAAAACATTGCCTTTGGCCATCCATTATGTGTCATAGGCCTACTCTTCTTTCTTGAAAGCAAGTATCAGACTTGGTATTCCTTTCAAAGTTGTTATCCTTACTTTGTTTTCCTCATAATCAGTGGAGTAAAGTCTCCCAAGAATTTGAAGCTTCTAAGCAATTTGCTGAAACAGCAAGTGATCTGACTGATCTTAGCCTTCTATTTTGCCAACTCTTTGAAGAAAAACTGGTTTAAAGACAGATAATGTCAGGTAACGTACATGAAAATCATGGATTTTTAAAAAATATAACCTGAAATAAAGGATGTTAGCATGTGAAATACTTTGTAATATCAATTGCTAATCATTATATGTAATTTCAGCCTCTTACTGGAAAAGCAATTCACTTGTAAGTTATTCCTCATATAATTATTTCTTGAAATAAAAAAGCTATTAAAACAGGTTAAAAAGGAGGATTTGTTAAAAGTTTATTAAGGGGTTGATGGATCTCTTTGCTGCCAATAGTCATCAAATTGTTATATCAGTTTTAATATCCATACTATATGTACTTTAGGGTAATATTTGGATACTACCTCTAAGCATGGCCTCTAAAGAACATTCTGCCCAAGTGCAGAGTTTGATGCTTTTATCTTGAAATACGTGGCTTGTATCCCAATTACCCTAGCACCTAAGACTAGCATTGAATGTACTAGCTTGAGTACATTGACCCTTGCACTCCAACCTTCTGGGCACTTCTGGTTTACAGTCTAACTGTCCGGGGACCATATAACAGTTAAAGCAAGGAACATACTGGCTCTGCAGTGAAGTGCCATCAGCATCAATAAAAGGTTCAGGAGTGCTATAGATCAATGGAAAACCTTAAAAACATCTACATGTAATTCCTTTCCCTGGTTTACTTGCCAGATGCAAAAATGCTTTGGGTGATAATCAATATCCTTTCCTTGTTTCAGACCTTTTGTTTTTTCCTTTCTCCACTTCATGAGTCATCTCATTCTAGTGGTAAGACCTAGTGAGAATCTGTCCTCCCACCCCAGAACTCTTTCTTCTTTTGTTTACTCTAAGATTTGTCATGCTACAGTTTGCAGTCAGGATTTCTACTTTCTCAGTGGAATGTCTGACGAATACAGCAGCCTCATCTACCTTTGAAGTTAGCCCCATTTTAAGCACAGGGCTGAGCCAGCTGACCTGAAAATGTCCATTCTAAACTAAGTTATGAGTGAGAATATACTGAAAGTATATTACAGGCTCTGATTCTGCCAGTTACCCTTATTGTACTGTGTTAGTAAAACCATTCTTTTCTTAATGCTTTTCTCATTTATGTGTGCAACATGGATTCATATTAAAATTATTTTATGCAGAACACTACTTTTGCATGGTTTACCAAAAGGAAATAGCTTTTGGTCACAAAATTTATCTAAATCGTTCATTTATTTTTTCCAATTTATCCATGATCCATTAAGTCTTTTAGACTGGATATCTAGAGATCCCTGCTGCTAGAGCCATAGTAGATATCAGTAGAATTCTTAGTAGATATCAGTAGAATTCTTAGAAATGAAATCTCCAGCATTTATTCATGAAGTAAGAATTAAAAGCATTGCAATACAGTCTCAACTTAATAATCAAGTTAGATGTCTGGTTTGGGAAAAATCCTGAAATCTAAATGAGAGTAGCATCCTAACAGCCTTATATTTTAGAGTCATACTAACCTGCATATTTAAAATAACAATTAAAACTCTAGGGCCTGTACTGAAAGGCCATGTCTTTGGTCTCTAAACTTAAGAATTGTCTCACTGGACCACACCCCAAATCCATCCAGGCAATACTTTGTCTAAAACTGTGACCAGTAGTAAAGGGCTATAAGTAATATAAGAAATATTAGAATATATTAGTTCTTAATATTAATTAATTATTATTAGTTCTATTATTATTAGTTCTTAATATTAATTAATATAGTTAGCTTAGAACTAATTAATTAATAATTAGTTCTTAATATTATATTAGTTCTTAATATTAATTCTAATATTAGAAATATTAGAATAATACAAGCATATATGCATATATATATATATAATTATTATTTTTGTTAATATTCTCTGAACTCCTGACAACATTCATCTTAGTTACAAGTAGTATTATTGTATAATATTACAAGGAAATAAATAGTATTTCCTTGTTTTGAATCTATCATTTTGATGATTTCCTTTGAAGTCTTTTAATTCTTCTGGTATAAGTAAAATACTTTCTCTCTTTCTTCATACTACTTGTGACTTTATAGGTCTTTGTCATATCTCTTCTGAGTTGCCTCTTTTCCAGAGGCAAGCTGTCTTTATCTCTGGCTGTCTGGAAGATGTTCTGTACCTTGTTTATCCTTTCTTCACACTTTTTAAGATTAGATATTATTTTAAGATGGAAAGCAGTGGAATCAGAATATATGGGTGTGGATGAATGAGTGTTGTAACATAAGAATTGCCATATCAGTTAAAGGAGTCTGTTTAATTCAATGTTCTTCTCCAAAACAGATTGGGAGGTGCTTGGGAAGGAGGAAAAAAGGCTCAAATAATCCATATGTATGGAGGAGTTCACTGGTTCTGAACTCGATTACCTCTTCTGCTAATGTGTCCAATATAATTTCTGGCTTATGGGTGTGTGGTTGCTCAAAGTCCCCTGGTGCCCCTTATATATATAGTCATTGCTTTTGATACCTTGCATTCTGTACTAAGGAAGAACAAGAGGTTACATCCTAACATTATTAATTCAGGTTGTTCCTCCCTGAGTTGCATGTGGGTATGTGGATGCATACTGTCTGTTATGATGTCGGGTTAAGGTGGTTATGGTGTCTGGTCCATTATGCCTGTTTGTACCGCAACTGCTTTCACAGTTCAATTTCAGACAGACAATCTGTTGCAGCCCATTCTGCCCCCAAATGGTTCCAATACAGTCATCTCCTCAATTCCTTCCACAGTGAATGCTAGTACAGAGACCTCATTTAGCTTCTGTGCAGTGACTCTGAGGTTGTCAGTTGGTCCTACCATCTCCCTGACAGAGTTTTGTTTCCTGATGTTTTGGAAATTAATATTAATCTTTAGATTTCATTACTAGTTAAGATGTTAAAGGTCTGTGTTTTTTCTTTTATACTTGAATTGCATTTTTATGTATTACATTTAATCTGTCAGAATGTATTTCTATTTTCTTTACTTAAGTACTGTTCCCACCTTTTGTTTTCTGTTTAGTCAGTCTGAACTGTACGGTGATATTTGGTTTTTCGTTCTCTGGGTCAGAGACAAATAGACTGTACATCCGTCATTGTGACCATGGCACAGAACTTCCCTTCCTATGGTGGTAAGTGATAACTGATAGCTTTTATTTATTTGTCTGTTTATTTATTCATTTATTAATAAAACAAAACAAAAAAAGGTGTTGTGAATCTTTATTCTAAATCTTTCCTGTAAATACTGTATAGAATAGTAGCCAATAATTAGTTCAGTGTTTATTGTGACATCTAAATAGTGTTCTTGTGTACATATAAACATATACTTAAATTCCATACAATTTTCCATTTGTATTTAAAGCAATCACAAACTAATTTGGCAGCTAAGGCACAGAGATGTGTTAGGAAAAGAGAGAGAGAAAAAATGGCATGGAGTAATGAGTAAATGGAGTAAAGATTCAGAGTAAAGAAGTGGAAGGGATGATCAAATGAGTAGAAGTGAGAAGAAAGGAAAAACAAAAAGTGTGAAAAAAAAAGAAAAAAAAGTGGACTTGAACTAGAATAAAAATGACATTAAGAAAGTATGTATTGAATAAAATCGGTGACCTGGTTATTTAAATAGCAGAATCCAGAATATATCCAATTAAGTACTAAGCAAAAATATATACAAAATTATAAGCTCTAATGCATGTAAGCACATAAAACCTGAAGTCATGAAACAGCTAATGACCCAGCTATATATCAGTTAACTTCTACCAATCTCAAACTAAATGGAGATGGATAGTGGGTGTGGCAGCTTTGGCTCTGCAGTGCCTTAAAGAGCTGTTCCGATCTTTATGATTGAAAAGTTACGTAGCTAGTTTTTTCATGTTTTGCACATTTCCTGAGTTATTTGGTACAGGGATGCACTAACTTAAGAATTATTAATGAGTATTTATTTACTTTGAAATTTAGTAGAAGGAACAAGCACCTATATATTAATACGTGTTATGGAAAAACTAGAATTTGACAACATTGAGTTTATTCCTGCAAAGTGCGGAATATTTTTTGATGACGCTATCCAAGACTGAGGCCTTGTAAGAAAGTTAATCAAAGAATCTGAAGGTATAGCTTTCTGTTATTGATGAGCATACAAACATACCTAGAGTTGCCTATCACCTTGATATAGATTGAACGCTGTTAAATCTATTAATAATGTGCTGCTTCTAGACTATTATCCTCACAATATGCAAGGTATCTTTTGAATTAAAAATTTAGTTTTATACTTAAAAGCTTTTGCTTCTTGTATGAAGTTCTAATCTGAGTATTAGTAAATTCAATTTTCTTTCTACCCATGGAATTTAAACATCAAGTCACTGGTCTATTGGTGGGATTTATAGCTTTTTCTTTAAAAATCTTCAACGGAATGGAGACTTCTTCCATTTTCTTATAAAAAATACAGCAAATGAGTAAAATCTGGAGATGTGCATAGTAAAAGTATTCCAAAGTAACCTTTATAAACTAAAATGGGAGAAAAGTAATTTTTGCAAATTGATGTATTATACTTTACATTCTTGATTGTTGTGCACATGTAGGTATAATTCTCCTATAATAGAAAGTATAATTGCTATGATTTTGATTGACATCTTGGATGTTACTGTAAGATACTGAATAGATAATGATTGTGACAGGGACCTTGCAGAAATTCAAATAGAATTAAGTACTGAGACTTTAAAGAGAACAGAATATTTAACTACTTAGAGCTCAAGTTGTATATCTTATTTTAAAAATTTTAATTCTGCTGTTTCTACAGTAAGGTGAAAATGCCCTGGTGGATATTGATTCCTTCTTTTAATACTGCTAAACAACAGGGGCAGGACAGACTTCAATCATACGCTCAATTTTGTGTGTGAAATATTCCAGACCACAAAGAAGGTAGTTCTTAAATTTTCCCAAGTAGACAAATAGTCCTAGTCCTGGATCTGCTTTGATACAGCTGGAAACCTCACTTCCTTCTTGTAATATTCCATAATATTTTCTGAGAGAGTCCATACACATCATCTGGTGTGCTTGAACCTTGAATTAATAGCACAGAATTTAAGGACTATGTAGTGAACAATTGTATTACTGACAGTAAGAATTGAGTTTACAGCAATGAATCAAATCTCATGAAAAAAAAAAAAAGGAGCTTTATGAAAGGTAGTCAGAGTATTAAATGGAAGGAATATCAGGAAATAAAATTAGTATGCCTATGCAAATGACCTAGCTATGACTTCATAATTTGTAATGGTATTCAGTTTGGCAGTGTTTACACTTGTTAATGACTTCCTTTATGAGTGATAATTGATCTTGCTCATTATCATATTAAATCCTTGATCATATGTCATTAGTTGGGAATGTAATAAATGGTCTGTTTGATTTTTAGTGTAATGAACTAATTAGACTAATTAAAATCAATATGTGTGCCAATATTAGGCTTTGAATCCAACTGCTGCTGCTGTCTGCTGGCTAAAAATCAGCAACTCAGTAAAAAAAAGTGGCCTAATGCTGATTTATGAGCACTTGATGAACGTGAGGTAGAATAAATTGCTTGTAGTGGTAGAAACAGCATTAGTGAAGTACAAGATACTAAGTGCATTGTAAGGTCAGCAGTAAGGGCATACTTACATGTGTAGTTATGTGGAACCTTTAAACCTTCTTGGTAGATTAGATCATTTGTCAGAAATTATTCAGTTTAAATATTCTAAAGTGCATTAATCTATATTTATAATGTGCTATGTATTTGTCTGTATGTACATACAATTTGTTGCTCTCTGTGTGTATATATATTTATATCTGTTAGTGTATTTTGTAAATGTTATGTTTTGTACAGCATATTTATTTAATCTGTGAATATACCAAATAGGTAGCAATTCTCAATGTAATAATCTCCTGTTATTGAAATATGTCATCTAGCCACAGTATCCATTTAGTTTTATGTTTATGAGGTATTATGTATAAACCCTAAGAGGGACAGGAACACATCGTGTAACTCAGTAATGACCTTTTGGAGAAGAAGAAATTGGCTACTGCAAAAGGAAGGGGAATATTATTGTAGAATTCAGGATCTTGTTAGTATAAGCAGGAAAATTTAGTGGAAATCCTTTTGGCTCCAAGAAGAGATTAGAAAAAGTGTGAGGTGATGGGGAGAAGTATGCCACATTCTTATTTTCAATAAAAATACTGCTCAGAGAAAAAAAATCTTATGTCAAAGTTTGAAATGTAAATTAATATATTTTTGGAGTGTCCGTATTTTTAAAAGGTCTGCCTAGACAGTTCATAGGTTCTCTGTGAAGTACGTGATATTTTCAATATGAAATATATCTATTATTTGTAAGCCTTGTACAGATCGGCACTTTATTTCGCCAGTCTTCCACCACTAATTTTCTACTAAATGTACGCTTATTTTGAATGCTCAAATGATGTTTTCTTTCTTTTTTTGTTTGATTTTGGTGGGACATAAACAGAGATTCAGAATTAGAGGGGTCCCCATTCTTCTCTCCCACCTCTTCCACCATGCACTTACATGTACACTTTGATATTGAAGAGAATACAGAACGCCAGAGGTGAATTTGGTATGTTGTTTCTCACACCTTCAGGATATCATTTAACATCATAAATTTGCCAGTGTCCTAATCAGTCATATAAATATAAATATATATAAACCTGATTTCAGACTAAATAGTACTAATGTCAAGTACAAAAAATTGTTAATGTAATGTAATGTAAGTAAATAAGAGGAAACAGAGCTCAGAACTTTATGGCTCCCAGGCCTAAACTTAATCCACGAGATCATGTAGCTTTCAAGGAAGTTCCACTTAAGTCACTGAAAATGTGGGTGTTCAGACACTCTAAATTTCAAGCGTTGTAGGAATAATCCCTTAATAATCTGACCTAATTTTGGTGATGAATATTTTAAAATAGTGGTGACTTATTAATAAGGATTTCAGAAATGCATGATTTGAAATAGGTGTCAACTCTAATTTAAGCAAGTACTTGAAGAAAATCTACAGCATTAATATAGACTTAAATTGATGGTAACCACTGAAATTTCATTTTTCCTTCAGCTTATAGATCTCATGTTCAGAATATGTGCTCATGTACTGTACATTGAGATTAAAATCTTTAAATGGCTTAAATGGTTGCTGTTGGTGGTTTATTTGAGACACTCAAAGCTTGTAAGGAATTCTTTAAGTGTTTAGTAAAGATAATTACTAATTGTCAGATTCACTAAAATTAGTAATTATTAATAGGAACTGCTTAACTAGTAGACATTGCCTACAGTATTTAAAAGTTCAGTCTTTGAATGAGCTCTGAACAAAAGCTTTAATTTTTAATTTTTATGTATTTATTATTATATTGTTTTGTAGTAATCTACATATGGTGTGTAGTGCATGTATTGATCAAAAACATGGTAGGGACTATGTGCACTGTCTCAGATACAGTGAGCATACATTGCAAAAAGAGGCTGTGCATAGGGAGGTATGTGCAGCTTGAACACCAGAGAAAATACTTTGTTTTGTGCCTGAAGCACTATACCCTGAGAACATAAATGAGATCCTTTATGTCTGAGATGCATTCAGTATGCATATTATCAACCCTCTGATCCAAAGCACATACCCAATGTCCTTGATTCGTATAAATGTACTGAATGCCCTGAGGATCTGTGTGGGTTTGAAACATCTGACAGTTGTTTGTGAGATGGCACTAGTTCAAGTACCTTTGTTAGCAGCAAGTGGGGTGGGGGAGGCACTTCTGCGAAGGTTTTCAAATCAATTTTTTGTCTTTCATTTACCAAAGTTGAGAAAGAAACTTGTTTAAAATAGAGCATCTCTTAGTGAGTTTGATGAGCTCCACCATATCTTTCCTTTTTTTTTTTTTTCTTCTGTGAAAGAAACAGTAAATAAACAACAACAATAATCTTATGTATAGTTTACTCGAATCTTGGCCCAACAGATGCATCAGAAATTTAACCCTTTAACCCTTGACTTCAATTTCACTAGGCTGTTAGCCAAGAAGTATGTGTGGTACTGAGGCATTACTCTTGCTATTGCAAAGAGTAATGCCCAGTTCTGAACTTTGAAATTTTCTTAAAGTAATTCTGTAGGAAAGAGGTTACTGTCTTTGATATTACTTTCTTTGATATTACTTTTATTCTGTGATAAAAAGAAGAAATGTTTCTGAGAATCTTTCTTAGATCAGTGTTACTTTATTTCCTTCTTTCTTTTAGCAATATTTCTCTTTATCTGTGAAATAATAATTCCCTGACCTAAATCTTGAACCTCCTGTGAGGATGTTTATCTAGTTATAATAATTTCAGTGTTCTTTTTTATTTCATATATATGGTATATTTTGTCCTTGCATAAAACCTTCCTTATTGAAGAGAGGGGTAGTTAAAATGTTCAGGATAAAAAGATAGGAGAAAGGGGTAAGAGCTGTATCAAAATGAGTCAGTGCTGCTCCTTGGCTGGGGAAGTTATTTGTGAAATTATTGATTAAAGTGGAAAAGTGGGAGATCTTACTAGTCCTGGCTCATGTGGGAGCTGACTGAATGAGTTACCACCACATAGGTCGAATCAGGAGATAGAAAAAAGGGAAAACAAATGTCTGAAGGATCCTCTTAAAGTCTTTTTTGTTCATTTGTTAATTTACTTTTTCCATTGGGAAGCAAAGAGATATGTTGTCCAGTCAAATTTTCCAGCTTCATAGAGCCAGGGAAACCAAAACTATCAAGTACAAATTCTTCTTGTATTTTGTCTAAACTCAGAGAAGATGGTGACTTGGGAGAGTCTTAGCAGAAGTTCCTGTGTTGCCAAACAATTGTCAAACAGGTCTAAGAGTCATTGTGTCAGAGGAACCATAACTGAAGTCCTGATACTTGCTGACAGACCCTGAATTTTGGGTAGGACCTTTTGGTGCAGTAACTAGGTCTTTGCCCAGCTTATATCATAAATTGGTAGGGGATTCTAGTGTGTCCTGGCCATAGGATACAGAAAATTCGTCATTTATATGATGCTTATGACATGGTGTTACAATTGCACCTTGTGTTGACCATTATCAGCAGGTTGACTGTTGCCACAGGCTATGCACTATGCATGGTACTGAATACCACTTGACCAGACAGTACAGCTTGGGACCTTAGACTTTCAGCACTGCTGTGGGGTCATGGTGGAATTGCAGTCCTGCAGAGAGTCTAGGCTTGCAGACAGCTCAGTAACAGGGAGGGTGCCAGCACTGACGCTGTCTGAGAGTCACTGAAACTTTACTGCAAAGTCTGTGTGGGGAAGCTGCCAATCTTTTAATTCTGGATTCCCTTCCCTTCCCTTCCCTTCCCTTCCCTTCCCTTCCCTTCCCTTCCCTTCCCTTCCCTTCCCTTCCCTTCCCTTCCCTTCCCTTCCCTTCCCTTCCCTTCCCTTCCCTTCCCTTCCCTTCCCTTCCCTTCCCTTCCCTTCCCTTCCCTTCCCTTCCCTTCCCTTCCCTTCCCTTCCCTTCCCTTCCCTTCCCTTCCCTTCCCTTCCCTTCCCTTCCCTTCCCTTCCCTTCCCTTCCCTTCCCTTCCCCTCCCTTCCCCTCCCTTCCCCTCCCTTCCCTTCCTTTTTTTGATTTTTTGCAGTATGCCTGGCTACTTTTCTGTCTAGAAGGTGTGTTGTCTGCATCAGAAGTATTATATGAAGATACGTGGCTGTACAATGCAAACTGTACATCCAGGTTAATGGTAGCTCAACAAATAACAAATGGGCTTTCATGACTAGTGACAGCTGCCTGCAAACATACACCATATCAACAAGGTCTCCTACTAAATTCTTTTCATGTCCAGACAAAGCAGGAACAACTTAATCCTAAATTCTCTTCTTACACTCTTGAAAGGTATGCCTTCCAAAATAATACATGAGGCCTCCAACAAGCATCTCCACACCGTATAAAGGACAGGCAATATCTTAGAAAAGCTTCGTGACGTGAAAAAAGGAAGTGAAACAAGAGTCTTTTATCAGTTACGTTCTTTAGAAAAATTGAAGTACTTTGGGCTGATACCTATCCTTAGATTTAAATTTTACTACGGTCATTGAAGACAACTGTGTCTGAAGTGTCTTATGAATTACTGTAGAGTAGTTTATCCATGACAGTTATTAGTTGTATCTAAAGCTAGAGCTGCCATATCTGGCAAGATTCTAGTATAACTATCAAAGACTGCCTTCTGCAACAAGTGCCTTAGATCCTCTGCTAGCACATATTTGTTTTCCTTTTTTTAGTGTACATGATATTTATATGAAGCTTCTGACTGCAAAGTAAGTTCAATGAACCATTAGCAATCTGATGAACTAAGTATATGTTACATTTATTTCTTTATATTATGTCTTTCTCCTAAAGTTTGTATATAACTACCTAACTGTAGAAAAAAAAAAATCTAAACCAGAACCAAACTAATATTAAAATATGCAAGTGATTACTTTCTTACTAGCACCACATAAGCTGAAGCTATATATGAATCCAAACGAACCTATATCAAAGGCATTTAGCTAAATATAAACATAATAAATATGGACAGATACGTGTCTTATAGACTGACAAGACAGAGTCAGAAACAATACATTTGAAAGTGCATCCCTATAGGAATATATGAAATGTGTATTCAAAGAAAAAAAAAAAAAGTCAATTTAACTGATTTTTGTTATTTATATATTTGACATCTATTTTTTCCTTAATTCTAACTTTACAGAAATTCTTTTCAAAAACTTCTTTCCCAAAAACTTCTAAGGTAACTGAAGTCATTTGCTCAAAATTTATAATTCATGGATTTTTTTTTTTTTTTGCAGATATTAGTGTAATCTTGTTGAATTGTAAAAGAAATATATCATAATTATGTTAATAATAGTATTTTATTCTGTATTTCTTTTTATTTGGTAAAAATCATTTAATTGCTGAACAGTTGGTTAGAATAAGTATATAAGAAACAATATTATTTTTTTAAAAATATTTCTAATTTGTTTAATTATTATTATTATTGCCAAAAGCTAAGTGATATAATATTTGTAAAGAAATCCTGAAGAAAGTACTCATTCTACTATCTTTATGCAGCTATGAACGTAAGGGAGAATTTCTCACATTGCAGAAATGGTATCTTCCATAATATTTTTTTAAATTTTCAAAAATTAAAAGCCAAAACAGATTTTCTAAAATCAAAGAGGAATTTAAGTAACCAAAGCATAGTTGCCAGAATTAGAACCCTGATTCACTCCAGAAGAAGTTCTGTGATCTTTCCTTCACATATTTAGCGTTAAATTCATATTATTGGTTGCTTAGGCAATGAGAGAATTTGGGTACAGTTGGACTTCTGAAACTTTGTCTTCATTGTTTCATATCTCAAAACAATTAAAAAAAAATCAAATAGGCAAATTGCTCATGTGAAAATTGCTCATGTTACTAAGATTTGAAGAAATGAGTTCATATGTTAACAATTGTCTTCAGGAAAGATTTTCATACTCCACTGTACAAATATTTAAATATTTAGAATAATACTTTCTAATACAATGTATCATCATATAGGTATGTTTCTTTGTCATTCTTCCATTCTTTTATATATAGAGAGAGAGACAGTTTTACAGAATTAGCTTGAAAAGCACTTTTACAATTATTGACTTTCGGTATTTTTAATTTGTATCTTGCTGCTTGATGACTCCACTTGATGGGTACAGTATGACAACAGGTAATAGATACAATAACAGTAAAACAGTCATCATTACTGCTGGGACTAGAAACCCCCATCATTGCTTTTTTAGCTTTCCTCAGCTGGAAAGTTTTGACATCTGCTGGTTTGGGACATAGCTGAACAGCTGTCAGCAGTGGGGTAGCTGCTTTCAGCAGCAGTTGGCAGGATGGCAGGGTGCCAGCTTGTACCATCTGTGCGCCTGACATTTCATTCTAATTAACAGTAGGGTTAATTGTTCTGGCAGGCTCAAATGTAGTGTCTAACATTACCCAAGGGAAACATGTACAAGTGCAGGAGTGGCAGGGAGCTGGGGACAGCGTTGCTAACAAACCTATTGAGGGAGAATGGTTAACAACTACTGATGATTTTACTAGCTGGCCACATGCAATAAGGCTGAGGTATTTTTTTATTCTGATGAATTATGCCAAGCCTGTAATGATGTAGAAGAAATCAAGCTTTGAAAGGCTGAGACTGCTGCCTTGGGGCAATTGAGAGGGAACAATTTGCATGTTATTACTGCATATTCATACCTAATTGTGTTAGGCTTTGCTAATAGAGCAGAATGACAGTATGAAAAATCGAGCAACTGCTTTATAGCCAACAAAGCTAGTGTTTTTTCCCTACACTATGAGTGCTGAATGATCATTTAGACATTTAGTTGTTCAATATGACAAGTCTACCATTTGTTAGCTTGACATATAGTAATTTATAAAGGAGTATTCTAATTTTACTTTTAGTTTATTCTCATTTTATACAGTATTCATGGTAGCAATTTGAATGGGGATATTCATAGCTATTGTGAGTAGTTGTGATTCAAATAAAACTATTTTATATGAAGTATTTCTATTGTTTTATGATGTATTAATTTTAATGTTTAAATAGCTTTTTCAGATATTAATATAACATAAACCAGAAGCTGATGATAAATCCTTCTTATAATCATGTTGCTACATGCTGATTTAGCAATTTATTTATTTATTTATTTTATGTTTCTGATATTTCTAAAGGATTGGGGTTGCAGGTTGGTTTAAGAAGTTGTCAAGTAATACTGTACCAGATCTATAGATTCTAAATACAAAAATAGTGATATACTCAATTTAAGCTGAGTTACAACCCAATATATAGGTGTAAATATCTCAAGACATAAATCTAATGCATTTTTATCTCATATATTTGTGCCAAAAACATTACAAAAATAGCACTACCTCTTTAGGAGAATTGTACCTCAGATTCAGTTTCATTGTATATTATTAATGGCTTACTGTTCTGAACTTATAGAATCTCATTTTTAATTCCCTTCTTTCCTACAGTTCCATAGACATGACTAATATTCCAGAAAACATTACTATAGATCACATACATTAAAATCTTAGTGGCCTCTAAAAATTTTGAAATCAACAAGCTTAATTTTTAAAAGTCATAGAATCATATAATCATAGAATATCCCGAGTTGAAATCATCGAGTCCAAATACTGGCTCCACGCAGGTCTACCCAGAAATTCAGACCATATGACTGAGAGCATAGTCCAAACTCTTCTTAAACTCTGACAGGCTTGGTGCCCTGGGGAGCCTGTTCCAGCATGCAACCACTTTCTTGGTGAAGAACCTCTTCCTGATGTCCAACCTGAACCTCCCCTGTTGCATCTTGACACCATTCCCTCAGGTCCTATCACTGGTCACCAAAGAGATTGGCACCTGCCCCTCCACTCCCTGTCGTGAGGAAGCTGTGGACTGCAATGAGGTCTTCCCTCGACCTCCTCTTTTCTATGCTGAACAAATGAAGTGACTTCAGCCGGTCCTCATACGTCTTCCCCTCTAGGCCCTTCACCATCTTTGTAGCCCTTAAGACCTGAAAAAGTTGGTGGTAACAACAGACATAATATAAAACTTGGGATGGAAGGCCAGAAATAAGATTTTCAATAGTTCTTTGATGTACATATAAATATGTACATTTCCATATTGGTTAATCTGTGAAACAATATGTGAGATTCTCAAAACTTGGATACAATAGAGGGAGTTAGAATAAACTGAGATACAGTTTCAGTTGTTTGCATACTTTCACATTGCAAAATTAAAAGAAATTTTGAATATGCCAGATGAAATTTGAGACTCAAAGCTTCTTAATATTATTTGGGAATTCTTGACTGATATGCAAGTCAGTTTATACAAATGCAATATTTTCAACATGGGAAATATTATACTGTGGGTAGTTCATACGTAGTTTTGTACATAGTTGGTAGAAACATTTTATATCCCATCTACTTTGTTTTTATGCAAAATATTTCCAACACATAATGAAGCCATTTCAAGAATAATTATTTTAATGATGAGTACTGATATGTTTTATGCAAGATATTTAACTTCTGCAGTCTGTGGACCTCTCCTCTCCTCTCCTCTCCTCTCCTCTCCTCTCCTCTCCTCTCCTCTCCTCTCCTCTCCTCTCCTCTCCTCTCCTCTCCTCTCCTCTCCTCTCCTCTCCTCTCCTCTCCTCTCCTCTCCTCTCCTCTCCTCTCCTCTCCTCTCCTCTCCTCTCCTCTCCTCTCCTCTCCTCTCCTCTCCTCTCCTCTCCTCTCCTCTCCTCTCCTCTCCTCTCCTCTCCTCTCCTCTCCTCTCCTCTCCTCTCTCCTCGAGCCTCTTATGTTAAAATGTTGAGCCTCTTATTTTAAAACTGCAGCAAAAGACAACGTTAGTGTAGGAATGACCTTAGCAAAGTCTCAAGTGTAAAAGACATATCAGTGGATAGGTTTATATTTTTTATCTTTAAAATAAACCAAATTAACTTAATACTTTATTTCCTTTCAAAAACAAAAGGACTCAACTGGTTATATTTACGTGGATAATATGAAAAATGCCACTGAATATATATGAACATCTTTAACAAATCAGCATTCTGAAAATGCCTAGAGCTAATGTAATTTATTATGCATGGAAGGAGATGCTAAATATATTGGCCTTCGGCACAAAATAATAAAATGGTTTGATTAGGTTTAATTTAATTATTGTTGTAAGTGAAAATCCTCTATTCCTGGTGTACCCCTGTCCTTCAAAGAAATCTCCATAGAAGAAAAGCAGTAAAAATCCACTTACAATGTTGCAAAAAGGCACGTCAATCAAGGCCATTATGAGGTCTTGTCCACTTACTTCCTTAAATCTTCTTTTCTTTCATTTGAACAGTAACAGCTGAGCTTCAGTTCTGCCATCTGCACTTTCAGCATATAACTAATCTGGTGCCATCCTACTTTCTAGTATGAAACCAGATAGAAAATCTGCCAAGATAAGATTGAAAAGATAAGTTAACAAAATGCAAAGAAGACTATGGTTGGTTTTCCTCTTTCAGGATTTACCAAAAAAAAAATCTACTACAATGAGGTTATTCTCAATCTGTAGTTTGGATGTATTCGACTCCTCGTTATTCCTTCCTGCAGGTAGGTGAGTTTTCCATTGCATGTTTCCTGTATCAAATTCTACATCTCATAATTGTAGTTATCTTTTGCAATCACTTTCCCTGCAAAACAATTATTTCTAGCCAACCCTATTACTATTACTTGTTTTTGTCTTAATCTAGTATGCTGCAATTTTAAATTAATAAGTAACCCATATGCACCATACTTTCTAAACAGGTTCTTGTTAAAGTATTTTATTATAATTATTATCCCTTTCATTAGTTTCCCTTCCTTTTCACTGTATAAAAGTTAGTGTCTTCTAGTCATTTATTCAAATTTCTATCATATATCTATTTTCTCTCATAGTGAAAATCCATGCTAGACAATGCTCAGACTCTAAGCCACTTCCATTTATTTAGATGGGAATTATATAGACATTTTCATAAAATATACCTTTTTTTTTTTTTTGTATTATCACTTCACAGTTATAAATCAACATAATATTTGAGGCCTTGTACTCTAAGATTTCTTTCTGGGTTTATACAGATTGTTCTAAGTCTTCCTTAATTTCTGGAAAAAACAAAACAAAACAAAACACTTGAAATGGAATCTTACATCAAGAGCACTAAGAAAGCCAGGTAACCAATATTTATATTTAGTAGGTACTACTAAATAAATATACACAGCTTCCTTTGGAAATTATTTCCACCCTACTTTGCAGTGCATCTTCATATACATTCCCATTCATATGTATGTATGAATGTTTTTATATATGTAAGGAATTCTGATGAGCAAGCTGCAAACAGAAAAGGAAATATGAATTAGGGAAATATTGTTTACATATAGTTTAATTCACCTATTTGTATCTTTCCTGTCTTGCTCATTTTTATTTTTCTTTCTCCTATTATATTCTTTATAATATACTATATGCTAGGCTGATTTCTAGATATCTCTATGCTTATTTCTAGATATTAATTTACTCTGGAATTTTTGACTATGAAACGTGTTAGCAAGATGCTGTCTTAATACTTTTCTTGATTGACAAGACCTTTTGGTTTTGAGAAATTTTTGCTGTTCTGATTAGTGGTGGGTATAAAAATAGAGCTGTCTTTAAGAGATTTTATTTGTGCATAGTGATAGAGCAAGAAAACAACAAATGCCATTACCGATAATTTTTCTATCTAAAATTTTTCCTCATGTGGAAATACAGTGAAATCTTTTCATGCTGCCACATCAACAGTACTGCAGTATGGAAAAATCCTTTACTTTGTGGCTGAGGTTGATACAGTTTTGACAGATGTGAGTGTTGGCATATTCATCTTTAATTACCATCTAGAATTGTTTCACATTTTTTGTTAAGACAAGAAAGAGTAAAAAAAAAAAAAAAAAAGCCTCAAGAATAGTAAAAATTTGGTTTGGCTAAAGCTTACTGAAACAAGACTTGTATTGATTTTGGCTATTTCTGTTCCATATATTTAGTTGATCTGAAAAATATTTTGTTATTTAATATCAATAATTTTATTATGTTATAGTTGGATGGTGTATTTTGAATTAATAATTCCCATACTAGAGAAACTGTGGATTTTTCTATAAATTGCAAGAATATTTATTACAAGTTTGATGCCAACCATGTATTTTTATTAATATTTGTAGTAAATATTCACACTTCAAGAAACATGATACTAAACTGTGAATTTAACTCCTGTTGCTAACTTGCAGTGTGTTTTGTTTTGTTTTGTTTTGTTCTGTTCTGTTTTATTCTGTTCTGTTGTTTTGTTTTTCTTTTTTTCCATTGCAATGAAGAATCACAGAATCATTGAGGTGCCCTGCCAGTGAACACCACTGAGAAGAATCTGTCTCCATCTGCTTTATTTTCCCCATTAGATAAATTCTGTTTTCTGTATACATTGACAAGACACCTGTGGGTCTCCTCTTCACCAAGGTGAACAGTCCCGGTTCTCTCAGACTTTCCTTATATGAGAGATACTCCATTTCCTTCATGATCTGTTTGGCCCTTTACTGGCCTCTCTCCAATATGTCCATGTCACTTATACTGGGGAGTCCAAAACAGGACACAGTACTCCAGATGTGGCCTCACCAGTACTGAGGAGAGTGGAAGGATCACCTCCCTTGGCCAGCAGGCAACATTCCTCCTAATGCAGCCCACGATGCTTTTGGCTTTCTTTGCCATGTGGGCATGTTGCTTGCTCATGTTCAACTTATCCAAGTTGTCACATCCAGCATGTCCACAATGATCTATTTCCAGCCAGTTGTCCCCAGGCATGTACTGATGTGTGGGGTATGCACCAGTCAGTGTCAATTTGTCAAATAATAAAAAAATGTTTCTATCTTGTGTCACTTGAAACTATTATGTGTTGCATGACTATGGGAATGTTTACAAGTAGGCTTATCCTCTCTGTGAATGCCAATATTGAAAATTAGGGCAAGAAGGAAGTGTTTTGGAGAATGACATGTATTTGAACATTTCATATATGTAATTTGTCTATAAAACCTACTTTTAATTATTGCTCTATGTTAAGGGTCCTTTACAAGATATAACAGTATGCTTTCATACTGTTATTTCATAATGATGCTGGTGATAAACAGAAATGTATATTAAATATTGAGCATCAGAGTTCTCATATATTTATATGATACACATGCACAGTCCATGATGAGAGCCTCACCTTTCCTTTTAACTCTGCTTCTGTCTATCCAGAGTAGCAATGTCTCTAAGAATTTTAATGAATTTTATATTTAAACCAAGCTTTACTTCTAACCTCACTAGTATAAAGTGTAGAAGAGAAAATTGTTTTCATGACAAAATTCTCTGGTAATAATTACTTTTCTGTTTCTTTGGAAACATTACACTCATTTCTGCCGCTTTCTAAATAGTTTTCCTATGTTATACTTAGTGACTTTTTTTTTTTTTTTTTTTTTTTTAATAAGCCCAGGCCCAGTGACAATTTTTTTAAATCAAAGTTTTAATGTGTACTTAATTAAATCTGCAAATTTATCATCTGATCCATTAGAACTGCTACTGGTATGTCTTTTAATCTGGAAATAAAAATCATTTTCTATTCCTTATTACTTGCCTTATCATAGTACTTCTGTCATAAGCCTATGTTAAGCTAGTAACATGCAAATACAGAATAAAAAGGTATTTATCCTTAAGGTATTTAAAATGAATTATTAGACATGAGACTAGAAGCAGTTTGAACTAGAAACAAGGGGACAAAATGTGATACTTGTCAACATGATAAGAGGAATCTGGACATTCAGCAGCTTAGAAATCATTAGGTTTTATGAAGAGTTGGATGAAAGGAAGAATATTAATTAGGATTCTGAAGAAGAAAAACTATTTATGTTGATAGATATTTATTCCTGTATTCTGGATTTCTTTCCTGTGTGAGCAGAGGCAATCCCTGGTTTTAGGCATAAAAGGAGATTTTGCTGAGGTTCTGAATCAGTAGTAGATAGGAATCTCATTCTTCTCAAGAAAGGAAATAATAAAACAGATCCTAAGGGGAAGTTAAGAATTCTTCTAAGAATAACTTTATCTGCTTAAGCTCATATATGTTACAAGAAATTATATAAACAGTAAAAATTCTTATGGTTCTGTATTATCCAGTTTCTTCTTTGTCCCCCATTCACAAATAAATGCTTAGCTATTCAGAAAGAGATGTGCTCTTATAAATTCAAATTATGATCTTTGTGGAGCTCACACAGTTAAGGTCTTCAATCACTGGATGCAGTCAAAAATCTTTTACTGCTCTTAATGTTTCAAGGCACACTGAAGAGCAAATAGTCTAAACTTGCTGAATGGTCAGCTTATAGTAGCACAAATAGTTATAGCAGTCTGAATGTAGAAAGAAAAAGTTCCAGCAGTCTGAATCTAGAAAGACTGGTGAAAACTGTGATGGATGTGATAGTATCTTTTCACCATGTACCATCAGTACACTGCGTATTTTTTCTTGCTAATAAACGTAGCCAGAAGGAAAACAGAAGGGAAGGCTTCCTGCTTACCTTATTCTGGCTGATGAGCTCTGAGTCAAACATTGTAGAGACAGCAGAGGATGCATAACAGGGGAAAGGACAGACAGTTTCTTCTCAGAGAGTACTTTCTCAGCATACAGCTAGAAAAAGTATCAAACTGTGAGCTGAACAACAATTAAAAGAGAAGAAAATAGAGTTCATTTCAACAAAATCTTGAATTGAACAAAAGTTCTTCTTGTAGTTGTGAAGAGTCGCATAAACAAGCTTCAAGATATGATAGAAAGAAAGTGTTCTGGAGGAAAATGTAGAGGAGATTGTGAAGTGTGAATAAAACTGAAAGCCAATGAAAATCGCTGAGCTTGAGCTGGAGGAAAGAACTTATCCTAAAAACAACGGATAAGGGAAAAGTGAGACTGCTCCACTTCCAGATTTTGGTGAACTTGGGTTCTATCACAGTAGAAACCAAGTCCCTTCCCCTTCCCCTTCCCCTTCCCCTTCCCCTTCCCCTTCCCCTTCCCCTTCCCCTTCCCCTTCCCCTTCCCCTTCCCCTTCCCCTTCCCCTTCCCCTTCCCCTTCCCCTTCCCCTTCCCCTTCCCTTTCCTTCTTCTTCCTTCTTTTTCTTTTATTAAAAATGATGTGATGAATAAAAATAGCTAAACTGTCTAAGGGCATTTTAATGAAAATGAATGAATAGCATGTCTCCCAGCTGTGCACCTCCAACATGAAGCAAAATCATTCCTCCTGCTGTATATCCTGTTACAGGTTTGTTTGTTTGTTTGTTTGTTTGTTTGTTTGTTTGTTTTTTCCTCCCAGTCCATTTCCTAGTCTTCTTTTTGATACTTATTTTGTAAACAATAAATATTTTCTTCTAGATTTGCTAGATAATTGTCCTTAAGAATATTTTTAGAGCAGTTTGGGGTTGATACAACAACCAAAGAATATAATTAATAGGTAATTGTGAAGATTGCATGGTGGGAAACAGAAACTTTACAGCACCGTTTTCCATGCTCACTGTAGAGAGGTGCCATTCCCTTCCTACTATGTCTATGGAAATCCCTACAGCAAGTATTAATGTCTGGAATTCTTGAGGTTTTAATGAAATGCTCCCAGAATGGAATTTAGTCTTCACTTGAAAATGTTTTTTTGTTTATTTGTTTTGTTTTGTTTTGTTGTTTTTGTTTGTTTGATTGTTTGTTTATTTTGTAGCTACCTCAGTTTGAAGCAGTTAAGATCAGTTAAATCAATCTACAAAGTAATAGAAACATGGAAAGTTGTAGACTTGAAAAAGAATTATTAATGAAACAAACTGTCATGAGTTGGCATGTTGTCTTTAGCAGGCTTTCTTTAGATTTTAACTTTCTTGCAGCTATTCTGTGTGAAGACTAATATGAATTTACTATTTTCTCATTCATTTTTTTCTGAGTAGGATTAGGTAGCTTGGTGTAGAGTCTTATAAAATAAGGAATTGATTAGGTTACAAATAAAAACAGGAGTTTACTTTGGAGTTCCTTTGGACATCATGAAAAACTTCAAAATCAAGTACTGCCTTTGTCGGAAGTTAATACCAGCATGCTATTAAAATAAGTGTCCCTCTATGTGGAAAACTGGAAGCTACATTTCAGTGAAAAAATTGTAATACAGAACAGACATTCTCATGGTAAGATTTGATCCTTTAAAAAATGATGTATTTTTGTTAGAGAACATACAACTTTTTTTTTTTTTTTTTTTTTTTTGTCAGTCCCTTAAGACTGGAGGATATGTGCTATACCAGTATTATGTAGGAGACAGTCTTATATTTAAGAGCTTAAAATCTGCGTAACTAACAAATATGGAGAATGAGATACAAAATTAAAGAATGATGGCTCATCTGTGAGAGATTGTATCTATAATAAGGGCATGGGTTTTCTTGCATTGATAAAGAAAGGGTGTCTGTTCCTGCCTATTTTGACCTTATTGTTGTTACATCTGTATCCTGGTATCATCCTGGTACTTCATTTCTAGGAAAATAAATAAATAAAAGATATGCAGCTTTTCCACGGTTCCTACAAATGACTGCAAACATTATTCACAAAGAACATTTTTTATAGGAGAAGAATTCTGGTCTCCTTCTGGCTACAAATGCCCACATCTGGAATAAATCTAACTTAAATCAAGAAATAAGAACTGATCTGTGCTTCTCATATATCTCTATGTATGTCATGGCTAAACTAAAATTTGACTATGCCCATTGTCTTGCTTTCTTCTAAGTGTCAGGAAAATTATTTGACATGCCCATGAGAACACTGAATATTTTCCAAAGAACTTGAGAAAGTTTAAAGCTGTATTGTAACTTTTGTATGAGTCCAAGAGAGAAGATTCTTGAATATTGGTAAGACTAGCACTGTTGGAGAACTTTAATATACTTTTCGTATACAGAGTACAGAACTGTAATATTTTTATTTCCCTCTGTTTATCAGTAAATTATCATGGATTCATTATTTTGTTTGAACCATGCATTCATTTATTTTAACATAAATAACTATAATATAGCTTTGCTTACATTTCCTTTATGCAAATTACATGTGTTTAAAGAGACTTTGACTAGTGTAGGCTTTATATTAAAAGCAGTTGTCTCTATTCCTTTTTTTTTTTAAACAAACAAACAAACAAACAAACAAACTCTATCTCTTTAAAATTGACTATTTATTTGAATGAATAATTTATAACTCATGTAACTCCTAGCTTATTAATTGTTTAGTTTCAGAGAAAGTAACTAAGTAACTAGTTATTAACAAGTTACCAACGAACTATTTACTTGGTTATTAACTAACTAGTAACTAGGAGAAGCAAGTTGTCATTCAGAGGGACACATTAAATTTAAATACTTTATTAACACATAGAGTAGAAGTGGTCAAAGGACGTCATATACACTTCTTGCTCTTGTAAAGAAAAATAGTAATGAAGATTAAAGAATATTGGGGTGCTTTTTTTTTTTGTTTGTTTTCTTTTTGGATAGAAGAGGCAATTGCTAACATCTGATTTAGCAAATTTTATGATCCAGTGTTTTTTTTTTTTTTTTCTTTTTTTTCTTTTTTAGTTATATGGCTTCTCTTGCATCATTGGTTTTCTCTGCAGTAGGCCAAGCAGAAAAAATAGCAAATTGAATAAACAGTACTCACACTTAATAATAAACAAGATTAAATATGTAAAAAATTAAATGATAAAAATAACCTTAAATTGTTATTTTTTTTTTCTTTAGAATTGAAATTGATCTTGAGATGAGTTTAGATCAAAGAAACAGAATCTGAGTCAACATTGACCTTTTCATGAGGATATGCAGTGGTTCTGTTTCGCTTGAGAACCTATGACACTCAGTGGAATGATTTTAATGAGGTTGCTGTTTCTCCAAATACATTTTAAGTAGATCAAGAGGTGAAGTTCTTGGCTAAGTATTGTGGTCAACATATGAAGATGAAACATTCTTGGAAGATTTCATATTTGGATTTGCTAATATTAACAATTTCCCAATGTTTGAATATTATCATTTTATGTATGACGTAGCTAGATTCACCTTGTACTTGTATGGTATGCTGTTTAGAGAAAGATAATTAATAAAGGATCGAAAATGATTCCAAGGATCTTGTTTCTTAGCTTTCTGTTGTAGTTATTTTGCTGTCTCTTGAAAGAACTGAATTATTTATTTTTATTATTATTAAGAAGGAAGATAAAAAATAAATAAAAAAGTCCGCAGTTGAATTTCTTTGTTGAATTTATTTTCTTTGTTTTGGTATTGACATTTAAAAACTGGAAAGTATTATATATTGCAGAAATCAGGTAAGGATGTCATCCCCCCAAAACAAACAAACAAACAAACAAACAAACATATATATTTTTACTTTCCCTGCTTACAATAGATAGCATGTTATAGACAGACAGAAAACAAAGTCCTCAAATAATTTTCCTTTACCACACCTGCAGAGCTACATGCCTTATATTAAAGAAATACATATTATTTGATGTTATACGATATTAATAGAAAAAGTAAAAGAAAAGTATTAATAGAAAAAGAATACCTTGCATCTATGCTATCTTTACATCTCTCCTATCCCTATGAGCACTGCAGGAATCTCTCTTTTACAGCAAAGAAAATGGATTGAGAAGGCAAATACCTTTGTGTTACTTATGGTCTCAAACAGCAGGGGGTCTCCACATGATATGACATGTGAAGGCTCTGTAAGTTCTGAGTCTATTACTAGACACCTGTCAAACTTCTTTCCAAAGAAGCATCAGGTGTATACAATGACTAGACTATTGGGTATGATTGGCTCTCTGCAATCATCTTTCATAGCTCTGGCTATGAAGAAGAGGCACCAATTCTCAATAAACCTTTACAGAGCAAGGTTCCCATAGGTCCCACACTGTCTCTGAAAGGAGAACTCCAGGGTGCAGGCTTGTTACCATATCATCTAATCTCACAGTGCTAACTTTTTTCTCCCCTCAGACCCTTATTCTTTGCAGTACCAACTAATTCCTCAAATTTATAGTGTTCTATAAAACAAGTAATTGCAGGAGGACATCTCTTGAAAGTACAACAGCCTGCAGTACAAATGTTGCATTCTTTAACCCTTCAATTCACAATGAGACCAGCCTGTATCACTGGCAGTTACTTACAGGGTATAATAGATCTTTCTCAAACTGAAGACTCTCAGTTGACTGAAACCTCAGCTATTGTGATATCAGGGACTAATGAGGCTCTGCTGACTATAACACTACTTATGTTGTCTGAAGTAGGATGAATTCAAAGTCAAGAAATCTCTTAATTTTTTTTTTAATTATTATTATTTTTTCAGGAAATTCAAAGACCTGCAATGGAGTCTGTATCTAAAAAGTACCTCACTAATTGGTATGAGAGACCGCAGGGAAAAGGTAACATAGAAATGAACTGAGTACATTTTTAAAGAAAATCGAAGTAATTCTTTTTAAATATAACCTGATACCTTAACTAAGCAGTCTGAAGTGGAGAAATACCAGAAACATTGAATTCAAGTAAGGACAAGGATAAAGTATCTCAGAAATAGCAATATATAAATGTGATTTCAGGCTCAGACTTTTTCTATGTATTTTTATACTTTAAAATGCCTTGCAATAATTGCAGTAAAATAATATAGTTTCCTCCTCCAGTAATGTTCATTGACATATGGTGCAGTATTTGCACATATGACGTTCTGGCATTTTCACAAATGTTTTCTCACTTCCATGCTATGTATTCTGAGATGCCAACATATTATATATTTGTCATGTACAAATAAACAGTCAATTATTTCAGAATAGTTTGTGAAGGGAATTCCAGAGAAAATATATAAAAATAAAATAAAAAATAATTTGATATGAGTGTTTGAAGAGAGATTAAATGATGTGTAAAGGATTAAGTACGGGAGAGTAGTCCAATAAAAATTGAGTAGTTCACTGAAACATGGCCATTCCTTTTATCTGTCCTCTAAATTCTATAAATGGCAACAGACAATTACACAGAAGAGTTACTGGGAATGGAAAAATCTAGTGTTGAGCATGGAGGACCAAAATACATAGGCCAAGAAACAGAGGAAAACTATGAGATAGAGTTGAATTCACACTGAGTGAATTCAAGGATGGTTTTCAATAGTAGGAAGGTAGACATTGTATAGCAGAAAAAATTAAGGAGTTATACTGTGCAGAAAATAGTTGTGGTGGTATTTAATTTCACATCATGGGATAGCATGTGTAAACAGTTTACAAACGGGTTCAGAGTGGGATAGTGCTTTGTCAAAGTATCTATAGATTATTAGATCAAAACAAATTGGATTTGATGGCAGTAAAACATAAAATTTTATCAGTTAAAATTACTGTAAAACAAAGTAATGTACCTGGAAAACACTAGCTTAGCAAATATATTACTAAATTTCTTGTTCTTGTAAAGACACCTTAAAGTTTATCATCATATTTGATTCATTAGGATTCTACTTAGAAAAAAAAAAAAAAAAAAAAAAAAAAAAGCCAAAATTTTCTCTACTTAGAGAAAAAATTCAGCAAAAATCTAAATTCCTTCCAACTGAATTGATGTAGTGCACAACTGCAAAAATATTTTGTTGTTGTTGTTGTCATTGCTTTTAATGAGCTTAACTTTAAAACTGGCAGCTTCACTAATTAATTATTTTTAAACATTTAAACAAATGCTACCTTCATGAGGGAGGGTGACTGGTTAAGGGTGAAAAGAAGTGTGAGTCCTCCTGGGTATGGAGCAAGCTTCTTGTTGTAATAAAAAAGTGCTGGATACACTTGTCCAGGCTGTCCTTTGATCTTCAAGGTTAACTAGAGCTTCTTGTAGTTAGGTCCCTACTGTTTCCAAGTTAATTGGTCCACCTTTACATTCATACAGAAATCCCTGGAAAGTCAGTTCAAACTACCTGTTATTAGACAATATTTTTACAGTGGAAAAAAAAAAAAAAAAGAAAGAAAAGAAGAAAAAGAAAAAAAAAAAAAAAAAAGGAAAAAGAAAGGTATTTTCATAAAGATCAAGAGAAAATAACCATAGTGAAGTGGACCCTAAATGTACAATCTTAAAGATTTCCTGGCTATTTGTTTCCTTCATGATATGAAGGAAAGAATAATTCTCTTAAGAAGCAAAATCTAATTCCTGCTGGCAGTTTGCATCTAGTTGTAAGTGAAAATGTTAGATATCAGGCAAGATACATAGATGAACCTGTGGAGTAGTGACAGGTTTTGTTTTGTTTTGTTTTGTTTGTTTTCACAAGAAAATAAAAAGACAACAGGCTAGAATTCTCATTTAAAGTTCCAGTAAAAAAAAAAAAAAAAAGAGAGATTCCAACTTAATATGATGCACAGCTCTTTGTCGTGAAAGTCTAAGTGCTATAGTCTGTAGAGCTTAGATGTAGTATATAGAGACATGTACAAATGTGAAAATGTGGAAACAAAACAAAAATTCAATCGTAACACCGTTTACAAAAAAATATATATTTTTTAAAAAATATAAATATATATATATTTATATACAATATATATATTTATATGTTTAAATATATAATTATATATATATAAACATTAATATATATATTTATATAACATATAAAAATATATATTTTTAAAAAGAAAGAATTCTAGTCAGCAATCTCAGTTCTGATGTAAGTACTTCTCATTATAGAATCCTTACTTTTATTTTTTTTTCTGATATATCTATATGTATCAGAAAAAAAATATATGTGGATTAATAATAAATTTAATAAATTTATTTATAAATTTATTTTAATAATAAAATATATATGTGTTAGATATTTCTAACATATTTATTTATTTCCCATCAGGGAGATAAAACACCTGTTTTTCCCATGTAAGGTCATACTTGTTGTGACGCTTCCTTTATGTTGTTTTCTCCTAGATAATTATGCTTGTAAAGAAACTTTTGCTGTTGTTGTTCCCTGCTTAAACAACACCATGCCATTTCACTGAGTTATTGGTCTATTATCGCTGTTAATTTTAGATTTAACACCTAAACAAAATCCGTGGGACCAATGAGGATATGTAGGTATTTTCTTAATAACATACCTAGAAGAACACAATCTAACTGAAGTCTTTTTTTTTTTTTTTTTTTTTTTTCTCTCTTTAAGAGCCCTTAAAGGTGTAGTCTGGCTTATTGGATAGTAGAAAGCGACAAGTAGATGAATGAGGGATTATAATCTCCCACTTTTGTGATTTTTTCATGAGCACATCTTGATGTAGCTTGCAAATGCATGCTAAAGAGTTGTACCTAACTTTTCTCAAACATGGTGGAATTCCTTCAGTCATGGAATCATAGAATAGTTTGTGTTGGAGGGTATTTTAAAGACCATCTAGTTCCAACCCACTTGCCATGGGCAGGGATACTTCCCACTAGATCAGGTTGCTTAAAGCCCCATGCAACCTGGCCTTGAACACATGAATACTGGGGCATCCACCAGTTCTCTGGCAGCTTGTTCCAGAGCCTAATCTTCCACAACAAAGCAAAAGAGAAAAAAAGATTAAATGAGTACTATTTAAATCCATTCTCTTTATTTGTCATTTTGCTGACTCAAACAGGAGGTAGCCCTTTTCCAGTGATCGTTCATTCAAGAAAGTGTTTGCTGTCTCCCAACTGTAAAAATAAATTTATCTGAGATTTTTTTCTAAAATGAAATGATACTTGGGCCAGTGCTCAGACATTGTGTGAAATGCTGACCCTGTATAAAATGACATGAGAGCAGATCTCTTCCATTATTACAGTTTACAAATGCAATCATAACTTTCATTTTGTACCACTAGTAACTGAAGGGCAAAGAGATTTTTTTTTTTTTTGTGCACTTCCACATATTTGAGATGTCCAACTGCTTGATAATAATGCTATTGTCAAAATGAAATTCCTAGTCTGCATGATATTTTTATTATTATTATTTTTGCTATGATACCTTTGCCATAAATACAACATGAAATATTTTATAGAAAATAGGCAAGATACAAAATTCAAGGTTTGAACTAGGAGTGTTTTCAAGTTTCTGCCAGCAGCTGCCATTCTCATCATGAGGTCATTAATCTAGCTGAATGGGGTGTCAGTCCGCTATATTATCACTTGTATACCTTTACAAATAGATCCCTTGATAGCAGAACTGGGTTCTTAAGCTCAGTGGAAACATGTTTCTGCGGTCTTATAAAAACACAGAAGTAGAATTTTGTAACATCTGTTAGATCATCCCACCCTGTCCTTGATAAGCTTCTTCCACATTATTTATTTGATGCAATGATTAGAGGTAGTTAAATTATCAGATTTAATCTAGAACTCAGTAATCAAATTGTTTCCAGATTTATCATTGTATCTTCAGTTGACCATTAATTACTTTAATTATGAATAAATCACTGATTTTTTTTTCCATATGTTCAGAAATTGGCACAACTGAAAAACTAAAATAAAAGTCAGGCTTATCGTAAATTATCATTAATTAAAGTTTTGAAAACCATTTCAAAAACCATGATTATTTTTACTACTTGAGGATTTTTTTAAAAAACTTTTATAAAACAATGTAAGTGGAATTAAAGTATCAATGTCTTTTTTTGTGTTTTTGAAATACATATCCATTTGTTTACTGCATACTCACATACTCACATATGTCTGTCATTCAGACTTTTTATCAGCCTGACAAATGCAAGAGCAGAAAAAGAAAAAAATCCAGGTACGAACTTCAGGCAAGTAGACTGTTTTATATTACAGTTATATATGGAAGTGTGACATTTTACAAAAGAAAATGTAAAAGATATCAAGTTCTTCTAAATGTATCTTTATAGTTTAAAAGCCCATTTGTTTTCTGCTGTTGTAGTTTAAATTCGAAGGAGTAATTGTTCAAAGAAAGCATTAGGTTTATTTGTTCAATTCTATATCAATGTAAATACTAAATAAAATAGTAGCTGAAGGAGTCTGCCCATCTTTCTCTCTCTATTTTTTTTCTGATTGTTTTCTGTAATATCTCACCTTTACAGGTGAGATATATAGGTGAGCTAATATAATAGCTATAATTTAGTTATATATATATTATATACATTGTTATATATATGTTATATATAAACTAAATTATTCTTAAATATAGCTATATAATAAACTCTCATTTATTACATAATTTATTATATTTTTATTGCATATCATATATTTACTATGATATGTTTATTAATTATTATTTATAACTATCATTATCTAACTATATATATATATATAACTGTATTATAATTAAAATAACAATGTCAATAACAATGTCAGCTCCTGCTTTGGGCCCAACTTGGCCTTTATAAACTATCTTAACTTTTGGAATTTGCCATTCTGATTAAAATTAGCTATTAATTTTTAAAAATATATTTTTTTCCTTCTTTTTTCTAAGCAGTTTTCCTTTTGTTCATATAGATGATCTAAAAGAGATGTTAAGTATTTGTTTATTATGCATATATGAAAAAGAAGTGATCTTCATTCTCACAGAAAACTTCCTTGTAAGCATCTGAAAAAAAAAAATCAAAAATTTTAATAGATGAAGTATATGCCTTAGTCTGTTGCATATAGTTCTATCCATACTCATACATTTCACGTAGTTTAATCACCCATAAGAAATTACTAGCTTCTCTGTCCGTGAAGCATGACATTTCAATTGCACAGCCAATAAAAGAATTACATGAAGAGGGCTGAAATGATTTACTGTATGGAAAGCCACAAGACCAAGGTTACCATGGTGAACTACCTTTCTGTGCATACAAGGTCAAGTGAGAGTGACCTGTCAGTGGACAACCTTCAGTGCTAACATAGTAATATATTGCACCAACAACGGTTTGTTGATTTGCTTCTTAAATAATTATAAACATTTTAATATTTGGTATTTTTCATGGCTGAATTTTTAAAATGGAGATAACAATGAATGTGAAAATCTTCATTTTATGCTTCAGTAATATTTTAATAGCATTAGATGAACATCTTTGTTTAGGAAATTTTATGAATCATAGTTGTTTACAGTAACATTTCTTAGGTTATGTTCAGAGGTTAAAAAAAGCTTACCAAGGGTTTTCACATATTTAATCTAGTGTGTATAAGATTCCAGTTGATGCTTTTCATATTTTCTGACTCTGCATTATTGTATATTGCAGAATTCTTTCAGTTCCAATGGGGATGAAGATAAGGAAGCAGGGAACATTGCAAATAGACTGTGTACAAATAGTGTCAAAGAAAACATACAATTATAATTCAAATGCTCAGAAAGAAGTCTGAAAACCAGGGAGTTCATCTAATGGTTCTCTGAAAAATATTTTGTTGATGCATAAAATGAGAACTATACTAATAAATGTCTCTTGAATTACATATGCTGTAAGAAAATGAAACCCTTTGGGTTATGAATCTTGGATTTAAAGAGGCAGTCATCAAATATTTAAGATGAAAATGCAGTAACACATGCTAGCTGTCATGTGTAAGTTTGGTGAATGTTATGACAAGGTTTTTAAAACATTCATAGTCAGAGTATTTTTATAAAAATGTTCATTAATTCAAACAGACATTCATATCTGGCAACCTACATTACAATTGAGATTTTTAGATGCATGAGAAATCTTTGTAAAGCCAAGAAAATATGGGTGAAATATATAGCAATCATGTTTAAATTATACATTATAAGGCATACCTATCGGTATGTTGTCATATTATGCATTAAATTTAGTGCATAAATCAGGTTGTTATAATTCTGATGTCGCCAAAAGGCACAAAATATGACAAACAGGACTAGGCATGTAGATATTATCATACTCAATAATTCAATGAGCATTTGTTTTATGTAAATTAACTTATATTATTAAAAATTACACTCATTTATTACACTACTTCCATGTGGTAATTAAAAAAAAAATCCTTTTCCTGGAGAATCGTTACAAAATGTGAATAATGCATCTGTTTAATATCTTTATAAACAAGATCTTACCATCAGATTAGTTCTGGAAATGAAAGTGTTATTGATTTCAATAATAATTTCATAATACTGTTACATTGCAGTGTTGAAGCTGCTAATCTCGTTTTTGTGGAGAACTATGCATTTAAAGCAGTGCTTGAACTCTCACATACAGCACATAAAAAATATTAATTTGATACAGGCTACTATTGTTGAATCTGCAGAAAATGTACCTTTCAAAATATTGAGGATAAAACCCAGATACTTTTAATTGTATTTTTTAGCATAACAAACATGTCTGTCTATTAAAAGCATTGTGATAGACTGGTTTCTCGCAATACGTTCAAGCATATTGGATGGTAGTGTACCAAAATTTTGATATGATTTCCTAGCAGCCTGAGGGAAGTTTAGAGCTATGTCTATTTTCTTATTATATATAAATATATATATATATATATTAAAAAAAAAGAAAAGTGAACTTCTTGGGAGTAAAAAAAAATATTATTGCCTGCTTTTGATTCCAAAACATTACGGTACATTGTTTTTCCTTTTCCTTTTCCTTTTCCTTTTCCTTTTCCTTTTCCTTTTCCTTTTCCTTTTCCTTTTCCTTTTCCTTTTCCTTTTCCTTTTCCTTTCCCTTTCCCTTTCCCTTTCCCTTTCCCTTTCCCTTTCCCTTTCCCTTTCCCTTTTTTCCTTTCCCTTTCCCTTTCCCTTTCCCTTTTCTTTTTTTTTTTTCTTTTTCTCTTTTTCATTTTTAATTTTCCTTTTCTCTCTCTCTCTCTTTTTTTTTTTTTTTCTCACTAGTAGGTTTAGATTTAAGACATTTGTTTACTCATCTTGCAAGAACAACAAAAGACAGAAGTGAATATATGTTTGTGGGGAAACATTCAAGGTAAGACCTACATCATGCTAAGGAAATTTTTCAGAGCCAAAAATATATGTCTAACATTGCTTCTATGATTCTATGATTTTAATTGAGTTAGTGAGACAAATCATGTCAAACCTGTGGGCATCCTGATAGGACACAGCACAGAGGGAAGGTGAAATTCTTGAACCTAACTTTCTTCCACCCTTCATCACTATATCTTGGCAGGAAATAAAAGAGTTTATTTTCTGTTCTTTATTAAAAGTTGACAAATAAGTACTTCAAGGTACCAAGCTTAGCTGAAGTTGAATATGCTGCTGTGAATGGTGATCCCAACTGAGCATCATTTCAGAGAACTTCTATTTGGTTAATTGTTAGCGTCACACTGCTAGAACCATCACTTAGCTCTGTAAAGTGGCAGAAATCAAAGGCCTTGTTGCTGCACATAGAGAAGCAGCAAATGATGCTGAAGATTTTCCAGCTCCCCTGGAACGATATGGGAACAAGCACTGAAAGACATGGAACATGTCCTCATATTTCTCTTCCATTTGCTTTCAGGACATAACATACAGAGTTATAGTACTTTTTAAGGAAGAGTCCATTGCACAGACAATTGTACACAGTCCATATCATATTACTGGGACTATTAGACTACCTAATGACTACCTAATGACAAACAATATTAGGTTTTGAGTTGTGCACAGTGTCTCAGAAGGTGGAAACTAAAAATACACAGACTAAGAAATGCCAATTTTTTCATCTATCTTGTGGCCATTGGCAACTGAATAAATAAATGTAGTTATATTCTATGACCAGTAAGGCATAAGCTAGATGGCATTAGTATTATATCTACAATGGGAATGAATGTGTGAAATATGGAAGTCCCAGTGGTATTCATAAATCCATATGTCATTTCAGTTATTTATCCAAGATTGAATTAAGGACAAATTTTTAATAGTTTTTTAAAAAGAATAAATTTTGAAGAGAAAATAAAAAAATCACTGGATAAAATAAGGCCAGTAAAGCAGACTTTGGGAACCTCCAGAAATTTAACATTTAAATGTTAACATCTAAATGTTTTAATGTGTTGGGATATTACATTTTTTTCATTTTTGTCTCAATTTTCAGGCTCTTTTTCTTACTGAAGGTATTGGACATTTACACTGGCTATTTCAGGCATTTGTGTGGATCCTATAAATCTTCTGGAGATATTCTTCTTTCTTCATGCAGTGTCTATGAGGACTTTTTCCTGTCTTTTTTTCTTTGAACAGCATTGTCCCAATGTTTATAGTTTTCCATCTACTTGACACAAGACTAAGGGAAAGAAAACAAACAAACAAACAAAAAAATGGTTTTCTAATCATTGTGGACTAGAAGAATGAAACATTATTTTAATTCTTTCTGATTTTTTTTTTTTTCAGATATCAACTTTCCAAAATATATGCATTAAATTAAGAGTAAAATTTTACTGTACTTTGTTAATGAGATTTTTAATTTTGATGGAATACAATACTAATAGAACATCAAAAGTCATTAAGCAGTCTTCTTTTCTTCTTTATACTGCAGCTACTTAAGTAAGCAATTTAGGTATTTTTATTAAACTGAAAGGCAGTGACACAAAGTAGATAAGATGTGATTTTATTTTCATTTTTATTATTTATTAATTATTTATTTATTGTTACTGAATTGTTTAGAAGAATATAGAAAGGTGAATGGAAAAGGTATATTATTTTCACACCAAAAAGTAATTGTCAATTTATTTTCTGTGATATGCGTTACAGATTATTACCTATAGAGACTGTTTTGAAATTTGGAAGCAGTCCAAAATACAAAGGATAATATTCAAATCTATGTCTGTTTTCCTAAGAGAGATTCTTAACCACTAAATATCTGTGAGGCTATTCAAATGCACATTACTCTTCTTTTCCATAGGAGAATTCAGGCAATATTTTTCTGAAAGGACCACAGTTTTTGCAACCTCCTTTTCTAGTGTTTCTTTGGCTTGGCTTCCCATGAAAAAGCATGAAAACAACATGACTTTAGTTCTGTTGTTTTGATTTTCTTTATTTTTTTTTAATTGTTTATTTCACAGTTTGACTGCCAGTGCATTTACTGATAGAAGCTGTGATGGTTTTATCTGCCAAAATAACTTTTGTTTATTGCTTTTATTCAATTAATAGGTAGTAATGGTATATGCATCATGTAAATTACTAACTACATATGAAGGGATTTTTCTCAGTAAGACTCTTTTTGATAATGTAATTACATTTAATACTTAAGTACATACAAAGTCTATGCTGGTGGAAAAGGAAAAAAAAAATCATAGCAACAGGCTGTAAACTTTGTTCAGCAGGAGAAACTAAAATCACAAATCAAAACAAACACATGTAGAATGACAGAATCATAGAATGGTTTGGATTGGAAGGAACCTTAAAGATCACCTAATTCCAACCCCATGCCATGGGAAAGGACACCTTCCACCAGACCAGGTTGCTCAAAGCCCCATCCAACCTGGTCTTGGACATTTCCAGGGATGAAGTGTCCACAGCTTCTCTGGGCAACCTATGCCAGTGTCTCACCACTTTCATAACAAATAATTTCTTCCTTATATCTAATCTAAATCTCCCTTCTTTTGGTTTAAAGCCACCACTCCTTGTCCTATCACTACACCCCCTGATAAAGAGTCCCTCCCCAGCTTTCCTGTAGGCCCCCTTTAGGTACTCTCCAGAGCTTTCTCTTCTCCAAGCTGAACAACTCCTACTCCCTCAGGCTGTCTTCATAGGAGAGGTTCTCCAGGTCCTTGATCACTTTTGTGGATCTTCTTTGGACTTGTTCTAATACTTCCATGTCCTTCTTGTGTTGGCGGCATCAGAGCTGAACACAAAACTGCAGGTGCAGTCTCATGAGAGCTGAATAGAGTAGGAGAATCACCTCCTTCATCCTGCTGGCCATGCCTCTTTTGATGTAGCCCAGGTTATGGTTGGCTTTCTGGGCTGCAAGAGCACAGTAGTGGCTCATGTTGAGATTCTCATCAACCAGCACTCCCAATTCTTTCTCCTCAGAGCTGCTCTCAACCCATTCTCCACCTACCTTGTATTTGTGCTTGGTATTGCCCCTACCTAAGTGCAGGACCTTGCACTTGGCCTTGTTGAACCTCATGAGGTTTGCACAGGCCCTCCTCTCAAGCCTGTCCATGTTCCTTTGGATGACATCCTTTCCCCCCAGCCTGTCGATCACAGCACACTGATTGGTGTTATTGGAAAACTTGCTGAGGATGCACTCAATTCCACTGTTCACATCATCAGCAAAGATGATATACAGTACTGGTACAAATACCAACTCCTGGGGAACACTGCTCCACAGTGATCTCTACTAGGACACAACTGCAAATTTTTGAGTGCGACCATCCAGTCGGTTCCTTACCCATTGAGTAGTTAATTCATCCATCATATCCATGTCTCTCCAATTTAGAGACAGGGATATCATGGGGGACAGTGTCAAATCCCTTGCACAAGTCCAAATAGATTATGTCAGTTGCTCTTCCCCTATCCACCGATGCTGCAACCCCATAATAGAAGGTAACCAGATTTGTCAGTCACAATCTGTCCTTAGTGAAGCCACCAATCACCTCCTTCTTTTCCATGTGCCTTAGCACAGTTTCCAGGAGGATCTGCTCCATGATCTTGCCCTTTTTCTCTTTTTAAAAATGGGGGTTATATTTCCACTCTTCTAGTCAATGAGAACTTCAAAGGACTGCCACAACTTCTCAGATATGATGGACAGTGGCTTAGCAACTACATCCACCAGTTCCCTCAGAACTTGTGGATGTATCTCATCAGATCCCACGGACTTATGCACCTTCAGTTTCCTTAGATGGTCTCAAACCTGATCTTCTCCTACACTGGGTGGTTCATCATTCTTTCAGTCCCTGCCTTCATCATCTGGGGCCCGGGCTATGTGGCTGGAGCTCTTGTCTGACTGAGGCAAAATAATCATTAAGTACCTCAGCCCTCTCCATATCCTGGATGACCAGGTCTCCTGTTTCCATTTGGAGAGGGCCCACAGATTCCCTAGTCTTCCTTTTACCACAAATATACCTATAGAAGCCTTTCTTGTTGCCCTTGATGTCCCTGGCCAAATTTAATTCTAAAAGGATCTTGGCTTTCCTGACCTGACCCCCAGCTGCTCAGACAGTGTCTCCCAGGCTATCCATCCTTATTTCAAAGAATCACAGAATCACAGAATTGTAGGGATTGGAAGGGACCTCGAGAGATCATTGGGCCAAAGCAGGCCCTTAGAGCAGGCTGCCCAGGTAGGCATCCAGACAGGCCTTGAATATCTCCAGAGAAGGAGACTCCACAACCTCCCTGGGCAGCCTGTTCCAGTGCTCCATCACCCTCACTGTGAAGAATTTCTTTCACATGTTGGTGTGGAACTTCCTGTTCTCAATTGTGTGGCCGTTGCTCCTTGTCCTGTCCCCACAAACCACTGAAAAGAGGTTGGCCAAATCCCTCTGTCTCCCACACCTCAGGTATTTATACACATTGATGAGATCCCCTCTCAGTCTTCTTTTCTCCAGGCTGAACAGACCCAGGTCTCTCAGCCTTTTCTCATAGGGAAGATTCTCCAGGCTCTGTATCATCTCTGTGGCCCTCCACTGGACTCTTTCCATGAGATCTGTGTCTTTTTTGTACTGGGGAACCCAGAACTGGAAACAGTACTCCAGGTGTGGCCTGAGTGCAGAGTAGAGGGGGAGGATCACCTCCCTTGACCTGCTGGCCACACTCCTTTTAATGCACGCCAGGATCCCATTGGCCCTCTTGGCCACCAGGGCACACTGCTGGATCATGGTCAACGAGTCGTCTACAAGGACCCCCAGGTCCTTCTCCTCAGAGCTCCTCTCCAGCAGGTTGTCCCACAGCCTTTACTGATACATGCAGTTGTTCCTTCCCAAGTGCAGGACTCTACACTTGCTCTTATTAAATTTGCTCTTATTATTGGTTTCTTCCTACCCATCTCTCCAGCCTGTCCAGGTCTCGCTGAATGGCAGCACAGCCTTCTGGCGTGTCAGCCACTCCTCCCAGCTTTGTCAGCATAGTTGCTGAGAGTGGACACTATTCCCTCATCCAGGTTGTCAATGAAGATGTTGAACAAGACCAGACCTAGCACCGACCCCTGGGGAACACCACTAGTTTCCACTCTCTGTAAGCCTTCTTTTTCTGCTTAAGTTTGGTCAGGAACTCCTTGTTTATCCATGCAGGTCTCCTAGCATTTTTGCTTGACTTCCACTTTGTTGGGATGCATCTCTCCTGAGCTTGGAGGTGATCCTTGAATATTAACCAGTGTTCTTGGGAGCCTCTTCCCTCCAGGGCTTTGTCCATGGCAAATGTAAAAACTTAAGAGAACAATAATAGCATTCCAATCTGGAAATAAATTTTTGCTTCTGAGCTTTGGGCAGTTTTATAACTATAGAATTCATACCTGTGAGTAGAGATGGAAGGAAGAGAAAGGAGAGTTCTTGTACACTAAGAATCATGTGCAACCTATTACATGTACTAAAGGTATGGGAGATCTCCTGTCACAAGAAAAAAAGCTACTATTTGAGTTATATATGCAGCACTGAACATAGGAAGAAGATGGTTGCAGACATTTAATAGTGATAAGTAAGTAAAGTAAAAAGACATCCACTATATCTAGGGGAAGACTAAACTTGAATATATTCAAATACTCAAAATGTTTTCACAAGATATTATGTAAAATATTTGGGAAGTGTTAATTTTCTGAAGGCGTTCTGTCTCATAATCTTTCTCTTCTGTATTTAGTGATCTATATGTACTTTATTATTTTCTTATTGTAGTTTTTTGCTTTGTTGGTTTGGTTTTGCCTATTTATTTATTGCTACAGAGCTACTGAATTGTTACTGCTAGTTCCTATAACAGTATTTCTTCACACAGCTTCCAAAGATTCAGCAAGACTCCTGAATAAGTATTTTCAGATAGGTCTTTATGCACTAAAGCGTGTTTAGTAAGTAGATGTTGCATTCTATACCAGTGTCTAATGCTTACCATAAAGGTCTTTAATTGTTTTTGTCATTGTTATATTCAATAGGAGGAGAACACCTTTTAAAAGAAAAAGAGAGAGAAAGAGAGAGAGAGAGAGAGAGAGAAAGAGGGAGAGAGAGAGAATGTTCCAGATGGAGTTTCTTATTTTGAATTCTCTTCCTTGAAAAACTGCAGGTGCATGTTCATAATTTGACAGTGCTGCATTATGAATTAGCTAGTGAAAGCTATTGTACAGTGAGTACTGCAGTCATCTCATTGACCTCTTCGAAGTCCAAGCATGTAATCTCTGTGACACCAACACTGCTGCTAAACTCACATTTAAGCATTGCAGCCAAACGAGTTTTTGAAAGAGTTATATCTACAAGTACAGAATGAAATGAACAATGAATTTTGCAAAAAAGTAATTTTATAAGTAGCACGTGTTTTGTAATTCTAAAAGCTATAAAGAAGGTAACAGAACAGCACTGGTTCTTTTTATTTATTTAATTTGGTTCTAAGTGGACAAAAGCTTATTTTAGATATTAATGAATTAATAGTACATTCATATGGACCTATGATGCAATGTAAAAAGCATAAGAAATTAAGCCTCTGAAATATTTTCAATAGAAAAAGCTTGATTATAAGTAAAATAAGAGTAATCTGTGCCAATCTATGCAATTAGTTATTTTAAATTCATATATTATTTGAAGAGTTTGGTGGAGCAAGGGTTCCTTACATTGACAAGACAAAATTCTAGAAAAATATTGACAAACTCAGAGTCTATCCAAACACAGATTTTGAGTTTTTAATGATGACTCATATACATTGACAGTAGAAAATATTTTGCCAATACAAATTTCCTGCATAAATGAAATATCCTGTATCCTTCCACCTGTCTTCTATTAACACAACATGCTCCTGTGACTTAATAGCAGTAATATAATGCAAAAGGTCTTTCTGCTTAAGTTCCTGGCTAAAGGAGCTGAATCATGTAATGAATAAATTTCATAAAAGGGCCTGATTCCACCTAGAGAATTCTGTGTGGTTATTTTTTTTTTCTTTGCTGAGACAAAGAGAGCCTCTCATCAAAATAAAAGCATCATTTGGATTATAAAATTTAGAGAAATGCAAACTTCAAATTGAAGCAGTTCAAAGCATTTAGTAAGAGAATAAGATTGTAAAATAACAGTATGGAAGAGTCTGTCAAGTATGTATGTAAAGAAGAGATGAGGAGAAAGGAAAAAAAAATAACCTAGTGAAAATGAAGCTAACCTAATGAAAACAAAGCTTCACATACAACCTTAAATGGTTGAAACATACTATATTGCTACTCATGTACCTTTTCCAGTGCCACTTTCTATCTACTTTGTGTCCCTTCCTTGTCCAACTTTTCCACACCCTTTCTCCTTAATGTCATTATTCCTTAGGTTTATTCTACTGTATTGCTGCTTTTATATGTCTCTTGCTGAGTCTGTGAGTGCCAGGTGTTTTTCTAGCTTCATCTTCCACCTCGTGTTTTATTAGTACTTATTTTATACCTCAGGTGACCTAGCTTTTCATCACATTTTTTCCACACCGAATGCTTTGGTTGCCCTTCGTGCTAACCCTTATATTCACTGTCTATTCACATTCACAACTCTTGCTTGTATTTGTTCATAAATAACAGGGAGGAAAAACTGTCAGTGAAAAGTTCATCAAAAGCAAAGATCAAAATCCTTGGATATACAGTGGAACTGAATTTTTAAAGGTGTTGCTTATTTATGTATTTATACATTTAGTCAGTTTCATCACTGTTCAGTTTTAGGTCTGTTAAACCATGGGCTTTTTCCATGTTTGTGGACTAGAAAATAAATAAATAAATAAAATTAGTTTTTATAGAATCATAGAATGGTTCAGGTTGGAAGGAACCTTAAAAATCATTTAACTCCAACCCCCCTGGCACCAACAGGGATACTACCCACTAGATCAGGTAGATCAGGCCAAGGCCTCATCCAGCCTGGCCTTGAACAATTCCAGTGATGGGGCATCCACAACTTCTCTTGGCAACCTCTTCCAGTACCTCATTATCCTTACAATTAAGAATTTCCTCCTAAAGTCTAGTATAAATCTATCCTCTTTTAGTCTAGGGTCAATCCCCCTTGTCTTATCATTATCTGCCTGAGTAAAAAGTCCTTCTCCATCCCCTCTAAGTATTGAAAAGTCACGATGAGGTCTCCCAGGAGCCTTCTCTTAACCAGGATGAACATCCCCAGCTTTCTCAGCCTTTCCTCATAGGAGAGGTGCTTCAGCCTTCTGATCATCTTTGTAGCCCTCCTTTGGACTCGCTGTAACAGGTCCACATCTTTCTTGTGCTGGGGACCCTAAACCTGGACCCAGTGCTCCAGATGGGGTCTAACAAGGGCAGAGAAGATGTGGACAATCACCTCTCTCAACCTGCTGGCCACTCCTCTGTTAATGTAGCCCAGGATGCAGTTGGTCTTCTGGACTGTGAGTGTGTACTGCTGTCTCAAGTCAAGCCTTTTGTCCACCAGAACCCCCAAGTCCTTCTCTGCAGGGCTGCTCTGAATGAGTTCTTTTCCCAGTCTGTACTCCTATCTGTAATTGCCCTGACCCAGGTGCAGCACCTTGCTCTTGAACCAGTTCACATGGTCCCAGCCTATCCAGGAAACTTTGAATGGTATCTCTTCCTTCTTTGTTATCAACTACACCACCCAGCTTGGTGTCATCTGCAAACTTGCTGAGGGCGCAGTTGATCCTACAGTCTATGTTAATGATAAAAATATTGTGCCCTGGCAGCCAGGAAGGCCAACCATATCCTGAGGTGCATCAAGCATGGCATTGCTAGTTGGTTGAGGGAGGTGATTGTCCCATTCTACTCTGTGCTGCTGCAGCCTTACCTCGACTACTGTGTGCAGTTCTGGGCACCACAGTACAAAAAGGACATTAAACTGTTGGAGAGTGTCCAGAGGAGGGTGACGAAGGTGGTGAAGGGCCTAGAGGGGAAGACGTGTGAGAAGCGGCTGAGGTCACTGGGCCTGTTCAGCCTGGAGAAGAGGAGGCTGAGGGGGGACCTCATTGCGGTCCACAACTTCCTTGCGAGGGGGAGTGGAGAGGCAGGTGCCCTATTCTCTGTAAACAGCATTAATAGGACCTACAAAAATGATGTTAAGCTGAGGCAGGGGAAGTTTAGGCTTGACATCAGGAAGAGGTTCTTCACCAAGAGGGTGGTTCCACACTGGAACAGGCTCCCCATTGAAGTAGTCACTTCACCAAGCCTGTCTGAATTTAAAAAGCGGTTGCACCATGCACTTAGTCACATGGTCTAAACTTTTGGGTTGTGCGGTGCCACAGGTTGGACTTGATGATCCTTATGAATCCCTTCCGACTCGGGATATTCTGTGATTCTATTATTCTATGATATTAAAAAGTTCCAGTGTCAGGACAGACCCCTGTAAGACACCGCTCATCACTGACCTCTACCTGGACATAGAGCCATTGACCACTGCTCTTTGGGTGTGACCTTCAAGCCAATTCTTTATCCACTGAGTTTTAGTTTTGTTCAAAAATTTGTTTTTGTTTCTTTTTATTTTGACTTCTGCTCATTTATCTTCAGGATTTATGCATTTCATTGATATTGATAATTTACTGATATGAATTAATTTCTTACATTTTCCTGGCTTATAAATAAAGCTTTATTAAGTTTAGAGTTAACCAGTAATGGATTAGGATCCTTTTCATGGACAGGTACAATTACCAATATTGAAACAAATATGTAAACTAGGTCCTAGTTTATCTCAGTGTATTTGTCCTGAGCTACTTGAGCTGTTTTCTTTTTCTCTGTTATAATGTATTTTTGCATTTTTTCTGGATATCTGTACATTCAAAAATACATAGATTTTGGAAAGCACACCTGCATTTACAACTCATATTTTTAATTCATTTCCCTTTCTTGGAAAAAAAATAAAAAATAAATGAATTACATTAGTGACATTGCATGGTTAAGCAATTTAGATATGATTACCCTCAGTGACACACTTAATGCATTCCCATACACAGAATAACATTCAGTCCAAGAAACACTTGTTAAGACTACTCCTACCAAAAATAAAATGATCAATTGTTTTCTGCTGGTCCAGTTTTCAGCTTCATTTCTTTCTTCAAGTCAACTGAGGGATATTTCTGCATTACCAGAAGATGTCATTTCAGTTTACATCTTAAACTATACTTTGTCCCCAGATGATGCTATAAAATGAGTTGCATTCAGGCAGAGGCTTCTCAAGCACCACTACTTCATTTAACAGCAGCATATAACCATTCAACTCCCAATCCCTGGAGTTCTCCCTTTGCTAAGGGAGTACTTGCAGTTATAGCGTCAGGCTTAAACTGGCAAGGTGTTTTGGAGAATGCAGCTTTTCTGAACCAATTAACTTTCACTGTGAAATATACAATATAAATGTCTTCTTCATTAAAAAAAAAAAAAAAAAAAAAAAGACGACAAGGAAACCTAAAGAAATTGGAAGAAGGATGAAGTTTCTTTTTATTTTCTGAGATGTGAATAAAAAAGAACTTCAGGGTTTGTCTGAGACTTTTTAAAATATCAAATGGAGCAGGAATCCCTGTCTTTATCCTCTTGTCTTCAAGAAGTTTTCTAACGAGCTTAACCACAGTCTTTCAAATTTCATAGGCAACACTAGAAAAGAAATAGAAACTCCATACTAATGCAGACTTCAGTGAAATTCTACCATTCCTGAAATCACACAATGAAGGCTCAGAGCCGACACATAATGCACTAAATTTTCAAAAAATTCAGACTATAAATTTCTTATTTTTTTCTGAGTATTTTCTAAGTTTTTATGGATATTGTTACAAAAGGGCCCTTTCATCTAGGGAGATCTTGTCAGGAATTTACTGATTAGGAAGAAAGGCATAAAAAGATGAATTGAATCAAGAATACCAAGCTCTGTGACAGACAAAAGAACCTTGTGAATTCTGTTTCTGTGCTTTACAAGGCCCAGTGTTGCCTCTGTGAGCTGACTAGGCCGGTAATGAGGTATACCTACATGACTTTGTAAGCTCCTAATTTGTTCTGTTTTATATCCTGAGAAGACTCAAGGAAGAACTTAACCGTGGTGAATGAATTAGTTAATTATACCAGTCAGAGATTATAGCTATACTCTCAGAGAGAGACAGTAGGAAATAGTTGGTAAGTAGCTGAAGACAGATTAAAAGAAGATTCACTGCATCAAGAACACAGCCTCTGTGGAAGCCGATGACAGTCATTAATTTTAAAATATATCAATATCTCTTGACATTAATAATTTTAATTATCATTTTCTAGTCTTAGTATTTTCCTTTTGAAAAATGCATTAAGAAGTCTTTCACAAATACCTCATAACTGTTCAGTCAGTTTTTCAATGTGATTGTATCATGCATGCAGTGGGAATTGTATATCTGGTTAGATATCTATCTGGTTAACTTGTTTAGGGCTATGGTGAATGGCCTAGAGGGAAAGACATATGAGGAGCATCTGAGGTCGCTTGTTTTTTTCAGCATAGAAAAGAGGGGTCTGAGGGGAGACTTCATCATGTTCTATAGCTTCCTCACAAGGGGGAATGGAGGAGCAGGCATTGATCTCTCTGGTGGCCAGTGATAGGACCCAAAGGAATGGAGTCAAGCTGTGACAGGGGAGGTTCAGATTGGACATCAGGAAAAGGTTCTTTATCAAGAGGGTGGTTGTACACTGGAACAGGCTCCCTAGGGACATAGTCATGGCACTGTTGTGGTTTAACTCCATCTGCAGCTAAACACCACACAGCTGTTTGCTCACCCACCCTCCTCCCTTTCTGGGATGGGGGAGAGAAATGGGAAAGTGAAGCCTGTGAGTTGAGATAAAGACAGTTTATTAAGACAGGAAAATAATGATGATGATGATGATGATGATGATGATAGTAATAATAATAATAATAATAATAATAATGTGTACAAAACAAGTGATGCACAATGCAATTGTTCACCACCCGCTGACCGATGCCCAGCCTATCCCTAAGCAGCCGCCCCCTCATCCCTGCTAGCCACCCATATGTATTGTTTAGCATTAGGTCAGATGGTATGGAATACCCCTTTGGCCAGTTTGGGTCAGCTGTCCTGGGTCTGTCCCTTCCCAGCTCCTGGTGCACCCCTAGCCTGGCCGCTAGCAGGACAGAGTGAGAAACTGAAAAGTTCTTGGCTTAGTGTAAGCACTGCTCTGCAACAATTAAAACATCAGCATGTTATCAGCACTCTTCTCATCCTAATCCAAAAAAAACCACAAACAACCCTACCAGCTACTAGTAGGAAAATTAACTCTATCCTAACTGAAACCAGGACAGGCACCAAGCCTGTTGAAGTTTAAGTGTTTGGACTATGCTCTCAGTCATATGGTCTGAATTTTTGGGTAGACCTGTGTGGAGTCAAGAGTTGGACTTGATGATCCTTACGTGTTCCTTCCAAATCAGGATACTCTATGATTCATTGTCCAGGTATATAATATTTTAAACTGTTAGAAAACCAAGAAAAATCTATGTCATTAATGGATTGGTTATGTTCTGTGTAACTGTATTTTAAAGTTCTGATGGGAAAAAAACTAGGTGGATTTTTATTTTTTTATTTTATATTTTTTAATGGTGGTGCTGTTTTTATTTGTTTGTTTCTGAATCCCAGAGTCCAATAACAAACAAATAGACTGTATTTCATGTACTTATCTTTAGGACTTAGTTATGCCACTTATTTTATTCACTACCATGTGCAAGGTCATATGCCTTCAACAGCACTGAATACTATTTCCTTGTTGCATGTGTGTGATGTAATATCAGTTCAGTGCTTGAAATTTTTCCAAATTATAGAGACCAAAATAAAATATAGACATCGTAAACACATTTTAGGCTAGAGAGAAATGTAGAAAGAGAATGAATGCACTTTGAAACATAGCCAATAAAAAGTTTTCATCTTCAGCTAAAGATGTTAATTTTTGTCATTTTTGTCATTTTGCAGAGTTACAATGGGCATGCTCTGTGCTTTTTTTTTTTTTTTTTTTTTTTTTTTTTTCCTGTTGTAGCTTGCCTGGAGGTATATGAAAACCTTGACATATGATGCAGGTTTCTGTCTATTTTGTCTATTGTAATGAATGCTAATTTAATAATATTGTATTTCCCTCCTGCCACTTAAGTTTAGAATGCTGCTTTAACTTTTATATTTCCCATTTGGGATGTTATTCCACTGTATATATTTTTCTGGCTTCTGTAAGAAAATAAACCATACACCCTTCTTCTATTAAAGGCCACTGGTGACACCAGTGTTTCTACACCTTTGGAATATTTAAACCTATATACCTATTGTCTTCTTTAGTAACAATATTTTGATACCAGAGGAGAAGAAGTTTAGCAAACCGTTTTGGATATAAGAAAGCAAAACTTTCTTATCTTCCAGTTAATAATCGGAATTTTAAAACATAAATATAAAAAAATATAAAGTAATACATAATAATAATAATAATAATAGAAATTTTCAGCATGTAAAACCAATACAAAGTGAAAGGATAAAAAAATACAGCTTGAAATCCTATGAAATACTGAAAACTGTTTGAAAACTATGAAATACTGAAAACTCTTGATCCCCCCAATTTTTTATTTATTTATTTTTTTTTCATGTATTCAGTTGTTCTCAGCAGGGTCAATTTCAAGATCTTTCATTTTAGTCTTCTTTGATGCTGTTAGTTGTCAACAAGAAATTAACAATAATTACCCACAAACACTGGCATATAAAGATCTCTCTTGATGCCTATTGAAATGAGTGGTCAATAAAGAGATTAACAGAGTAATACGTGCTCTACACACTCACATCTCTGTAGAATACCAAGGTTCTTTCCAGTGTCTAGGTTGTGAAGTTGAATGTTCAAAGTCAGGTTATGTATCTTTACAAATCATGGAGTCATTGAAGTGACTTGAGAGTCAATAGTCATTAGAGCTTCCTTGCCTGCAGAAATGTTCCAGTCTCGTGGTTGTTCAATTGACCTCCTGACCAACCACCATGATAAGATGATGAAACTTCTGTATAAGATAGATGAGAACACAGTATTTTATCCTAACAATAATAGAAACAAGTTTATTGAAGACTAGCTTTGTTTGTTATTTTTTTCTTTCATTTTCCATTTAGGTTCCCACAGTTTTGAAACATCTGGCTAAACTGATGAGTCCACTCTCACTCAACTCTTAATTAAGGTCTGTTTTTATTACCATGTTTATGTTGATCAGGTTTCTGCTTTTCTTTTGCTGTTGTGAGACTTCTTGAGGGGGATTTTAAAATGCTCTGCCATTAGAGAAGCTACGATCCAGTGGGATTTAAAATTAGTGTTATGTATATTCATGAGTCCCCTTTTGAAACATCATGTACCTGTTTATTTCTTCATCTAACTTTGAAAGTCTCTTTCTTGTTGCTATTACTGGTGCTAAGAGAATGACCAAAATTTACCACCATTTACCTTCCTTGCATTTTTTTTTCACTCTTTTAATGTTCTCAAAATTTCTCTTTTTGTCTGTAAGAGCTTAAATTAAGCTCCCAGTTTTTATTCCTGATAAGACCTATGAAATAAGCATTTAACTTTCATATGTTCAACGTAAACAAATTTGTTGATATTCACAGTTCCACAGACAACAGGAAATTTTCTGCAGTGTTCATTTTCTATATTTAGCCATTTTTACTCAATGAGTGTCCAAGGGATGGTAGTCTGAATTAAGTTTTCCTATGAATCTTCTAATGTAATGAGGGCATACTCCACCAGAGGCAATATTACTGGCACTGTTGGAAAATTTTTCTTCCATGTTGTCTGGCATACCATCATAAAATGCAATAGTACTTTGAGTTGCTAAGGGCCAATATAGTTCTACATTTGGTAGTTGCATCAAGTACTCAAACGCACTCCATTAAGTAGTTGATGAGGCATTTCCTTGGAGTTGCCTAATATGTGAATGTACATTTGGGCTATCAACAGAAGAAAGAAGTTGCATAGCTGTAATGGATAGTGTTTGAGATTTTGAGTAAAATTGTACGTTTCTTGTCTGCTTTTCTCTTTCAAAGTTCTTTGATGTTTCTGAATATAAATTTTACTAGTTGAACAGTAACAGAAAGGCCTTATAACCTTATGTAAAAATCCTGTGTGTGTGCTGAGCATAAGCAACTGTAGAATATGAATGTAAGTAGGAAAATTAAAAAAAATAATAATCTACAGTCTTCAAGAGACTTAGTGCTTTATGTTAGTGTACGTATTGTCAGTTCAAGCATTCTCCTTTCTTTAAATGCTGCCTCATTTATAAGCCTCAATATGTTTTGTTTAAATTATCTTCAACTATAGTAAGTGTGTTTTTATTGTCAGAAGTATGCTGTGTCAGAAGTACATGTTGCACATGTTGAGTTAAGCACATGCACCTGTTGGGCCTGAACAGTCACCATTGGCAGATAGATCATGTTTTACTAATATGATTGCCTTCTGTGTTGGAATGTTTGGTTATGTGGACCAGGAAGAGCTGTGTATGGAATATAGAAGGCTTAAGGTTAAGAAGGCTTTTGGCATCCTTTTCCACTGTATTTTTAATTGTAAACTGAAATGGATGCAATGGATTAATGGAATTTTAGCTGGATTGAAAACTAAAAGGGTCTTTGGACTCAAAGTATAGTAACTAATGTCTCATCTTCCAAATGGCAGCCAGTCAATATCATAGTTTTTCTTACACAGTCATTTTCATCAGTGATCAGGATGATGACATAGAATGGATCTACAGAAAATTTTCATGAGGCTATGTTGGAAAGAGAAGGATGAGTGATATGCTGGACAGAAAAGCTTTGACAAATCTGGGGACTGGGCCTACAGAAACCTAAAGAAGTTTAAAAGGAAAAGTTTGAAGTAGTGCACTTCAGACAGAATAACCTAGTTCATTGATATAGTCTAGGAACAGATTGCAGCAGCTCTGCTGAAAGCAGAGGCTGTGGTGGATTTTAAGCTGAATATGAACAGTGTGCTGTCATCACAAATAAGGCAAACTGGGCTACAATGGAAAGAGCACGGGGAATCTAAATATCTAAAGAATTTATTACTCCTTTATACTTTGCACTGAAGCCTAATAGTTCAAGAAGGATCTTGAAAAAAAAAAATATTGCAAACGATCCAAAAGGGGGCTATCAAGAGTCTAAATTTGTTAGAGGCCTGGAGCACATGACCTTCAATGAGGGATTGTGAGAGAGGGTTTGACTAAGGGGTTTACTTAGCCTGGGCAAAGGAAGGATAAAGTCACCTTTAATAGCAGCCTGTGAAATCTGAACAGAAACTACAAGGACAATGAAACTAACTCTTCTTAGTGGTGACTTTTGTTATGATAAAAGGCAAAAGCCACAAGATGCAGCTCCACTGCAGACATTAAATAAATGGCCAAGTAGGATTCACCAGGAGGGTTGTGCAGCACTGTAACAATTTATGAAGCTGGGTGATGGAATCTTCATCCTATTTTTGTTTGCTTGTTTTGTTTTGTTTTTGACTTTCTAGACAATGCCATAGTTGATCTGATCTAGTAGTGGTTGTAGTCTTACTTTGAGTAAGATGTTCAAGCTAGATGGCTTGTAATCAACATTTCTATGATTCTATGCCTAGTACTATTGGCTACTTGCATACTTCATCTGTCCTTGTACACTAAATTGGGTGAAAAAATGCAGTCAGGGACGCTGACCACTATGTTTATTACACATGTAGACATGATAGTATAGGAATTCAATGATTAATTAAATATTTCCTTTTCATCCCACAACATTGGAAGATGCTTACATACAGAGACAAGAAGAGCTTTACTGTCATAATCCCTAAACAGTAGCAAGAAACATGTTTTGTTATCTCCATTCCCTTGGATTCCTAATAACGTTTGTATAAATTAAAAACTGTTAATAGCGGAACACTGCAATTGATTAGCTTCTGTATGTTTACAGCTCTCCTTAATTGCTTAAAAATGCCATTTGTCAGCTTCATGTTCTATTGACAATGTTATTGATTTATCTGATTTGGGCTTTGTCTTGTCTCTCGTACATAAAACTCACATATGCAGTTCAAATGGGAAATGACTCTATTGATTTCCTTAACTTGAGCCCAAATGCTAAAGATTTTTGGATAAGCTTTCTCATTACTTAAGCCAAAATCAATAAGAGAGAGCATCTTTTAATGAAAGAGCAGTTTGAGCAACGTACTTCAGAAATGGGGTCCTGTTCATCCTTTGCTTTACAAATCGATCTCCTTGGTTCCTTAAGTGAGGTCCAATTGGTTGACATTGTGGTTTGTCTTTGTGTGTAAACTTGCAGCTTCAGAAAAGAGAAGATGAGCTACAGAGACAGCAGAAGGAAACACTTTCTCTGCAACAGAAGAAGGATGATCTTACTGAAGTACCTCACTATATATTGTAAGTGTGCTCTGTAAAATTATTGCATTTGTTGCCATTTTTCACTATATAATTTATGGAAGAAATAATATGCTTTTCAGTGCTACCTCTGTGTCAATTATTATTCCTTTGTTTGCTATTATCATACTATTTAAATAAATATATTGCATACTTAAATGATACAAATAGTCCATTCACCATTATTATCTTCTTTTATGATTGTTCTTTATAATATACTATCACTGACAACAACCTGATCATATTGCTTTGTTAACCTGCTAATTTGTTCTGGCTTTGTTTCAGCTCTAGCCTTAAGAAATCAGACTCACCAGCTCCAGACGGAGCTCTGTAAAATGAAATCTGAGATAAAAAATGGAGAGTTGAAGTTGAAGAGCTACAGAATGAATTGGGTATATCCAGCTAGTTATATGGGCAGGCCAAATGTTCACGTACTGTACTAAGATATCATTAACTGCCTTGAACTACATAAATTAAGCTGATTATGCCTTCACTTAATTAACTGAGAGTGACCTATTGATGTATAGGCAGAATAAGATAGAGACTACATGCTGCACTGTACTAAATTTATAGGTTTTCAATTAGTTCTACTATTGACTGAGACTACTTAGAAAAGGAGTTTACTTTTATGTTTTGTAGCAGGTTTTTAAATTTGTAAGTTATTTGAAAATGTTCTGTTGCTTCGTATGCTCTTGAATTATTAGAAAAAAATGTTCCAGTAAAAATTGTTTATTCAAATAAATCTATAATTTTGCTTCATGGCTGATTAACACATATACAATATTAATCTTTGAAATTTTTAAAACTTATTATATCTTTTGACAAATCATCTCCAAAATATTAGTCATCTCCAAAATTGAATCTTAAAAAAATAAATAAATAAATAAAAAGATTAAATATTTATTTTCAGCTTTTAAAATGGTGGTGATTCTTTAATATGAGTTTTCCATCTTGACACATTTATTGTATTCAGTTACGTTATGGCATACCACTCATTTGAGGATTATGGTTAAACCTGCCCTTTGTAATTCAGTGATCACCTTATTAAAATATTCCCTAAGGTTTTCCCAGTCTATACTGAAGATGACTATATTGTCTACACATGCAGCACTTTTCATTCAAATGCTGTCTACAAGCCTTTGATATTTACTAGTCATATACAGAACACAAAATACATAAAAGTAAATTGATATAGGTCCTTTACTTCACTACAGTTAGATGATAGCGGCAGCCCCAACATGTGGTGCCCAGCTGCTGTCCAGCTGCTTTGAATATCACCAACTGACCGAACCAACTCTATATTTTATCCTTCTTATTGATGTGTATATTAACATGTAACTTGTTATTCTCCTATGTGATTTCCATGATTTTTGTTGACTTATTATTTACTTTTTTTTTTAAAAAAAACAACATTTTATGTGTTTTAAAGCTTGCCTCACACCTGCTTGGTTCTCAGTGTTTTATCTGTATTCTCCATCCAGTTAATTTATATTCTGTTTCTGCTTGTTCACTGCCTGTTCCTATACTTTTTTTCCCATTATAATTCTGAAGCATGCTATATGTATATATATATATACACACATATACATGTATATATATATATATACATATATATATATGTAAATGTATTATATTTTGCTTTACTGGAAGAAAGCTGATGACCCTACCCTGTCTTTCTTGTCTTCCTGACAAGAATCCAGACCTTTTCGTAGTGCTTGACCATCAAGTTTTACAACTTGCACATTCATGTTGTTGTATTTTAATTACAGTGTTTGGTTCTCTTGTCTTTCTATTTATCACATTCACTTATGATTAACTTCAAAACAGACTAGAGATAATTAGAGATAATCATGCCTCCTTTATTTTATTTTATTTTATTTTATTTTATTTTATTTTATTTTATTTTATTTTATTTTATTTATTTTATTTTATTTTATTTTATTTTATTTTATTTTATTTTATTTTATTTTATTTTATGTATTTAATTCAACCAGAATAAAAGGCTGCACCTATATTTATAAATGTAATAGTAGCAGGGACTGCTAGTAAGGATTCTAATGCTATCTGTGCACATACAAGTAATTTATGGGAATTGTTCAGGTGTTTGTATGGACATAGGCTCATATCCAACAGTAAGTCAACATGTTTAATACAATGGATGCTGGCTGAACCATGACCACAGGCCTCAGTGACAAATAGCAGTGTGTGGCATGTTTAATTTACTGGCATGAATGTAGTCAAAGTGTCTTGATCCTGACTGACTTTTATCATTGCCTTACCACAAACAATAGTAGTTCTACTAATAACTGCAACAATTTAGGCTGAGAGAAGATGAAATGGAATTTATAATATTGTTTTCATAAACTAAGAATAGATCTGAGGGTAAGTAATCTTAAATGATTAACAAGATCCTTTCTATGCAGCACAAGATGTAGTATATATTTTTCAGAGAATAATACGTAATTATTTCTGCCTAGATATTTGCATTCCTGTCAGAGATGGAGGGCTTCTGCTAAAGACCCCTTTTCTAGCACAATTTCAACATGTAAGCTAAAGTCATCAGAATTCCATAGTCATTGACCTTGAAGGGTATTTCAGCATCACAGACAGTGACGGGTGTAGGCATTCCTGCTGAATGATATCATTCCCCTTTTCTGACAAAACTCTTATACCTGTATCAATCTGTGCTCTAGGTTGTAGTTCTTGGACTGTAGGACGTAGCACTTAGGAACATGGTTTAGTGGGTGCTAGTAGGGGGGTGGTTGGACCAGATGATCTTGGAGGTCTTTTCCAATCTTTATGATTCTATGATTCTAGAAGAGCCACAATAAAGAAACTCAGCTTTACAGGTTACAGCTCATTACACCTGTTATCTGTTCCCAAATGTTTCTGTTGTTTAGGTAAGAATATTAGGAAGTGTGTCACACAAAAAGGTCTTCACTGGGAAATGTGACAAAGGAAACTATTTATGCATTTTCTTTAATACTCTCTTCATTGGTACAAGGTACTCATCTTCAAAGGTACAAGGTCTGTCCTTGTATCTTTTCCTCAACATAGGAATGTGTTGTCATGTACTTTACCATTTATCACTGTATTTCTATCTTTCTGAAAACCTTTCTCTGTACTTTTGGACAGCTACCCTTCAGCACAGAGCTTGCATCTGCAACAACGTATTGTCAACACACCCAGGGCTTTATGATCTGCTTCCCAACCTCACTTTGATACATTTGCCATATCTCCAAGATGAGATGCTGGAGGCATCAGTTTATGCACTATTTCTTCATGTCTCTTTTCTTTACATTTTGTTCTCTCCGTTTTTTGTTTGTTTGTTTTTAGAGTATTTTTGAAGCATTTTTCTTAAGTGAGATAATGCAGATGTAGCTGGACCCTAGCCCTAATGGTGTTGTTTCTAATGGCTAGCTGTTGAAAACTATCTTAGATATGTCATTTGAAAACTTGTCTGTCTATATGTTCGCATTATCTGAATTTTCATTGCCAAAACATTTTGGTAGGAGTGCCCTGTGGTTTTATCTAATCTTTCAAACTATATATAATAAAAAATAAATGACAAATACACAAATGCATACGTCTAGTTTCCCAACTTTGCTCTATTTTTGTTTGATTATAGAAGAGGATTTTATTTTTTTTTTAGTTTTTAATTTTAGAGATCCGATTTCTACCATATGATCACTGGGAATATTGCTTTTCATTACTGTATTTGCAGTTACAACGAGTGAAGAACTAGTTTGGCAAAAATAATTCTGTGATCATTATGACATACTTCTATTACAGATATTGTGTGGATTATCAACATTTTTACCAAAAAACATATTCCATAGGTCTTCTGTAATTAGAAGACATAGGTAATGGCAGTGAAGTTACAGTTAAGAAATGTTATAGAGCTATGTAATTTTGTTAAACTGTTTTTCATAAACAGCTAAAAAAATAATTATTCTGAGCTAACTTACTCAGAATTTCATCATCATGCATGAATTTTTCCCCCTTAAATTTTCCATGAGTAAAATCTTATAAGAGAAGAATAATTATTTTATTTTTAAATATAAGCTGTCTAAAATATATTTGTTTTTCAATGTGCTAATATGTTGTTGTATCCTTCAGGACATATACAGTTGTATACATTTTTGAAGTGAGAACTAAAATGTTATATGGTTCTGTATGGTTCTAAAAGGTGTACATACAGCCAAGATGTTCACATTACTGCAACTTTGTCAATTCAAGCATTCAGAAGATTTAGATACAAATTACTAACTTAGTCAGTATCCTGGGCTGATAAAATATCATCTTACAAAGAATGCCACGTAGTATAACTACAAGAAAATTAATATACTGAAAAAAGGCCCAATATTTGTGAATGCAAGTAGATATATTTTGAACTTTCCTAGACAAACATATTGTCTAGGTTTTCACTATTATTCTTCATTAATTTACTTGAGTTATGCCTAACTTAAAACCTTATAGATAAAATGACTATACAGGCATCAGATGGATGGAATTTAGGTAGCTTAATTAACAGTTGAGTCAATACATAAATAAATAAACAAACAAAAAACGTTTTGAGTTGCTTTGTAAAATAAAAAATACTTCTAGAGTACACTGGGTCTAGATGGGATAGAGCTCAGTTTCTTCATAGCAGCCTGTATGGTGCTGTGTTTTAGATTGGTGACCAAAACTGAGATGATAACACACTGTGTTCGCTCTTGCTGAACAGGGCTTGCACAGCATTGAGGCTTTCTGTTTTTCTCACTCTGCCCCTCCAGGGAGCAGGCTGGGGATGGGCAAGAACGTGGGAGTCGGAACAAGGAGAGCTGACCCACATGAACAAAGGGATATTCCATGTTGTACAAAGTCTTGCTCAGCAGAAATCCTAAAGGGGATGGGCGTTTATGGGAGGTACCTATGTTTGGGGACTGGCTGGGCATTGCTGTACTTGTGGGCGGTGGTAGTGATTGACTTCTGAATTTTTCTTCTTCTTCTTTTTTCTTTCACTTATTAAACAGCCCTCATCTCAACCCATGAGTTTTCTCATTTTTGCTCTTTCCGCTCTTCCCTGTCTTGCTTTGGGGCCAGGTAGTTGTGTGGCACTGAGATTCTGTCCAAGATCAACCCACCATATAAGAAAGATATTTTTTTTTTTCCCCTTTGGGCTTTTAAAATTTTATTTATTTTTAAGACTGGCAAAATAAAGGGCTAATCTTCACACACACACACACAAAAAGGAAATCATGGTGTCTCCACATCCTATGCGTATATAGCAGTTATTGGGAACTAGGAGATGGCATGTGACTCTGTGACTCAGTACAAACAGTCTTGAAGTGAAAGTGCTCCACTGTTCTTAAAAATAAACACATATTGTAAGTACTATAATATTCCGAGCTGCGATTTATTTATTTATGTAAAAACAAACAAACAAACAAACAAACAAAAAAAACTCAAAATTCACAAACTAATTAACTAAAACAAGTTAATTATTTAGACAAAGGAGATGTGAAATGCATGTGAAACCCTGCCCACTGTTTCTTTGCAGAGTAGCCTCTTTCCTCCAGGATGGTTCCCAATCCAAAAGTTTTCAATAGCATTTAGAATTGCCAAGGTTCTCCTAGCAGACACTGCCGAGGTCCTCAAGCAGTGTCTCTCCTGATTTTCTCTTTCCTCTTCCTTCACTTCTTACACCAAAATGATAGAATCATCATGGCTGGAAAAGACCTTCAAGATCTGGTGGGCATCAGTTAGGACAGCATCATTAGGCCATTTTATATCCTGCATGGACACCTTTTGAACAGAGAAGTAAAATATATGTTGGTTCTGATATCTACCACTGTACTTTCTAATCCCTCATCTGAAACAAGTAAAGATTTGCATTGATTTGCACTCAGATTTTAAGAAATCTCAGTATCTCACTAATACTATATTTATTAACTATCTGTTTCCAACAGCAATCACAAAACTCCTAAAACAAAATCATAGTATTTAATTCTACGATCTATAATAGAGAGTAGGGTAACTTTGAGCATTATGATTGGTGCCACAGACAGAGGTTTGTCCAGGTAGACCGTGGGATTTGTTTTGAAAAACCTGGTCTCTTGGAGGCTGATGGGGTACACTTTCAGAGGAGAAGAGCATCTTTGGTTATATACTTGCCAAGAAAGTTAAGAGGGCTTTAAACTACAATTTCCGGGGGAAAGGAACTTCAGTCCATCCAACTCCTCTCAGTTTGACACCAGTGTTAGTGATAGATGTCCAGAGCCTGGAGTATGGTCATAGGTCAATGGGAGAGCACCTGAAGAGCAGCACAAAGGAATTCCAGCCTCTCCAGCCAGTAAGTCAGCTTCTTCGGGGGCACAACTCAAATGTCTCTATGTTAAGGCATGTAGCATGGGGAATAAATAAGAGGAATTAGAAATCTATGCACACCTGCAGAGCCATGACCTCATTGGCATTATGGAGACATGGTGGGATGGCTCCCAGGACTGGAGTGTTTGAATGGAAGTATGCAGCCTTTTAGGAACAACAATGAGGGGAGGCATAGAGGGAGTGTCACCCAAGTCCCAGAAGACAAAGGCAGGGCCTGTGAAAATGAAGCGCCACCCACTGTAGGAAAAGAGGTTCAGGAGCACCTAAGGAACCTGAAAGTGTACAAGTCCATGGAACCTGATGAGATGTACCTGTGGGTCCTGAGGGAACTGGCAGATAAAATTGTGTATTGGGTCTGGCTGGAATGTTAACTTTCCCTGCAGCCCATACAGTGCTGTACTCTGCACTTGTAGTTGGAACAGCAGTGTTACCACACTAGTGTTGTGTCTACTGCTGAGCAGTGCTGACACAGCATCGGGCCTCTCTTTAACCCTACTAGGGGGTGGGCAAAAAGTGAGAAGAGAAACATCACCAGGGCAGCTGACCTAAACCAACCAAAGGGCTATTCCATACCATGTGATGTCACACTCAGCAATAAAAGGTGGAAACAGGAAGAAGAGGGGGAGGGGCGGGCTCTCGTTGTGAAAATGTCGGTCCTCCTCCTGAAGACAGGCTATATGTGTTGAGGCCCTGCTTCAAGGACGTGGTCAATCATTGCTCATTTGTGGGAAGTAGAGAATAATTTCTTTCCTCTGCACTTCCACATAGCCTTCATTTGTTTTATTTGTTTGTTTTCCTCCTTTTTTTTTTTTTTTAAATTTTCCCTTTCCCCCTCCTTTTTCCCCTTTCCCTTTTTATTTCCCTTTAGTTAAATTGTTTAGTTCATAATAATCTTTATTTAATTATTATTATTATTTCCCTTTAATTAAATTATCCTTATCTCAACCTGTGAGTTGTTCTTTGCTTTACTTCTCCCCCTCCTTATCTAAAAAGAGGGGGAGTGAGAGAATGGTTGTGGGGTTTAGCTGCCCAGCAGGGTAAAACCACCACAAATTGCTAAGCCACTATCCATCATACTTGCGAAGTTTTTAGTTAGCTTTTAGTTTCTCACTGCTCTACATTTAGTAATAGGCAGTAAATTACAATAATCTCCCTAGGCAGAATCTATTTTGCCTGTGATAATAATTGTTGAGTGATCTCCCTGTCCTTATCTCAACTCCTGAGCCCTTTCCATCATATTCTCCCCCTTTCCCTTTGAGGAGAGTGAGAGAGAGGTTGTGGTGGAGCTCAGCTGTTCATATAAGTAAAACCACCACAGAGGGCCACAAAGGTGATCAATGAGCTGGAGCACCTTTCCTATGAAGACAGGATAAGAAAGTTAGTGTTGTCTAGCTTGGAGAAGAGAAGGCTCTGTGGAGACCTTAAAGTGGCCTCCTAGTACCTAAAGGGGCACTACAGAAAGGCTGTGGAGGGACTCTGTCAGAGAGTGTTGTGATAGGACAAGAATATTGGATTGGATGTAAGGAAGAAATTCTTCACTATGAGGGTGGAATGTTAGGCACTTGAACAAGCAGCCAGAGAATCTGTGGATGGCCCACCCCTTGAAGTGTTTAAGGCCAGGCTGGATAGAGCTTTGAGCAACCTGATCTAGTGAGAGGTATCCCTGCCCATGGCAGAGGGGTTGGAATGAGATGATCTTTTAGGTCCCTTCCAACCCAAAACATTTTGTGATTCTGTGATTCTACAAATTTATTTATTTATTTATTTATTAATGCTTATGAATATAAGTATTCATAAGTAGTTTTGACCTCAGTTTCAGGGAAGCTCATGGAGCAGATTATCTTGAGAGTCATCACATGGCACTTGCAGGGCAAGCAGGCGATCAGGCCCAGTCAGCATAGGTTTATGAAAGGCAGGTCCTGCTTGACGAACCTGATCTCCTTCTATGACAAAGTGACCCACTTGGTGGATGAGGGAAAGGCTATGGCTGTGGTCTACCTTGACTTCAGCAAGGCTTTTGACACTGTTTCCCACAGCATTCTCGTCAAGAAACTGTCTGCTCATGGCTTGGACTGGCATACGCTTCGTAGGGTTAGAAACTGGCTGGATAGCCAGTTTCAAAGAGTCGTGGTGAATGGAGTCAAATCCAGTTGGAGGCCGGTCACTAGTGATGTTCCCCAGGGCTCGGTGTTGAGGCCGGGCCTCTTTAATATCGTCATCGGTGATCTGGATGAGGGCATTGAGTGCACCCTCAGTAAGTTTGCAGATGACACCAGGTTAGGTGCGTGTGTCAATCTGCTCAAGGGTAGGAAGGCTCTGCAGGAGGATCTGGATAGGCTGCACCGATGGGCTGAGGTCAACTGCATGAAGTTCAACAAGGCCAAGTGCTGGGTCCTGCACCTGGGGCGCAATAATCCCAAGCAGAGCTACAGACTGGGAGAGGAATGGTTGGAAAGCTGCCTGGCGGAGAAGGACCTGGGAGTACTGATTGATAGTCGGCTGAATGTGATCCAGCAGTGTGCTCAGGTGGCCAAGAAGGCCAACGGCATCCTGGTTTGCATAAGAAACAGTGTAGCCAGCAGTGCAAGGGAAGTGATTATCCCCCTGTACTCGGCTCTGGTGAAGCCGCACCTCGAGTACTGTGTTCAGTTTTGGGGCCCTCGCTACAAGAAGGACATCGATGTGCTTGAAGGAGTCCAGAGAAGGGTGACGAAGCTGGTGAGGGGCCTGGAGAACAAGTCCTACGAGGAGCGGCTGAGGGAGCTGGGTTTGTTCAGCCTGGAGAAAAGGAGGCTCAGGGGCGACCTTATTGCTCTCTACGGGTACCTTAAAGGAGGCTGTAGCGAGGTGGGGGTTCGTCTGTTCTCCCACATGCGTGGTGACAGGACGAGGGGGAATGAGCTTAAGTTGCGCCAGGGGAGTTTTAGGTTGGATGTTAGGAAGAACTTCTTTACTGAGAGGGTTGTTAGACATTGGAACAGGCTGTCCAGGGAAGTGGTGGAGTCACCATCCCTGGAAGTCTTTAAAAGACGTTTAGATGTAGAGCTTAGGGATATGGTTTAGTGGGGACTGTTAGTGTTAGGTCAGAGGTTGGACTCGATGATCTTGAGGTCTCTTCCAACCTAGAAATTCTGTGATTCTGTGATTCTGTAATATACAGTACAGACTGTTATATTCAAACTAAAACAGAAATGCAAACACACAAACCTTTTTGCATTATTTTAACTTGCTGAAAAAATCTAGTCATGCTATCTGTTGAATTCATTTTTTCACATTAAATTTACAGCAATCTGCATATGACTTTGATTTGGAACTAATATATATCACTGTTCAAAAAAATTTACAAAATGGAATTATAATATTACATTCTAAAAACCATAAAAATAATGTTTGCCCATATTTATTAAAAGTATATTTTAAAGGATAAATTGTGGTTGATGGTATTGCAAGTATCATTTGTATTTTTTCAGTAGAAATCATGAAAAAGTAAGCTGTTCACAGAAATAGGTGGATATCTGTGTCCATTTATCAATTTAATCCAGGAAAGTCTACTGAAGCTACATACCAGAAACAAAGGAGAAACAAAGGACATTAAGTGTCTGTTTTTTTTTTTTTTTTTTTTTTTTTTCTGAACCATCTGTTTTGAAATATATTTCCATAGAAATCTTCCAGGTATTTAGCAATTCGATAATAAAAGTCTTGACAAGGTTATTTTGCCTTTTACATCACCAGCACTAGGTAGCAACAGGCCATGATCTGTTTTCACTAGGAGAAAATGAAAGAAGAAAAACAGAACCTGTTTCCTAGCTCAGCAAACAAATTAAGAATGATGGGAAGAAATGTTGTTCCTAAAATGGCACTTTGACTAGTTTAAGTGTGTTTTCAAGGTTTAAGTTTGACAAAAATCAAAGATGGAATTGCATAAAAAAATGTTAAGGCAACAATTTTAGGTTTGTGTTCCACGAGACTAAAGGTGAAGAATCCAGTTTGTAAAATATTTGTATGGCTGAAGTGACAAACTGGGGAGAATGAAACAAAACACAGAAAACACCAACAGCAGGAATGATCAGTAAGTAATACAAGGTTGAAAGAAATTTTATTCATTAGAGAGAAAAGAACAGTCTTAGCTAGCAACGAAGGAAAGAAACTAGTTAATGAAAGGTAAAGAAGACAGTGGAGTAGTAAGGAGAGAAGAGAAGGAAGATCACTGAAATTTTGTTCCTCATTTCCTAAGAAAATTAGTCATTTGTGGCCACACTTTCAATCCCTCCTTTAATTTCAGAATCAAACATGAAATACAAGTCTCAATGCAGGTATACAGTGAAAACTCAAAATACAATTCACTTTGACAGAAGGGTAGATGCTAGGTTATCATACTGAAAGCTAGCAGATTAAACAAGGTGTCCTGGTGAGGATCAGAGGAGCAATATGATAGGTAGAGAAAACTTTTTAGCGTAGTGGAATACACTGAACTAGATGCTTTGTCTACCATCTGAGGAGAACAATTAGCCCATTGTTGCTGATGCAACATCTACCAAGATAACTCAACAAAGGCCATCTCCCTGCACTGCTCTAAAATAAAGAGGTTTAAGACTTATTATGTGATGCCAGGGAAAAGAGAGAGAATTTTGGTATTGTATAAAACTTACAATAGGATGTATCTGACTGAGTCCTGCATTTTATCACCCGAGCATTACCCATGTTTCTATTAAATCCTATTTTTAGCTACCTTGTATGTGGGCATGCTCTCTAACCTGGGCCTGTACATGCGAATAGTAACAACCTCCAGGCTGGATGAGTACGAGTATTAGTGCCAGATGCTAGAGAGAAACTATGGTCTGAAGGACCAATGGGTCTGGGTGCCAAAAAGTAGAGCGAGCAGGGTGTGGGAATTACACTTAAACTAAGTGCCTAAAGCACTTAGTTTACTGTACTGTAGTGGTATTGGATGTTTCCTCTGTGAAATGAGTGTTTGGCCACTTGTTTACTGTTTGCATTTTTTATGTGCATGCACCTATCAGGAATATATAACTCCATATTGCTGCTCTCTGGGAACGTGGAGCTGCAGAAGCCTTGACTCTTTTGGGCTGAGACAAGAGATGTCCACAAGTCCACCAGATTCATCTACACCTAAGTGTGTTACAGGCTCCTTGTAGAAGCACCGTGCTGTCTCAATTGCCATCACAGGTTAGTGACAAGCTGGGCCTTGCTATATTCTCCAACTCAGTGGAATAAAAGGGATATATTAGGTAATGAGTGATAAAACTTCATAGTAAGGTAAGCCTCATTAATCATTCTGATTATGAAACAAGTATTTTGTGATTGTTCTTCCTGTCTGGACAATACAAACTATTTTAATGGTATTTCAGGAGTTGTATTATAATCAATGGAACTTTGGATTGAATGTAGCTTTTATCTTTTTATTGTTTCTATTGTATTCAATGATCTTTAGTTCAAGCAAAGGGAACAATACCCAGCCATTGACAAATGACATTATATTTTTTATGTATGCTTATGCTTTTTAAAATGTTCTTTATTTAATATGTATAAATTTAGATAAACCAATATTTATGTTTCAGCTAAGTTTAAAACTATATATACATATATATAGTTTAGTATTTATATGTATATAAAGCTTTTTAGCAAGAATGGTGTTGCTACCATCTTTGAACTTTTATTGGCTCCAGTATTTATGTTTTAGATTTTAAAAATGTATATTAAATGTCTATTTAATAACAAGGTAATATAAGTTTTCCAGTAAAGCCAGTTAGAAAAATGTTACTAATTGACATGCTATTTTCCAGACGTTTAATTCTTTTTTTAGAAATGGTCACGGTACCCACAATCTCCTTTTTGCTCAGCTATGGTTTTTAGCATGCTCAAATATCCTAGAGAAAAACAATCAAAACTGTAAAATTAGCTTTTGTTAGACAAGTCCATTGAGAATAAACTCTCTTCGTGGGAAAATGAAATTGAAGACTATGTCCTTATTTCATTTTTGACAATGTGAACAGAGTTCAAAAATGTACCTTTTAATCCGCAAAATATAATACTATTTAAAGATTATGTTCAGAAGTGTGTTTTTTAATGATAACCATAATGTACTGTTTGCTAGAACACATTTGCATACAGCATGTGCAGATTGTAGGCTTTTTTGTCTCTGAAATTTTATTTTACAAGAATGTACTTTTTGCTTTTTGTATTCTTTGTCACTTTTAATATCTTTGGTGATTCTTGAAATATTTGGTGCTGCAAATATGACCTGTTGTTTCATAAATGGACTGATTGAATCTGTCATACTGGTGGAATTTATGGTAAATCCGCTGCAGCACAAATGAAACCATGAGAAATTTTATTGTCTAAAATGGCTCAATATAAATCATCTCTTTTCATCAAATGCTATCTTGCATTTAAGTAAAAAAGAAGAACATTCATTTGCATAATAGATTCAATTAGAATACTTAACATCAATCTATTTTACGTATCCAAATGAGAGGAAAGTATTTTCAAGCAAAATTGAAGCAGCTAACTTTTTAAAAAAATGTTTGGTTTTAAATTCCTTCTCAAACAATATTTATTGAATACATTACTGACTTACAGAAAAATAAAAATTCCATTATAGGAAGTCCAAAATAGGTGTTTGATTTTTAAAAATTTATTTCATTTAATTTGAAAATAAAGTGTTGACTATTAAATCTGAGACCCTTACAACAGAATCTGTTTCACACTGGTGTATTCAGCCAGTTTAGTAACTTGCCAAATACAACATTTAAGGAATATAATTGTTCTTTTTTCATCACTGTCTTATTTAAAATATGATGACCACATCTTTTTTTTTTACAATAATATGGCATCAAAGATGACTTTTTTTTTCTTTCAGAGCTACATTACAATGGGTAACTGTTTTACGTGCATAGACATTTCTTTCTTCTTTGTAATGGATTTCATTGTACTTCATAGCTTGCCAGTATTTGACTGAGGACATTTTCCTTGTGAAGGCAGACATGTTTCAGTGCCTATTTTGCTTTGTTAAACCTAATAGTTAACTTTGTTATTATGCCTATATGAATACTAACACTGTAATAAAAATCATTTTAATAGTCCTATGAAGCAGACCACATAAACCAAGAACATTTATTTTCATTGAGGGCATGTGCTAATTTTTTATTAAGAGATGCATTAAACATTGATACATCCAACCTCTGATTGAACCTTCAGAGTTGTCACATCTAGGGGTAGCTGAAGATTTATTATGCAATATAAAATTAGACGTATACAGTAAGCTTCATAATAAATGACCTTTGCAGACTGGAGATTGCCACATAGAATAGTTTCTTTTGTTGCACAACAGAAAGGGTTTTGAAAAACAAATATAAAGACATAGAAGCTGGAAATACTAAAATGAAAAATATTCTCAGAGAAGTTCCAGTTCTATTTACTGTTAAGAAAATATATGCTATAAAGATTATCTTTCAGTGATGGAAAATTGAAATCTAGTAGTTAGACAAACATCTTTTGGCAACATGTTTTTGATATACTATAGGTAGCTACTGCTAAAGGATGAGATAAGAAGTCTTACAAGCTAAGATTTTGTTGTATATCAGGAAATGCTTATTAAAGATTTATTAAAAAGCTCACTACAAAAAGACTTTTGTGGTGCATATAACATGTAAGTTAATGGAACAATAAGATAGCTTGGTAGATGTAAATATGTATTAAACAGTAAGGAACGGTATAGAATGACAGAAAGGTTAACCTCTTTGTAGCATATTTAGATCATTACTTTTTCTTATCTCTGTCTTTTCTGTTGATTTAAATACACAGCTGGAAGACTGAAAGATGATTGTTCAAGAGCACAGGCAGCCTTCAGTGGACAATCAGAATGTGCCTACAGCTGGAGAAACTCACTGGCATGACGCCTTTGTTGCTCATAAATCTGATTTCACAGAACTTGAAAAGAAGGTACGTCAAAGATTTAATACAGCTCAGCCACAAAATAGGAATGACAAAAGATCTCATAACAAAACTATCAAAAGCAACATGCAAAGTATATTGAAAATGGTACTGTGTGTGAAACTTAAATAAATTCCCATTTTATTTTGGACTATAGAAACCATGGTAATTAGACAAAAGTAGATTTATTAATGGTGGGGAAAAAGAATTAAGTACAAACACCACTTTTTCCCTAATTAGTTCACTATAAAAATACCACATGATTTTTATGAACTTATACTTAGCATTATTATAAAAACATGCCATTGTGTGTCTCATGTTTATATTGAGTAAAATTAGTAGACTTAAGTGTGTAGACTGTTTACTTTTGAAGCACAGAAAATGTGGCAGCACTGTGAGGATGGAACATTTTTCTCTATTTAAATTCAAACAATTCAAACAATTCAAAATTCAAAATGTAGGTGTACAAGTTTACTGTTTAAAGACTGTATCATAGACTCTTATCATAGAGTATGCAGTTCCAAAATTAGCACTTTATTTATATCAGAATTTATATCACAATAAGTAAAATGAAAGTATAATTTAAAAGATTAAGCTGAAACAATCTTAGAAAATGCGGCTGCTATAGATACCTTACCTTCTGTGAAATGACTTGGTAATGCCTGTGCTGTAATTAATGCACTAGTGATGTGTCACTGAAATTGTGAATAGTGTTGTGTATGGTTTTTGACAATCTAACCCCCCAGGATCCTCATCATTTTTCAATAAGATAGTGGCAGAGTGTTTAAATAATGGGTTATAGCATGCACTGCTGTTACCCAGAATGCATGGGTTAAGGCATAGAGGCTTTACTGCAAGGTAGTCATTTCATTTTATTTCATAAAATTGAAAATATCCACTTGCTGCAGCCTCAGAACAGGATAGATGGAATATATCTGCTAAACATGATTAAAAACACCTAAAACTTTACTTATGTAACAATGCCAACAGAAACTAGGAAATCAGGGAAATATAATTTTAATTAATAAAATGCAAAGAGGTTTTGATTATTAAATTGATAGACAGTACATGTAGTGATCATATACTGCACCAACCAAGGTTATCAGCTTCTGTATATCTGCTTTTCTGAAGAAACAAGAAAAAAACATTCACCAGTGTGCACATACATCTCCATGGTCTGAGCTGGATCTTGTCTACAGACAATGTATATTCAGTATAATCTAGATCATAATGTCTCTGAATTTCACTTTCTGTAAAGCACATCAATTGTGAACAGTGTGAATTCTTTAGCATTAACTTTCAGCTGGTATAAATGTCACCTACATTTACAGCTGGTAAAATAATTCATCTGTTTTTTTAAAAAATGTGCCTGGAACATTTCTACAGTGTTGTAATACACGACCCAAAGCTACTCACAAGAAGCATCTGGAAAAAAGCTCTTTTCTTCTGGATGGGCTCCTGATACATATTTGCAGAAAGCAAATGATGTACTGAACCATGTGCTGTGACTGTCAACACTTTCAACAGTGTGAACTATTTATGTTTTTGTTTAGAACTGATAGTGGTCATTTATTTTAAATTTCTCCTATGTGTTATTGTATTAATAAGAAGTGATTACATCTCTTCAGAAAAAGGGAAACACACACTGTTTTGCTTTTTTGGGGCAAGTCTGCTTTATATTATGGTCATCCAAAATACTTAAGTAGCCCTGAAGACTTTGTTGTCTATTGTTATTCATAAGATAGATGAGACTAAAAGAAAGAATAATACAGTTGAAATACCATATGAGTTAACTGGCTATTTTATAAGTGAAAGTTTATTGTCATGCTCTGTGCTTCCTTTCAATATCTTGCTACTTTACTAGGTAGTGTTCTTTTCTCTGATCAGTTTTTGGTATGGTATGATTTGTGGTGACTGAGGAGAGCACTAGTAACTAATCCTTTAAAAATGTGATGCAGGAACTCTCAAATATTTTGTACATTCAATTCTGCTATGAAATTTACATCTAATATCCTATATGTGTCACAATTCAAGATACATTATTGTGTGTGAGAAGGAAGGAATCTGAATGGTATATAACTTGTGGATTATCATTATCTCAATCTTAAAGGCTGATTCATAAGGATTCATATCTTGTGATATAGCTAGTCAAATGAGTCTTGTCTTAAAGCAGGAAACTTGTATTCTGAGTGTTTTTTATTTTTATTTTTTAAATTCCTTTTACATACCTTTGTTAAAAACGGAGAAGCAAGGGCTCTGTGGTTCTATATACAAAACAAATGTTCCCTACATGTCTGTGGGGAGAAAACAGCCACATCTGTACAATGGGACTGAGAGGTCATTGCCAAGCTTTGGGTCACAGCATTAATACAGGTATAGTAGCAGGTCTATGTCCATATACATTTCTCAGCAGGGTCCCATCTCCCTCTAAGGAAAAAATTACATGCCCTTGCCCTTCTGTAAGGAGAAAACAAAGCAAATAATTTGGATTCCTGAGGGAATCATGACTGTAAAGCATGCTACAAACTGCACTTGCTCCACAATAGACCCGACAGATATCAGCCAAGGTCAATATATGAATACAAACATTTTTGCTTTTCTGTCTCCTCATCAAGAAGCAGATTGAAGCCATAATTCCTAGCTTTTATATAGTGTTTCTCTTCACTTTTTTTTTCTTCGTCGTTGCTCTTCTACCCATTTAAAACCTTTCATCATAAATGTCACAGCTATTATGTATTGCAGACAAAATGGATGAATCTGAAGAATGATATCAGAAATGTTCATACCTCTCTAATACTATGACTTTTCAATTTACTCTTTTGGGACAGTGTGCTTTAGAGGGAAGAGCAGAATGATGGAGCTCTGTCCCTGTTTCAGTTAAGTTAATAACTGGGATGAAAATGGACCCTATGTTTCTAAAGTTTTCCTTTCTCTTTAACAATTCTTCTTTAACACTTCTTTTACCTACTGGCAGGTTAGCAACAAAATTGCCCCAATGGCAGATGTAATCCCTTGATACTGTGATTTTGGAAATGGACACTCCTTGTGTGTTTGGGTTATATTTCTTTCCCTTTTATTTACTAATTGCAGAGTCCTTGGAAAAAAAAAAAAAAAAAAAAAAAAAAAAGATAGAACAGGATGGAAATCACCTTGCCCTGGTATCTCACAATCTTTGTTTTTCCTTACAAAGGCATAGAGTAGATCATAGCTGATATCTCTCAGCTGTGTGTTGTTTTGGTCTGTTATACATCTGTTGAAAAGTGATAATTTTCTTTTACAGAGATTTGAACTACCTCTCCACAGATGTATTTCAACAGTTAAGAATACCTTGAAGTATGAAGACATCTTTTCTAACTAACGAATTTGAGTATTTTTCCAACTCCCTTGTGTTTTTTTGTTTTGTTGTAGTTTTTTTGTATTGTTTTGTTTTGTTTTGTTAGGCAAAGTAACTTTTGGACATACTGTATTTCATTTTTTCAATAGAATTGAAACTGCTGTGGTGATGTCCCCAGATTGAATCAGCAGTAAGGATGAGTAGAAATTCACAACAGGCCCACAAACCCACATACATACAATGTATATACATAGATGCGCTGCTGGCCACACAGATCAATACAAACATAAAACAGCACACATACAAACATAGACAGCACCAATGGCCTTATAGTGATTCCCTCCTGGCTTTCTATAATCTGTAAATTCTCTTTTCACTTGTATTCTCTTGTATTCTCCGACAATCCACTTAGAACACTTCAAGTTCTACATGATCCCCAAATTCTTTTGCCTGGTATCCCATAATAAATCCTGTCTGTCTTTAGGCAGTTATTCACTTTTGTTTGCAAGGTGTCCTGGATAGAATTTTCCTGTTTCTTACAAAGGATGATGCAAGAATTGTTATCATTGCCTAGACCAGTACCAATTCCATGTGTTGTGTTTTCAGTGACTAGGTTATTAGGCTCTTATCATTGGTCTGATCTTCTGATGTTCTCCATGACTCTGTTTTTATGACTTTAGATATATGATGTAACACACTGTTTCTAATTTGGTAATATTCTCAAATAGAATTAGGAAAATATTTATCATAAAAGTAATTAAGATCATTCTTGAGGCTTATTTGGGATAGTGAAGGTTTCCACGTAAAAATTCATTCAGTAAGACTGGAATGGCTTCTGTATTATAATGTAATTTTATTATTATTATTATTATTATTATTATTATTATTATTATTATTATTATTTTGTGTCATACCTACTTTTCTGAAGCAGAAGAGACTTCTCATTTACTATCAGAGCAGTACTCATATTTAGTGTGTCTTGCATATAAGGTAAAGACCCTTTTCATTAGATGAAGTATCAGATTGAAAAAGAAAGAAGTTACAGAAAACTTTCAGAAATTCTTTATTAGCAAATTGTTTAATAAACATATCTAAAATTTATTTCTATCTTTCTTATAAAGAAAAATTGAATACTTGTGATTTGTAAAACTGCAATGTGGTCTTCAGGCAAGAGTCTATATTCCTACATAAAAACAATAAATGTAATATATGTCATATCCTTTGAGACAATACATTTTTTTGGTATTCAGATAGAATATATTTGCAACTTGCCTCTTTTATGCCCTGTGCATGGATATACCTCATCTTGTTTCAGTTACCAGATACTCTGCTTCAGTACTCCACCTCCATGCATTTCCTCTGCACAGGAGAAATCCATTTGGCCATGAGTGTCTGTATGGCTCCTTGGTATTTTCCAAGAATTCACTTTTGCCTTTCTGTCACTGGTGAGCTCTGTCTTCCAAACCAGAAATATTTTCTCTGCAGCAGAAGTTCTTTAGAAAAGCTTTATCTTTCATTTTTTTTAAACTTAGGAGGTGGAAAAATGAGAGCTCTCTGACTAAACAGTGTGTGGGAGGAAGTATGCCTTATCATGTGAACTTGTAGAACCTTTTCCTTTTTAGATGACACTTAAAGAATGTGTTCATTCCTTGCACATGTTTGACAAAATGATATGTAGAACATAGGTTTATGTAAGACATACCACTTCCTTCAGTGCTGTTTTTGTTTGTTTGTTTGTTTTGTTTGTTATATACACAGAAGCTGATCTGTTGTTCTGGACTTCTAACTGAGCTTTTATTATCTGACACTCAAGTTCAGGATGGCAAGCTTTCTTGGGTTCTTCAGGAAAGACCAGTCTGTAGTTCCTGACTTCTGGGGGACATATATTTTACATAGAGAAACAGTTATCTCAATGTTGTTATTTCTGTTTTGCTTTCTGATGGGTTCACTAACAGTTCAAGCTTTCACATGATCTTTATTTTTCCTAGTGATTTATTGCTTTTCAGAAGAAATGTTCAGTGTGAAGAAGATGAAGATTCTGTTAACACATTTCTGTCTCAGTGAACATTCAAAAATTCAATCTGTACTATGCAGGTTTGTAGAATGATTCTTGGTAATGAGTGCTTTCCTAGATCCTGCAGAATCTCATTTATTTGCTGTCTAACCACTCCCATAAAATAGTATCTGACCCTCTTAGGACCAATTGGTTATATGTACCCGATGTCTCGTCGTCATTTTTATTTATTTTTTTTTTCCAAGTATGATTACACTTGGTGTACTTTCTCACAAACAGAAGATCATTGTTTTTCACACTGATAGGTTTCTTGTTCTAGGTGAAGAAGTCAGCTCAATTTTCGCAAGAGATGTGGTGGGCAGCTGGGTAGTTGAGCTCCACAACTGCTCTCTCACTCCCCCTCCTCAAAGGAAAGAGAGAGAAAATACACTGGGGAAAAAGGAAAGGGGGGAGAAAATACAACAAAAACACTAAAATGGTTATGATAAGGACAGGGAGATTGCTCAACAATTATTGCCACAGGGAAAAGATTCAGCATAGGAAGATTAATAAAATTTGTTACCTATTACTAACAAGCTAAAGAAGTGAGAAACAAACAAACAAGAACCTAAAAACACCTTCCCCCCATCCACCCTCTTCTATGTCCTCCCCCTCAAGGGTGTAGGGGAGCGGGGAATGGGGGCTGTGATCAGTCCATAGCATTTCATCTCTGCTGCTCCTTCATGGTCACTCTCTGCCCTTGCTCCAATATGGGGTTCCTTCCAGGGGGGTCCCTCCCGAACTAATCCTAGGGTGGCTGCCAATAGGAAGCAACTCTTTAAGATCTGCTCCATCATGAGTCCATAACATGGGGTATGTCCGTCAGGAGCAAACATCTTCAAAATGGGTCCCCCATGGGTGGCAGCTCCCTCCATGCCCCCTGCTCCTGCATGGGATCCTCTCCACAGGCTGCAGCTCTAGCCCGTGACCTGCTCCTGTGGGGGCTCTCCATGGGCCGCAGCCTCTTCCAGGCCACATTCCCCTGCTCCACTGAGGGCTCCTTCACGGGCATTCCTCCAGGAATGGTGACACCACCACCTCCCTGAGCAACATAATCCAATGCCTGAGCACTCTTTCTGAGAAGAAATGTCTCCTAATTTCCAACCTATGCCTCCCCTGGGGCAACTTGAAGCCATTCCCTCTAGTCCTATCACTGGTCATCTATGACAAGAGGCCAACCCTCAGCTCCCCACAACTTTCTTTCAGGTAGCAGTAGAGAACAATAAGCTATCCCCTGAGCCTCCTCTTCTCCAGACTAAACAACCCCACTCCCCTCAGCCGCTCCTTATAGGACTTGTGTTCCAGACCATTCATCGTCTTTACGGCTCTTCTGTGGACATGCTCTAAGGCCTCGATGTCCTTCTTGTAGTGAGGGGCCCCAAACTGAACACAGCACTCAAGGTGCAGCCTCACCAGAGCAGAGTACAAGGGGACAATTACCTCCCTGGTCCTGCTTGCTGCACTATTCCTGATACAAGCCAGGATGCCATTGGCCTTCTTGGCCACCTGAGCACACTGCTGGCTCATGTTCAGGTGAGCATCGACCAACATCCCCCGATCCTTTTCCTCTGCACAGGTTTTGAGCCACTCTCCCCCAGTCATATAGTGCTGCATGGGGTTTGTTGTGACCAACATGCAGGACTAAGCACTTAGCCATATTGAACCTCATTCTATTGGCCCATTGCCCATCCTGTCCAGATCCCTCTGTAGGACCTTCCTACCCTTCAGCACATCAATACATCCCCCCAACTTGGTGTCATATGCAAACTTACTGAGGGTGCACTCAATTCCCTTGTCCAAGTCATCAATAAAGAAATTAAAGAGGATGAGCCCCAACACAGACACCTGAGGAGCACCACTGGTGACCTGTCACCAGATGGATTTAACTCCATTCACCACCACTCTCTGGGCCCGGACATCCAGCCAGTTTTTAACCCAGCAAAGAGTGTACCTGTGCAAACCATGGGCTTCCATCTTCTCCAGGAGAATACTATGGAAGACCATGTCAAAGGCATTACTGAAATATAGGTAGACTACATCAACAGCCTTTCCCTCATCCAGCAGAGAGGTCACCCAGTCGTAGAAGGAGATGAGGTTGGTCAGGCAGGACTTGCCTTTTATGAACCCATGTTGACTGGGCCTGATGTCCTGCATATGCTGCATGATTACATTCAAGATGACCTGTTCCATTGTGATTCATTCATGTAAAGAATGAAAATTCTGTAAAAATTAAACTGAATAATGCAAAACAAACACATTTTGCATGTTTTTGTTGTTTTTTTTGTTGTTGTTGTTGTTGTTTTGTTTTGTTTTTTTTTTCACCATATTTCTAATGTGCTGACAGCATACACGTCAAATATTTCCAGGGTTGTTTAAGCCACTTTTTCTTTACACTTTCAAAGACGACATACATGCAAAGAGAGTGAGTTAATTTCATAAGTCATTGATGACAGCATAACCACTGCGTAGCATAACAAAACAGAGCAACAAGTCAATTACATGTTGTCATCACTAATGTGTGAAAATACTTTCTTAATTCTCCCTCCTCCAGCCAGGACCATGTTCTTATTTACAGCACAGAAGATTTACTCTATAATTCAATGTGTCACTTCAGGGAATTTGTAGGAAGAAAGTAAACAGAGACAGACATTTGATGTTGTCCAGAATGTGAAACAGACCTTTTTCCATTTTACAGGAGCTACACTTCTGTATATATATTTTCAAATTGGAGGGAATTACAATATGAATTAATCTAAAGAAAAGGAAAGCAAGACATTTAGGTTCTGTTTCAGCTGAGTTTCAGTTTCTGTCACCAAGAAATTGGAAACTAGTGGCATCCATGAATGAATGAAGTTTATGAGGAGCAAAGTGTAATTATATTAAATATTTATAGTGTGGTGACTGGATGGCTACGACTGGTAATAGAATACAGAACCTTTAACCTCTAAGTGACCAGTTTCAGTCTGACCTCAGTCAGTTGTGACTGAAGGTTGCTGCCATGTGACAGTTATCAGTGGCCTATGTGAAATGTGTTGCTGGTCTTAGCCTAACTCCAGGTGAATAGGTGGTGATCCCTATGGACCAGGGTTGAATCATGTCAGCAGGAGAACACAGAGAATATTTCTCTTTAGCAGCTATACTTTACTCCCCTGAATCAGATAGCTGAGCACCTGCATGCAACACTTTGCCTTCCTGTATATATATATGATACAATGAATCTACATCTAAGTGTTACTACTCTAAAATTTATTCACAGCACAGACATTCTTGCTGTTTTTCTCTACTCCTATGTGATTTTATGTGGTTTAAAATGCCATGCATTTATATGCTAGATTAATTGTTTACAGTAATATAAGTATCTATATAGAGTTGGTGGGTGGATGAAACATGCAATAGTACAGATGTATCTAGATGTTTGGATAAACATAGTTATTTAGAGAAGTTCACAATAACTAATTGTTCAAAACTTTTAATGTTCTTCTTTTAATACTAAATTGCTCTTTCATATTAGAAAAGAACTACCTACTTTTTATGGAAATGTAAAGAGAATATCTTTCATGCAGGATTTTTTGCTGGTAAAGTCATAGTACAACAGACATATTTTTTAA